>NW_024704749.1:24103885-24579142 GCF_018977255.1 Callorhinchus milii
GGGGTTATCCTTGGGTGTGTGGGGGGGGTAATCTGTGTGTGTGTGGGGGGGTAATCTGTGTGTGTGTGTGTGTGTGTGTGGGGGGGTAATCTGTGTGTGTGTGTGGGGGGTAATCTGTGTGTGTTGTGTGGGGGGTAATCTGTGTGTGTGTGGGGGGGGTAATCTGTGTGTGTGTGGGGGGGGGGTAATCTGTGTGTGTGTGGGGGGGGGGGGATATTCCGATCACAAACACATCACAAAGCATTAGATAGTTAGATAGTATAATTAGATAGCCCCCACTCCCTCGGTGGTTACCGAGATGGTGTGTCAGGACAGACAGTGGTGTTCAGTGTATATCACACAGGGGAGAGTCCCTGCCCAGGTATCTGTGAGCAGTGTGTGGCTGTCTCTCTCGCTCTCTCTCTCCCCGCCACCGACACCGGCACACGCTGTGTCCATGGGGTTAATTTAAAGCTGTAATAACCCCATTTATTGCCTGTATATAGGTCGCTAAACCGACGCGCCTGAGGCTGATCTCCGCCCGTGGGTCCCGGTCCAGTGCAGACATGGCTCGGTTGCAGTTGCTTTTGCCAGAGATGTCAGAGTCTTGCGGGAGGGGGCGAGAGGTAGATGCTGCTGCACACAGGCTGGGGAGGGGGGGGCTTGTGTTTAGGTGGTTTATATACCGGCTGTAACTTTAACCCTATCTTTACCGTCAGTACCATGTCCAGGGCATCAGAGACTCCCATCGTCCCTGTAGCGTATATTTACCATTTTATTTGTTTACATTATTATATTTACTCTTAGATTTAAATCTATTTAAACAGGATTGAAACTACACACTCCCTCCCTCACTTCTCTCTGTCTCTTTCTCTCATCTTTCTCTGTCTCTCTCACAGTCATCCTTTCTCGTTGTCTCTCTCACGCTCACCCCTCTCTGTCTCTCGCACACACTCACCTTTATATGGAAGTTTGGTTCTTATCCAACTCTCGTTATGGCAAATCACTGAGAGCTCCATTTGGATAAGTGCAGATTGGTGATAGTCAGTGCGTGACCTGAAGACGAATAAGACGAATGAATAATCGATCCTTAATTAAAATTACAAGGGTTCTGTATAAATATCACACAATAATACAGCAACACACATGGTTCAGTTGAATTGGATACTAATCTTTGTATTTGGTATTTGGTTACAACTGAAGGGGCCTTTAGGATCTTAACGTGTCATCCCAAGTGTGACACCCCCCACCCCCAGCACCCCATTGCAATGTTAGCCTGGCCTGGGAATCCTGTGAACCCACATCCTGCTGACACAGAGGGGAGAGTGAACCAGGCTGACACATCATAGCCTCCCCTGGACGTTTGGAGCCAAAGAGTTGAGTTGACAGCGGATCAAACGCGAGCGCGTTATTATTACACAGTAATCAAACGCCTCCGTCTATATAACCCGGAGATCATTGATCACAATTGGGGAACTCAATTTAAACCTTCACCCGACCGGTATGGTCCCTCCGTGACCCAGGACACTCCTAACTGTTCTCTCAGCTCACAGAGGAGAAGTGTGTGTCTGTGTGTGTGCGCCGGGGTGGGGGGAGGATTTATTCCCTGTAACAAAAAAAATGTATTTAATCGAGCAGCAAGTGGCCCAGTCCAGGATTCAATGTGGACTTTCCTGTCAACTGTTCTGTAACTTGTGCTATGAATGGGGGTTATATGGGTGTTGTGTAGGAGGTTGGATGCTATTTTAGGAATCTCGTTTTATTTCATTCTAACCCCGTTTACGAGCGAGTTCACATCAGCTGCTGCCACCGCAGGATTGGAAATAAGAGGGCATTTTTACACTTAGCGCGCAATAAGCTGAAGTCAAAAGAAAAATACAGAATAATAATAATAAACTGGTGAGAAAGCACTGTTGCAAAAAAGACAGTACAAAGAGTGAGCCGCTGTGAGGCTTCAGGAGCGAGTGAAAAGTAACAGGAAACTCACTAACCCATTGCACACACACACACACACACACACTGGTACCTTTAAGCCAATAAAATGTTGGAAGGCAGACTGAAATGGAATGTTTCCCTTGTAAAGCATTCATCGTCGCCCCTTTAAACCCCCTCCCCCCCCATATCAGGAAGGCGGTGAGGCCTGGCAGCCAGTGGGAGTCGGTTGTGGTTTGGAGGGGGAGGGGCGGTGAGGAGCTGTCAATCACAGGGAAGAGGAGTGACTGGCGTCAGTAACTGCAGAGTGGCCCCTCCTCTCCAATTACTCACACACACACACACACACTGGGCTGGGCACACAGCAACTAACCAAAAAACAACAGCCCCACATCCACATCCAAGATCAGCAGCTTTTTTTTGCATCGAGATCAGACATTGCACCTACACACACTCACAGTCACACACACTCACACCTACACACACCAAAATCCCAGCAGTTTTCATGTGATCCAGGGAACAGTAATCTGATGGATGGCGTTTACAAGCAACAGCAGCAGCTTTCTGAGCAAAGTCAGCTCCAAGTGAACGTGTGAAAGAACCATTTATTTTTACCTAATTCTATTTTTTTTAATTCTTTTTTTCCCCCAAAAAAAGAAAGAAAGAGCGAAAGAGAGACCGAAACTGCGTTCAGATATCTGGCAACAAACAAAACAACAAAACAATTATCTATTTGTGTTTGCGAAAAAGAGTGTGTGTGTGTGTTAGTGAGACACACACACACACACACAGACAGACAGACAGACAGACACAGAGGAGAGAAGTGGAGGCGCCGCTCGCTGCCTGATGCATGGGTTGGGACTTCGACTTATGGAAGTTGTGGGATCGAAGCCTCAGCAACAAGACACGTGTGGGTGGCGGCAGCCAGCGATGCTTTTCCACGGCATTTCGGGGAGTGAGATACAGGGAGTTATGGAGGAGATGGAGAGACGCTCCAAGAGCGAAGGAGCCGTCAGCTCTGGAATAGATATGGGGGAGAGAGAGACGGTAGGCACCAACCGCTTGTACACTCACTATCTATCTATATATATATATACTACATATATATATATATACAGGACTATACTGACTGCACCCGGAGTGGGCAGGCTGTTATAATTCGGGTTTCACAGCTACCGTTTCTGTAACCGTGTTTCCAAGTAAGTTTCTGTGATTTCGTTCAAAATTCGTTAAGTTTTGGTTAAGAGACAATGCAAAAAAAAACCTTTATATACCGCACTTGGTCTGTCTAAGGCCAATTTTGTGTTGTGTTGGGTTTATGCGGAGTAACGGTCAGGATTTTTAATTACAAATATATATTGTATATATAAACGAATTGGTTGTAAAAATTAAACTAGTTGGTTAATGGTCGGGATCAACTCTCTTTAGACAATCCCACCACCTCTCCCTCCTCCCTTACTCGTCATAAACCTTCACCATAATGTAATGTGTCCAGATTCAGGGAGTTCCTTTTGGATTATAGAATATATTCAATTCAATTTCCCGGTGTGTGAGTGGGTGTGTTTTTATTTTATTATTTTTAATTTCACCCTGAGAAAAAAAGTGACAAAAACAAAATATAAAAAAACACAGTTTCATATCCAACAACCGTGTGCTCCTGTTAAATTTATTACACGATGAAGGAATTTCTCTTATTTTTTATTAATAAAACCAGAAAATGCTAGCGGTTGATTTTTTTTGTTATTTATACATATATAAAAATAACTGATCGCTTTTCGCTTCTTTCCCACTGGCGTCAAAATATAAACACTGAGCTCAAAAATACACATCAGAAAATAAAAATAAAAACATGAATTCATGTGAACCTATTTTCTTTACATCCAATTTCTTTCTCATAAAATAAAAACGCTGTTGTTTTTTTTAAAAAGAACATTAATTACACTTGATGACATTAATAATCGAGCTTGCCGGTTTCAGTGAGGGCCATAAATATATATAAATATATATCTTCACAACTGTATATATATATTAAAATATACATAACTTTAACAATTGGTACAATATATCTACATGTATACAGAACATATATATTATACGTGAAGATGTGTAGCTTTAAGATATTTCGTACAATTTGTTAGGAGACAAATGCATTTGGCTTGGGGTTATTAAATTGATATTAAAGAGGGCCCCCCAACAAACACACAGCCCCCCAACAAACACACAGCCCCCCAACAAACACACAGCTCCCCAACACAAACGCACAGCCCCCCAACACAAACACACAGCCCCCCAACACAAACGCACAGCCCCCCAACACAAACACACAGCCCCCCAACACAAACACACAGCCCCCCAACACAAACACACACACCCCCAAACAAACACACAGCCCCCCCAACACACCAACACCACAGCCCCCCACCACAAAACACACAGCCCCCCAACAAACACACAGCTCCCCAACACAAACACACAGCCCCCAACAAACACACAGCCCCCAACACAAACACACAGCCCCCCAACAAAACCACACAGCCCCCCAACACACACCACAGCCCCCCAACAAACACATAGCCCCCCAACACAAACACACAGCCCCCCAACACAAACACACAGCCCCCCCAACACCAAACACACAGTCCCCAACAAACACACAGCCCCTCAACACAAACACACAGCCCCCCAACAAACACACAGCCCCCAACACAAACACACAGCCCCCAACACACACAGCCCCCCAACACAAACACACAGCCCTCCAACAAACACACAGCCCCCCAACAAACACACAGCCCCCCAACACAAACACACAGCCCCCAACACACACAGCCCCCCAACACACACAGCCCCCCAACAAACACACAGCCCCCCAACAAACACACAGCCCCCCAACACACACACACAGCCCCCCAACAAACACACAGCCCCCCAACAAACACACAGCCCCCAACACACACACACAGCCCCCCCAACACAAACACACAGTCCCCAACAAACACACAGCTCCCCAACACACACACACAGCCCCCCAACACACACACACAGCCCCCCAACACAAACACACAGCCCCCCAACACAAACACACAGCTCCCCAACACACACACACACACAGCCCCCAACACACACACACAGCCCCCCAACACACACACACAGCTCCCCAACACACACAACCCCCCTAACACATACAGCCCCCCAACACACACAGCCCCCAACACAAACACACAGCCCTCCAACACAAACACACAGCCCCCCAACACAAACACACAGCCCCCAACAAACACACAGCCCCCCAACACAAACACACAGCCCCCAACACACACAGCCCCCCAACAAAAACACATAGCCCCCCAACACAAACACAGCCGCCCTCCTTAACAGACACACACACAGCCCCCCAACACACACAGCCCCCCAACACACACAGCCCCCTCATACACAGCCCCCAAACACACACAGCCCCCCAACACACACAGCCCCCCAACACACATACAGCCCCCTTCCCAATGCACACACATACAGCACCGCCAACACACACACAGACACACAAACACACAAAGCCCCCTCCAACGCACACACACACAGTCCCCACAACACACACAGCTCCTACCCCCCCCCCCCCCCCACACACACACGCACACACACACACACACATAGTGTTGCTGACGGGGGAGGGGCTTTGCTCTTGATATCAATGTTCACTGGTCATTGCACTTGACAGCAAGATCCTGTGAAGCGCTCTGGGACGTCCTGTTGGAGCAAACGGCGGAGCACGGAATGTCCGGCCCGTTACTGTGAGGTCCGTGTGAGCGAGGCTCCGGGGAGCCGCAGGAAGCGCTCTGAGGCGCCCAACAGCCCATGGAGATGAGTCCAGGTCTCACATACACGACTCAAAGTTACATTTGACTTAACGACCCCCTCCCCCCCACCCCCCACCCCCCACCTCTGAGACGCTGTGACTGTGTGGGAACCAGAGGCGCAAACTCTCGCCTTACACTTTGCTGTTGGCCAACTTCAGTCATGACATCTCATCTCATAACTATCATTGTACAGTGTGAGGATGTGAAGGAGTATATATATATATGTGTATGTATAGCGCGGGCCACAGGGAACCCCATCTGCTTTAATTGAACACAAGTTACAACCTACTGACAAGTTTATGTGTCACGCCGTCAGCGCCTATATTTCAGCTGAGTGGCTTCATCCCGAGACATTTGGGAAACAGTATATGGACTGTAGCCATCCTCCACACAACACCCACAGCCAACCCCACACTCCCCCCTGCCATCAAGTAGCTTATTCTACATTTTTTTCTGATAAAATAAAATTATTGTCAGTGGTAATTATTTTTAACACGATATTACTGGCAATTTAAGCTGTGAATACATATGTATAAATATGTGTGTGTTTGTGGTTTCAACATAGACCCTCTCCATGTGTGCTGAATATATTAAACATATACACATACAAACACATATATACACATACATCCACATGTATCCACACATATATACACTCAGGCATACATACACTCACACAAACAAAAGAGCCCCCGTTCAGTATAACAATGTCATGCGTAAAACGTGTCAATTATATAAATTGAATAATAATAATCCTGAATATTGATGAATTACTTATTATCACTGAACACAATGTAACTAGACAGACAGTGGCAGGAACCTAACGTCAGCATTTAGTTGAGGTTAGCTATGTGTGTAAACCCTTCCCTGTGTGTATGTATGTGTGTGTTTATATATATGTGTATATGTATATATATGTAAGTGTATCTGTGTGTGATGATATATATATGTGTGTGTGTATCTATATATGCACATATATGTGTATGTGTATCTTCTCTGCACTTTCCTCTGTGTGTAAACGCTCCCCTATATGTGTATGCGTGTATGTATGCATGTATTTATGTGTGTATGTATTTTTGTGTATATGTGGGTATGTATTTGTGTGTGTGTGTGCATCCCCTCTCTGTGCTGAAGTGCAATAGACTGGGTTGTTGATCTCTCACCTTCCGCCAAACATGTGTCAGTGTTAGTATAATGCCGAGCTCTCGGCTACAGCTTTAACCCTGACACACCCCCCCCCCCCCCCCCACACACACACACACACACAACCCGGCACTGCCTTTCCTTTACAGATAGCTTCTCATCCTAGATTCCTTCACTGCTAATCTGGCTTTGTACCTGCTCTCCCATCCGTCCATCGTTCCGCTTCTTGTGCTGATATCCTGATTGTTTATAACCTGACACTAACGGCAGTGTGTGCGGGAAGTCAGCAGTGCTCAGACCCGCCGCTCTGCACTGGAATGACTTTTATATGTTTCTATTGTGTAACTTTCGGAGTCTCGTAATCCGATGGTCGACCTGCAGGATGGGCGTGTGTATGTATGTGTGCATGTGTGTGTGTGTCTGTATGTGTGCATGTGCGTGTGTGTGTCTGCATGTGTGCATGTGTGTGTGTCTATATGTTCATGTGTCTGTTTGTATGTGTGTATGTTTATGTATGTGTGCATGTGTGTGTGTATGTATGTGTGCATGTGTGTGTGTGTATGTGTGCATTTGTGTGTGTATGTGTGCATTTGTGTATGTGTATGTATGTGCATTTGTGTGTGTATGTATGTGTGCATGTGTGTGTACGTATGTGTGCATGTGTGTATGCATGTGTGTATGTGTGTGCATGTGTGTGTGTGTATGTATGTGGGTGTGTGTATGTATGTATGTGTGGTGTGAGTATATGTATGTGTGTGTAAATAATACACATATGCACACAATCCCCCCCCCCCCCCCCACCTCGTGTGGTGTGTAACAATGTGGATCAGCATTACCATAACCCGGGACAGGACCAAACGCCCAGCCGGAGTTAATGAGATGCCAGTGTGTGAGCATATAGCCGGGGACACAGACTGGGGTTAGCCATCCTCACAGCCAAATCCCAATAACACCAGCCACACACACACACACACAGCCACAGCAAGAGCACAATCCACAACCCCTCCTCCTTCCACTCCCCCCACCCCCTCCCCACAAAAAAAACCACTACAACGAGAACAAAAATTAACATATGTAGTATCTCAGGCACAGAGAGTTTGGGGCTGAGCTGCCGGGAGTAATTCACCAACACAGAACATCAGCCAACCTGCCGCTCGCATTCACTGCCTGTTTTGCACCCACATTCAGGTGTAAATCCCCCTGTAGCCTGGGCATTGCTTTTTTTGGGGGGGAGGGGGTTATACTGCAACAATCTACACATGAGCAGCCCCCCACTGCCGGAACTCTATCTGGGTTCACAGCGCACTGCGCTACAAGAGTATTTCGCTGTTCCTTATCCACATCAGAAGCGGAATCTGATCTATTTCTTTCTCAGCACAACACATGACATCGCTCTTTGAGTTACATGAAATAAATACTTTTGGCTTTCTTTGCTCGGTTTTCTGATTATTTCGTCCTTTTTTATGAGAGCAGTTATGGGGTTGGCTGCGGGGCTGGGGTTGGGGGTTTGAGGGAAGAGGATTTGCCTGTTGGTTTATCTGACTACAGTGAGAGTTTAGTCAGGGAAGTGTGTGTGTGGCTGGATGCTGTCTGAATCCACATTTCTTCGTTAAAAGAGGATTTGATTCCCCCGCGACTCGGCTCCAGCCCAGGAGACCCCAAAACACACAGACAGCAAAATCTCGTATTTCCTTTTTTTTTTACACAACTCGAATCAGCTTCGGCTGTTGGGTTGTCATTTATACATACAATATATATATATATACACACATTAACCTCAGAAAATAAAAACTCTTACCCACCGTTTTGCCAGTGAATGAAAATAGAAGGCGAGAATTCCCTTTACTCCTTTTTCTTTCATATTAAATATTTTAAAAATATTTTTTTAAATATAAAAAAGGAGAAAATTACATTGTAAAATAACCCAGCCTCAGCTCACAGCGTCCAGTGATCCAGGCCGGGCTGTGGAAGTGTGAATGGGTTTGATCCACGTCCCCTGCAGTTTGGATAAAAACATTTTTGTGGAAATAATAACAATTAGTTTGTTATTATTAAATAAATGTGTGAATAAATCCATATCGTTGCCAACTCTCTCTTGCTTTTGATCTTTACATCAAGTCTGTAATAAATATTCTCCCAGCCTGCTTACACTGGCTTTGTTATTTTTCAGAATGATAATATTCCCCACTGCAAATTGTTTTAATCATTCACAGTTTCCTTCAGCACACTCTGAACTGACAACTTTTAATTTTGTCGGAATTAGCTTTTGCATTTTTTAAAAAAAAGTCGACAGCATGTAAGTAAATGCGTGCCAAGATTACACCCGAAATACACCAAGGATAATCATAGAGTAAACGCGTGTATGTAGTTTATGTAGTCTGTGTGTTTGTATTTCCGTGTGTGTTTCTGTGTGTGTGTGTTTTTCTGTGTGTGAGTGTGTTCCTATGTGTGCGCGTGTGTGTATATGAATGTGTGTGTAAAAAAAACTCCACATGCCCACAAACTTCTTTGCTTTAGAACGAAATTAAAAGAACATCGAAAAGATCTCTTGTCTTAAGGCAGCTAAAGTGCCCAGGGTGCAGAAATATAACATATCTTTACACAATATCAGAAATACATTTGGCGTCTTGAACCTACCCACACACACTTGAACGTATCTGCGCATCAACTCAAGTAGCAATTAGCAGGTCCTTTCGTTAATTAACTATTCCTTGTGGGTATTACCCAGGGCAGACGATTACACCCCATTACACAGAGATCTGCAGATTATAGGGATACTTTCAATATTGTCCTGAACTTGAATTGGGTGCAGAGAGAGAGAGAGAGAACGAGAGAGGGACTGACTGGTTTCATTCAGCCTTTCCACAACGCCCGGGATTTATATATATATAGTATATATAATAATTCTACATATTTTTAAATAAAACCCGTATTTGCCAACCGGCCAACATGTCCCAGGGAGCAGCAGGTTGGTCAGTGTCAGGTCAGAGATGACAAGTGAGGTTCGGGAACCAGTGGTTGTGATGACGCCAATTTGAGCGAATCTCTCTCTCTGCTCTAATGTCACAGCGGCGACAGAGGGGATATCAAAAGTTAAACTTTTTTTTTCTAAATCAATGTCACTAATTCTAACCCAAGTTACCCAGTGGTCTGACTGTACCTGTATATTTACAGTCACTACATATAGCGCGTGGTAGTGACCAGGTGCCTGGTTTGAGGAGACATCCCGAGGCCAGAGACGTGTCCAGGCGGACTGAAGGCTGGAAAGGATTTAAAGGCGCAAAAGTTTCAAATCGATTCAAGATGGCATTTAATTGTCACCGAAAAAAGCTTAGAGTCGAAAAGATTAGCATCAAAAGAGCATTTAATTCAGACGGCCATCCTTACTCTGACCTGTCAGCCACAACTGGAGTAAACTCACCCTTACATTATTTGCATTAGCATTTATTTATTTACTTGTTTGTTTGTTTGTTTATGACTTGTACAATTTCCCACCGATTAACCTGCAGTTGGAATAGTTGGGGTAAACCTTGTATCGATGCTTCCGGGTTTTTCGCTAATTTAGTTTATTTGTTTATAAAGTTACGTTGACTGAGCTGAAGTATAATAGTAATAATTCTTGCATTTGATGCATTATATACTGAGTATAATTCTCTGTATAAAAGGAGAATGTTTTCCTCAATAAAATATTTCATTCAGCCCATTCGGGGCGACTAATACTGTTGACCATGTTTGCTCCCCTCCCCTCACGCAAGTTTCACTGTAGTCTAACTGGGTGGGTTAACACTGTGCACAGTTTGCTGTGTTTCTAACTGTCTTTGACAGACTTTCTCAGAACTGAGATTTGAGTAACTTTCGGATTCTTGGAAAATTAACATTTTGTCTGGCTGATGATCAGCTGATTGCCTGGTTATTACAGGTTATTCTCCCCCCCTCACCCCTTCCCTCCACACACACACACACAGTGTAAAATTATCTGCCCCAAAAAAGGGATTTTTTAAAACTGATTAATTTTCCTTCACAATAAGGATGTGGAAGTGGCGCCCTCGAATCGCTTGCTGCCAACTCAAATCCCTTTGTATTGACCTATTCACACCTCCGATCACGTACCTGCCTAACACACATACTGTGACTTTTAGGCAAGTTGCTTGTATGGGGAAAGCGCCTAAATTGCTTTCAATAATCGAAACAAAGGAACATAGGAACAGGAGGAGGCAATTCAGCCTGTTCCACCATTCTATAAGGTCATGGCTGATCTGTACCTCAACTCCAATTACGTCCCCTTGCCCCATATCCCTGGATACCCTGACCTAACAGAAATAGCTAATGTCAAACTCTGGGGTTCCCCTCACCCAAGCGGATATCATTGGCTGTTTGTGACCCGAAGCCCACTTACCAGATCATTCCATGTGGAGGGTGACTGAATCACATGCATGGTGTCCTGTAGTGTAGTGGTTAGCACGCTTGCCTTGCTAGCAAGAGGACTTGGGTTTGATTCCCAGGTGGGGTGAAACCTTAGGCAAGTTTCCTTACTCTGCACGTCTGTTTACTTAGCAGTAAGTAGGAACCTTGTTGTTAGTCAACAACAACAACAAGATTCCATTTATAAAGCGCCTTTCACGTCAGGAGGACGTCCCAAGGCGCTGGTGGATCTCTTTTCCAGGGGGTAATAATCCCTCAAAACAATAAATAAATAAAAATAATAATAATTAGGTCACTCAATCCACAACTCTTTGTGAGACACTGCTGTGCACAATTGGCTGCCGTGTTCCACCCACAAAATATGCAGTCAATTCACTTTACAGTATATTTACTCTCTAAGTGCTTTGAGATGTCTCAAAGATGTGATAAAGTGCTATATCAAATGCAAGGATTATTATTAAGGATTATTACATACAGTGAAAAAAAGTTCGGAAAATATTATATAGAGAAAAAATAGGCCAAATGAACTGTGGATTAAAGTTAATGGGAGAATCACATTGTTCAAATCAATTTATGAACATGGAGAGTTGAGAGGGAAAATGTTAGCTGGCGGAAGGTTATGTGTGCGAACATGTGAGTCTCAGAGAAGCTGTAGGGAGTGAAGCAGTTAGGGGGTGCCATGTTCTCTATCTACTGCCACTTGTTCCGGTGAAAGCTGACATTTATTGGCTCCTGCAGATTCTCGCATCTTCTCCTATTGCACATAAACCACCCCAAGCCCCCAGCCCTGATTCACATTAATGTGCATTTCTTGATATTTTCAGCCAACGCTTTCACATTGCCTGGGTAGGTTGAAATTCCACATGTTGTTGTTGTTTAGATGTATCCTGACCCGGTGACAATCTCAGAGTCTGGGGAACTTTAAACAACAAAGAGCTGTGATAGACATGGGGATGGGTTTAGAGCTTGGAGATTTGAAAAAAAATCATTGTTTGAAGACCATTTGTGGCCAGTCCTGGGGCTGGGGAGTGTGTTGTTCTCAAGGCTAAGTGGCAACAGTTCAGGTCCCAGTTCGGGGGGGAACTTGACCGTTCAAGTGAATCCACAAGATTTCCTTAAATCCAACCAGAAATGTTATAACCTTTCTGTTATTATTAGCTACCAGTGGAATCCTGTAGCTTAGTGGTTAGAGCACTCGCTTCACAAGCGAGAGACCTGGGTTTGATTCTCGGGCAGGGCGAAAAGTTAGGCAAGTTTCCTTACTCCACACTCCACCTTTTATCTACCAGTAAGTAGGAACCTGGTTCTTAGTTGATTGGCAGATTGCTTTTCCGGGGCCAATAATCTCTTTGAAAAAAAATAAATCCACGACTTTTTGAAGGACACTGCTGTGTGCAGTTGGATGACACGTTTCACCCACAAAATGTACAGTCCATTCACTTTACAGTATATTCCGTGAAGCGCTTTGAGGCTTTCAAAGACGTGGTAAAGCTCTGTATCAATGCAAGGATTATTATTATTATTGGTATACTGGTTCACAGCCACTAGCTAGCAAAGGCAAGTGTTTCGTAGCACTATGAAACGTGGCAACTCTTAAGCTTTATTTCACTGCACTATCCCGGGATAACTGGGGAGATACAGTAGGCTCTGACTTGTTGCCCACAGATCGTTTCCTGCACTTAATTGATTTCAACCTTTGCTGTTTTGATGACCAATATCTACAGTTGATTTACCAATACTGTATCTATAGCTATACTGAGTATTGTGGTTCTCTACAGATTTACACTGACTCCTCCCCATTGCCAACCTAATGACAAAAATATCACCCATAGACACAATCTGTTTGTCCCCAGCCCCCCCCCCCCCCCCCCAGGACGGCCAGTCATAGCTCTAACAGCACTAACGTGGGCTCAGTATCGCTGTAGATGTTGGACACGAGGCTCACATTGACCTGAACAAACTGTTGTGTGTGACACAGCCACAGCCACAAAACCGCTCTTCTCTTTACATTAACAGATGCATGTTATTAGTCCCCGCGTTTCTGTAATCTGTAACTAATACAGGGACAAATCAATACTATCTTACTGTAGGTAGTTTGTTGTTGCTGGTAGTTACTCCAGTGGTTAATTGCTGATAGTTATTTTAGTAAAGTGCTGCTATTAATCGCCAAAACAGCCGCTCTATAAAACATGTAAATTGAGAATAGCTGACACACGAGGGAACAATGACAAAGTGTATTATTATCTGAAGCAGACATCAGTCTTTGTGCAAGTGTAAGTGAGTATATTAGATGTTAACAATACAATATATTCGTGCTGTGCTACATTGATCAGTTTGGTTCCTTACTTCATTTCAACTTTAACCTTATTCCTGTATTATATTCAAGCAGGAATAGTAATAAACTCGCAGCGTAGATGTCTGAGCTGGAATTATATTTATCTCAAACCATAATTTCGTTAAAAAAAATTCCGCAAGTCACCACAAAAATAAAAAAACGTTTAACGATTTTATTTGATAATTGTGTTAAAAAAATGCAAGTTTCACTTCCATTCGCCACTGTGAATATTTAAAGCTTCTCGTTATTTAATCGCCAGTTCATAATTTAGTATGAAATAAATACAGAGAATCGAAATCTGTCTAATTTACTGTTATTTTCAGAGAAAAACATTATTATTGTTATTCACTAAGTCGCTTTGTCCGGAGTGGAGGTAGATGATATTTTATGCACATGTTAGTGAAAGAATTCGGTTTCCTGTTGTGTTAATAACATTGCGATATCATTTTAGTGCTGGATCCAGAGATAAGAGGTTTAACATGAATATTGCACAGGAGATGGACACATCAGAACATAAGAATTTGCTGGCGAAAGAATAGGTTCCTTCTAGTTCGCCTTCCACCATCCTGCCAGTCGCTTGACATGTCGTGTCCCAAGCTATATACTGTATCCCCAGATATTATTTTATCCCGAGATATTAAACACAGATACACACAGCGCTGCCCTACAGCGCAGACACTTGAGTTAGGTGCGGTGTGATAGCTCCTGACAGTATAACACGGCAGCGCTAATGCGCAGAAAGCGCTATCGGAATAAGTCAAACTATCGGGAAGCGACATTTGGGATAATTAGCCAACACTGAGTGATCAATCAAGCGGCAGAGACACAGCAAAACCCACACAACAAAACAAAAGGAACCGCCACCATTGTCAGGATGAACCAAACCGTTTCCAAACGGTCTGACTGCTTGTTGTATCTGTGAGCACCCTCACTGCCTGCACCCTCACTGCCTGCACCCTCACTCCCTGCACCCTCACTCCCTGCACCCTCACTCCCTGCACCCTCACTCCCTGCACCCTCACTGTCTGCACCCTCACTGCCTGCACCCTCACTGCCTGCACCCTCACTCCCTGCACCCTCACTCCCTGCACCCTCACTCCCTGCACCCTCACTCCCTGCACCCTCACTCCCTGCACCCTCACTCCCTGCACCCTCACTCCCTGCACCCTCACTCCCTGCACCCTCACTCTCTGCACCCTCACTCCCTGCACCCTCACTCCCTGCACCCTCACTGTCTGCACCCCCCCACACACACACACACAGGAGCTAATTGTAGATTAACACTCATCTTAACTACATTCCCCAGGTTTTTAAACGTTACACCAAAAACGCATTCTGTCATCACAGCTGTCACATTGTGTCTAAAAATAACGACTCCAAATTATTTTAAGCGTTGGTTTCTGACCTGATAGAAATCTCCCCAGTAAAATCAAAATATTATACACGGAATCGACATGTTTTATATCCTTAATATTTCATCGACAACATTGTGTGTTCTCACAGTCACTGTTGGCAATACCCTACCTCTGTGTGTGTCTGTGTCTGTGTGTATGTGTCTGTCTGTGTGTCTGTCTGTCTCTTTAAGTCAAATTCATGCTGATAAGGATTAAAATCAGAAAGCTTAAAGGCTGCACGGATCTACACAATAAAACACCAACTGCTTGTAAAGATCCAACCTCTCCTACACGGGCTCCATGCAAATTAAAACATGCAGAATGCTTAATTGAATAAATACATATTTAATCCATGCACATTTCTCTCTCGGCCCATCATATAACGTCTAGATAGCTGTTGGTTTATACATTATACATCATTCTTACACACAGGATGTCTGCGGGCGTGGTATGAAATATGATATCGCAACATTCACAAACGATTAATGTATCAACCCAGCATAAATTAATCACCAGAGCTAAATCTTCACACTCTAATAAATTTGCAGTTGACTCGAACAACATCAGGCTTCCATGGGATAGATAAATGATGGCTTACCGCCAGCCTTGTCCTGTTCACAGCCTTACCACAGTCTAACCTGCGTGTTTATCAACGCGTTACACTATCCATTCCATCCCCTCACTAAACCAGACCAAACACCCTATCTGGATGTGATCAGGCTCTCTGTCTCTCTCTTTATAATCATTGTGTATAACTGACCTCTGACCCTCGCCATCCCCAAACTCCACGTTTTGCATCAAATCTTCATCCATTTTCTGAACTTTGTAAAGTGTGTTTTTTTCCTCTGTCAAAACTCAAGCACATTGGGTTAGGGTGTGAACAGGTCAGAAATGAGAACACCTCACAGTCCGCAGCTTTTTTACTGCTATTTTATATATATCTATGGAATAAAGATCACCACACTCTGGTCAGCTGCTGAGCCACTGTGTAACCCAGCAAACTATCTCTCTCACGACGCTAGAGAAAGCTTTATATAAACAATAATAATCATTACTCTGAATGTGTGTGTATGTGAGGGATGTGTGTGTGTGGATGAGGGGTGTGTGCCTCTGTGTGTGTGTGTGTGTGTGGGGGGGGGGTGCCTCTGTGTGTGTGTGTGAGGGGTGTGTGCCCTGTGTATGTGTGTGAGGGGTGTATGCGTGTGTGTGTGTGTGTGAGAGAGAGAGGGGTGTGTGTCTCTGTGTATGTGTGTGTGTGAGAGGGAGAGGGGTGTGTGCTTCTGTGTGTGTGTGTGTATGTGTGTGAGAGAGAGAGAGAGAGGTGTGTGCCTCTGTGTGTGTGTATGTGTGTGAGAGAGAGGGGTGTGTGCCTCTGTGTATGTGTGTGTGTATGTGTGAGAGAGAGGGTGTGTGCCTCTGTGTATGTGTGTGAGAGAGAGGGGTGTGTGCCTATGTGTATGTGTGTGTGTGAGAGAGAGGGGTGTGTGCCTCTGTGTATGTGTGTGTGTATGTGTGAGAGAGAGGGGTGTGTGCCTATGTGTATGTGTGTGTGTGTGAGAGAGAGGGGTGTGTGCCTCTGTGTGTGTGTATGTGTGTGAGAGAGAGGGGTGTGTGCCTCTGTGTGTGTGTGAGAGAGAGAGGGTTGTGTGCCTCTGTGTATGTGTGTGTGAGAGAGAGGGGTGTGTGCCTCTGTGTATGTGTGTGTGTGTGAGAGAGAGGGGTGTGTGCCTCTGTGTATGTGTGTGTGAGAGAGAGGGGTGTGTGCCTCTGTGTCTGTGTATGTGTGTGTGTGTGAGAGAGAGGGGTGTGTGCCTCTGTGTATGTGTATGTGTGTGAGAGAGAGGGGTGTGTGCCTCTGTGTATGTGTGTGAGAGAGAGGGGTGTGTGCCTCGGTGTATGTATGTGTGGGGTGTGTGTGTGCCTCTGTGTGTGTGTGTGAGGGGTGTGTGCATGTATGTAACATGCTATCAAGCGCATCTGGTAAGCAGTAGTCGTTTCGAATGAAAACAATGTTAACGCAACGAATGCTGTTCGTGTGACTGTAACGAGCAGCGCTTTTCTCTAGTAACTAATATAATCTATTGATTAAACACATCGCCAGACTGTCTGGGGATGGGCAAAGCCCCCATACATTGGCTTTTTAAAATAATAGGTTCAAGACATGCCCTTTACCTTTATTTCCCCTTATTCTCTACTCTTTGGGAAATGAATTCCTTCCGATTAGGTGCTGGCCCGGAAACCAATAACTGCTTCCACATCGGTTGTGTCTATTAACAGGAAAAGTCCTGTTCGCCCCTTCACAACAAATGGCTTTTATTAGCGTTTTATAGCCAGCCACTTCATTGAGCAAAGGCCCTATTGAAAAGGCAAGGACGTGTTAGTTATAACGGCACAGACACACACAGATGTACACACGCGCGCACACACACACAGTGATCTGCACTGGCGAGAAACATTGGTTTCGTCTCGAGACAAGAAAAAAAACATTTGCAAACTTGCATTAGGGGATGGAACTGGTTAGAGATCAGTGTAACAGACACACAGCGGCTGCACATTGTATTCTGAAATCTGCAGGAAGCGGTGAGGACAGAGTGAGAGCCAATAACAAGGGATGGTTCTAACTATCCACTGCTTCGGTGGACGATTGGACACTGGGTGACCCTACACTGGCTTTAGTCATCGCCAGTGATTGTTTCCCAACACGTTTGGGCCATTCTATTGAAGATATTGCCATCCAATGAAGAGTTTGATACCCAGGGTCGCAATCAGCATTTTGGTGTGTGTATAAGTTACCACCTCATACCTGCCTGTAACATAACAGACCACCTCCCCACACAATTCTGTGAACTGACTAACATTTTTGGAAACAGTCTTTCCCGAAATGCGGAGAGATGGATAATACTAATCCCTGCATTTGATACAGCGCCTTATCACGTCTTCGAGACGTCTCAGAGCGCTTCACGTGATATACAGTACTGTAAAGTGTAGTGAGTGTATTTTTGTGGGTTAAATGGTAAATCTGGCGTCAGTCTTATTGACACCTTCCGCACAGAAGTGAGCACAGAGAAAGACACAGAGAGAGAGAGAGATGACGGGAGCTCTGTTACTTCATCAGAGATTTCAGAAAAACAGTTCATTTCTTGCACTAGTTTTTACCTGTTCCCATCCTAACCCAGTTTGTCATGTGCCATGCAGTTGGACAGGCCAGAGTCACTCACACCGCGTTCCCTGTGCAGACAGATGCCGGTGACCTTAAATCGCTGGGATCAGGTATTACAACGATGTTATGGCGATTGACACATCGGAGGAGAATGGGGCAAAAGCCATATTCCGCCGCTTTCTCTCTGTACATTTCTAAAAATCATTTTTATATGTCTTGCACAAAAGAAAGTTTAATATTAGTTTACATATTTAGTCTGCGCCTATGTCTATATTTAATCGATTTAAGTATAGATACAATAATTGCTTTGAGACCATAACATTTCGAAGCGAGTTAACTTCCTATTGCAGACAATCCGATATATTGGATTATTATTATTATTATTGGAACGAGCATTTTATACCTTGAATATATTCTGGAATTATTTATACACCGTATGTCTATTCTGTTTAAATACAATTAATTGTTTCAGTATCACAAACTACTGTGTTTTTCTCTCTATTAAACCGCCGCGCGTGGTAACGATTGGAGATTACATGACAAAGCCACATCGAGATTATTACAACCTTAATATTTACTGTTTGTTGTAATTGTAATTTAGACCACACCAATAATCGTTGTTGGCCCTGCATTTAATTGGATGCACAATTGCCAATAGCGAGATGTTAATCACAATAAATTGGTGTTAAACAGCAAATCATTAAATCTGTATTGCAATGTAAGTGTAACTAATGTGGTGTGACTTATAGAAACTGAATGCAAATAATGAATGTGTCACTGGAGATGTACTCATTAAATAAAGCGCCTTGTACCGGGGTAGGTCTGAGAGAAATTATACCGTCCCGTGTGTGTGTGTGTGTGTGTGGGGGGGGGGGGGGGGGGGGGGAGGGGTCTTTATGAGGATTATGGAAAAAGGGGAAAAAGGAAACGAAAATGAATAAAAACCTCCAAATTTTCTCCAGAATAACTGTGTGTGAGGGAGACCCAAAACAAGTTATAATTGTTGATGTAAATCAAGTAAACCCGCACGTCTAAAACTGCATAAAATAATAAAATAGATATTCACTCGCCTGGTCCATAAATTCAATATATTGAAGCCATCATCAGTCTGTAAGACACACACTGGCAGCTAACACTACCGAGTCCCGTCAGACCCTCACATCGCCCCCTCTCTCTCTGTAACTATCCTATTGTCATCAAATCACACATCCACAATCACATCCACAATCACATCCACAATCACACATCCAGATACGCTATTTTCCAGATGTTTTCCAGATGTAATTTTACATCTGACGATATAGTAACGTATCTCCCAGAGCGGGACACTGGATGTCACACAGGACAGGTCTCAGTCACTGGGGCTCCGAGAAGATAGTTTGGTACCTACACCTACACTGTGTTCCCCCCCCCACCCCCACACACACCCCCACAGGATCCTGGCGTTCCCGGGGGTGGGGGGCAGAGGGCAGGTCCCCAGTACAGGAACACAGGATGCGGTAAAAACCGACCAAGTGAGAGCATTAGTTGAGGGGCGAGTTTCATCCACAGTGTTTGTGCGGTGAGGAGTCGCGTCACTGCAATTACAACTTAGTGTCTCATATTCCATACAATTATTATCGGATATAATATTCCATACAGTAACAACAACAACTTGCATTTACATAGTGCCCCTCACACTGGGTGGCAAACCAGAGCGCTTGACAGTGGCTGAGCAGGAAGCCCAGGGGGGGGGGGGGGGGGGGGGGGAGTAGGGGGGGGGAGTAGGGGAAGGTCAAATAGGAAAGTTTTTTAGGCGCGGCCTGAAGATGGGGAAGGGGCGAGGCGGAGGGATGAGGAAGGGTGTTCCAGCGTTTCAGGGTGGAGTGGCTGAAAACGTAGCGGAACGGAAGGCACAAGGGACATGGAGGAGGCCGGAGCCAGTCGAGTGGAGACAGTGGGTTGTGGCTATTATAATACTATATCCTATAATACAGTTATTATAGATATAATATTCTATATAGCCATTATGGTAGATTGAGTGACCAAATTATTATTATTATTTTAAAACACATGAGACTTCCTGACACATGTCACTGTGAGCACATGGCGGAGATTTGCTACTGTAACAACCAAGGAATATCTGGTCTTATATACAGTATTTACACAATTTGATTCATCTTCACCTGAAAGCTTAATAATGCAAAAAAAATTCCAAAAACAAAGTGCTTTGTGGCTTCTGTCTGTCCATCAGCCAGAGCTGAGGAACAACGCTGTGGAGGGAGGGAGTGTGTGAGTGAGTGTGTGTGTGTGTGAATGAGTGGAGTCCATATCACTACCAAAGGATGATCCATTCCTCAGGGCATCATTAAGGAGATGGAGGGCCCGTTACAATATCAAGTGTAAAAGCTTTTGGAAATTGGCACAGATAATCTTCAAAGTAAACTGAAGGCATTTATATGAAACAGATTAATGTCACCAACTTTGATCCCATTGCAACATTCCAGGGTTCAGATATAACTAACTAGCTGCCACGTACAATAGGAAACAATTTCCGGCACTTTATGCTAAAGGTTTAAGTTTTCATTAAAAAGCAAAATTGTGCTAAACTACCAACATACACTCTGTGATAATAATTCCATATCTACTTAATGTGCTGTAAACAGGAGCATTTGTTCAAAGGGATTTTTTTTCATGTATTATACCCTGTTATTATGAACGTGTAGAGTGATAATATGTTGAAATAATCCTTGTGCTTGATCTAGCACCTATATCTTAAATCTCTTATATCTCAATATGATATCTGGGCATTTCACTCACAAAATATACAGTTAATTCACTTTATAATATATTACAGTGCAGAATACAGTATATTCCGTGAAGCCCTTTGAGATATCGCAAAGATATAATAGGCTCTATATCAAATCCAAGGATTATTATATAGCTTTACAGTATATAGATATATCTCAGCACTTATATAGAGCTTACATCTCTCATATATCATAATGCTTTACTGCCCAGTGTAGTGCCTATTTAAGTAAAATACAGCAGCCAGTTTGCACACAGTAAGGGCCGGCCAAACATGCCTGGGATGAATGATCTATTTATCTGGAGGATTGTTAGCCAGGAAACTGTGATGGAACTCTCTTCTCTTCTTAAATATAGTCAGTGCCAAAGGATGTTTGCTATTTTCCTGCCAGGCCACCCCTGGCTCAGCTGGTACCGCCTTGGCCAGAGTAAGCCTGAGCCACTCTCTGACCGTGGGTCTGTGCTGAGTTACACGCAAAAAAACTTTTTCCACAGTTTAACAAACACGTCTGTGCCGTGTTTTGAGATTTTTTAATGTTAGACTGTGGACATTATATCGAATGCAAATATTGTTACTATATGTTATGCCCCAAGTCCTCTATAAATGCACGTTGTTGCTATTCTTGATGAGTTAGTGGTTGGGTTAGTGAATGCCTGAGCCAGGGAGGGGAGAGGCCATTGATGGTTCCTACCCCCAGCACTATCCCCTCCCGGCGAGAAGCGAGCTCAGATATGAGGCCTCTTTGGGCCAATGGGGAGTCAGCACTCAGCTGGCCATTGGCCATTATGTGCAGTCTTGTGGGGGTGGGGGGGTAGCGTGGGCTGTGGTCTGTACCTCAACACTCGCTTGTGCCTCAGGAGATGGGAAACTCCAATGGGGAATATTTCATATAAATAAAATCAATGTTGGTATGGTAGTCCCTCACCCTGCTGTTTCACAAGCTGTTGTTTTGCTATTCCCAGTGTTTATTTAGCAATCTCTGACTATTTAAGCTTTCAGTGCTTATCTACCATGGTAAACACAGAAGAACACAGTTAGGGAAGAGCAAACAGCAGGTTCAGGCCTGTAAATACTGGGGCTGGAAACGTGAGGACCCCCGTGACTCTCAGCACTCAGAGCTATTCAACATCCCATCGCACTGCTCACAAAGGGAAGAGAGCCTTTCTCTCCTGGTGTCAAACAACAATCCTCTAGATAAAAAAAAGATCATCACTTCAGGGCTGTTTGTGGGACATTGCTGTGTGCAAATTGACAACCTCCGCTACCTACAGATACAAAGTCACTACACTTTAGAAAAAACCTCTGTAAAGTACTTTAAAATGTTTTAGTGTCATAGACACTATATCAAATATAATAAAGATTATCATTATAATATATTATGCCACTTGTCACTCACTACTGCAGAATACTGCAACAGAAATGAATTACTCTATCATCCAAATAGGTTTTGTCATATAATAATAATAATCCTTATATTTGATATAGCACCCTATCATGTCTTCGAGCCATCTCAAAGCGCTTCACGGAATGTACTGTCAAGTATAGTAACTGTATATTTTGTGGACAAAATGCGGAAGCCAATTGTGCACAGTAGTAACCCACAAACAGTGGTGGATTGAGTGACCAAATTATTATTTTTTTTTTGAAGGGATTATTATCCCAGAAATGTGATCCATCAATCAACGAACAACCGGGTTCCTACTTACTGCGAGGTAAACAGAGACATGTGGAGTAAGGAAACTTGCCTGAGGTTTCGCCCGGGAATCAAACCCGAGTCCTCTTGATCAAAAGGCGAGTGCTCTAACTACTACACTACAGGACTTCACAAGTAAGTTTCACTCACCCAGAGAGGAAATGTAATATGGCACCACTTTAATGTTGAGTTGTATTCCTTAAACACTAACACATAAAAATCAATGTGAATTTGCCTGCATAACAGTCACTACACCTCAAAGTAGCTAATTGAAAGAAGTGCGTTGAATGATTTCAATGTGATAAACCATGAATACCCAAAGCAGTTATTAGATTAATAACTTCAAGTACAGTACCGCTCTTACTTTTATAAAGATATCTCTTGCAGTCACTGTATATTTATAGCAGTCACTATTTTTCCGCAATAACTTTGTCTTATTAAAAGATGTAATCTTCCAGCTGCCAAGCCTCAATTCAACAGTTCAACTCTTTGGGGGGAAATTACAGAACAGGAGCTAAATGTTAAAGTTGTTGCATAAAAATTCTACGCTTGTCAAAGGTGACCTTTAAAGGGTTTGAAATGTTAATATGGTTAAGGTCATTTTCCTCAATTAAATCTATATTTGTGCAAAGGAAAAAGGGTAGCTCTCCATATCCCACTCCAGCAAATAGCTGTTTGTTAGAATAATGGGCATCGCGTGTGTGTGGGATTTGAGAGTTTATGATCAATCAATAACCTGGAAATACATTGGACATTAACTCTGTCTTTGTAACTGTGATGCTGTGCATTTTTGTTGTCATTTGCTGTCAGGTAAATGTCAGTTTAGCTGATAAGTAAGTCACAGTGTTGATTTCTTTTCCTGTGTCCGTGTAACAGCAACTTGTGCTGATAGAGTGTATTTCACAAAAGAAAAAAGTTTGAAAGTGGCTGGAAGCCCAGTTATAGAGGCTATGGGGTTTTGAGAAAATGGTGGAAAACAAGGAGAGGGGTGCAAGCTGGAGAGATTTCAGGAGAGATTTCAGAGTGTGAGCACAATGGCTGGGACAGAGTGGGCGAGGCTTGACTTTTTGGACATGAAATGTGGTCGGGCCATCTTGAAACTACTGTCATCTGTAACTGGGCAATAATACATGCACAAAGCTATTGTTTCTTTCCAACATTTTATTCTTAACTCTGATGCTGGCTGACCACAGTACAATCTGATGTTGGCTTCAGGACAACCACTGTATCAGAATGTTTGCTTTCTGGTCATGGAATCTGTCAGCTCTGGTCTGGGAAAGGAACGCTTTTAGTCAATGGATTAAGGGCTGCTGGTGGCCAGAGAACTGTGTCCCAGCATGGGTCTCCTTCATAAGATGAGTGAGGAGAGAGAGAGAAAGAAAGAGTGAGAGAGACATACATGGATAAGTGATTTTGCCATTTGACAAGAAGGATGTATATCTGTGAACTCCCCTTTCCAGCGAGGACTGACTGAGGAATGGATTTCTGTGCCCAGGTAGTGAAAACAAATTAAAAAATGGGACGGTTTAATGATCTTTAGGTTTCACCCTTTCCTCTTGATCAGCGTTGTGCCATAACCACTCACTCACTCACTCACTCACTGCTGGGGTTCACACAACTAGCAGCCGCTAAGTAGAGATGAGCAGCGCTTATGGAACCCTCGCCCCAGTAGAACTTAAGTAAAACGTGGGCACTTTCAGAAGAGAGTAGAGAAAGCTAAATGGGAACTGGAGTAGGGACATAGGAACAGGTTATGTCACCTGCATTCACTTTCCCTTCCAATACACACTTGCCAGGGTTCATGCTTGAATAACAGTGACTTGTGGTGAGGTTCTGAATGGCATCTGATCCACTGTTACAGGACACTGAGATTCTGCTGGTTCAGCATTGTGGTGTTTTGCACAGTTTGAACACATTATTTGCAGATTATTGTCGTTGAGAAACAATGTATCTTGGGTTGTGGATGTGAGTTCCGTATACCACTGCATTTCCTGGAAGGCTGAACTTTTAATCAGTTTGTAAATGTACAATATTCTGGTTTAAATAGAGCCAAGCCTATCAAGTGAAAATGAGTTAAGTTACAACAATAGATTGAAGTAAGATGCATTACACAAAATCATTTGGATTGTATTATAATAACCATCTTTGCATTTGACAATTATTTATCATTGTATTGTACTATTGCATTATGACAAATATATATTTTAATGACCATTTATTTATTTATTTATTTATTTATTTATTTATGATTAAATTATATTATTTGTATTGTATTATTATATGACCATTATTTGTTATTATATTATTTGTATTATTACATAAATTATTAATATTGCTAGGCACGACAACGGCAACACTCTGCTTGTCAGCTTTCCCAACACTTCCTTCCACAAGCTGCAGATCATCCAGAACTTTCCGACACCAGGTTCCGTGACCTATCACCCCCATCCCTATCACCCCCATCCTCACCCGGCTCCACTGGCTCCCCATCACCCAGAGGATACAGTTCAAAATCCTCACTCTCACCTTCAAGGCTCTCCACGGCCTTGTTCCTTCCTATCTCTGTGACCTGTTGACCCCATATCAACCTGTCCGCTCCCTCCACTCAGTGGGCTCTTGTCTGCTCCAAGTCTCCCACCCGCCTGCCCCACCATTGGCAGTTGGGCCTTCAGCCTCTCTGCCCCCACCCTTTGGAACTCAATCCCACATTCCCTTCACCTCTGCCAAGGCACGTCTCAAGACTCTCCTCTTCAACCATGCCTTCAGTCACCCTCCTACCCCTATACCCTGCTGATCCCAAACCCCCAGCTCAGGTCCAAATCTCTGACTGTCCAGCATCTTGGGACGTTCTACTGACATGAAAGGCACAGTGCAAATCATAGAATCATAGAACTATACAGCACAGAGGAGGCCATTCGGCCCATCGTGTCTGTGCCGGCTCTTTGAAAAGATCTATCCAAAAAAGTCCCGCTCCCCCACTGTCTCCCCAAATAATCTACTTCTACTTCTCTACTTCTACTTCTTTCTTAAAAGTTGTTATCGAATTGGCTTCCACCAGCCTTTCAGGCAATGCATTCCAGATCCCAACAACTCGCTGTGTGAAAACATTTCTCCTCACCTCCCCTCTGTTTCTTTTAACAACTATTTTAAATCGGTGTCCTCGGGTTATAGACCCACCCGCCAGTGGGAATAGTTTCCCCTTGTTCCCTCTATTGAATCCCCTCATCATTTTGAAAACTTCTATTAAGTTTCCTCTTAACCTTCTCTGCTCCAAGGAGGATACCCCTCGCTTCTCTACCTCTCCCGATAACTGAAGGCCCTCATTCCTGGTACCATTCTGGTCAATCTCCTTTACACCCTCTCCAATGCCTTGATATCCTTCCTAAAGTGTAGTGCCCAGAACTGAACAGTCTGTAGCTGAGGCCTAACCAGTGTTTTATATAAAGGTTCATCAGAACTTCCTGACTTTTGTATTCTTTGCCCCTATTTATAAAGCCTTGTATCCCATATGCTTTTTTAACAGCTGTATCTGCCTGTCCGGCCACCTTCAAAGATTTACTATATGACCCCCAGGTCTCTCTGTCCCTTCACCCCCTTTAAGATTGTACCATCAGCGTATATTGCCTCTCCTCATTCTTATCCCCAAATGCATCACTTTGCATTTCTCCACATTAAACTTCATCTGCCCCGTGTCTGCCCGTGTTACCAGTCTGTCTATGTCCATTCACAGTCTGTTACTATCCTCCTCACTGTTCACTACTTTTCCAGCTTAGTATCATCTGCAAACTTGGAAATGGTACTCCCTATACCCAAGTCCAGGTCATTTATTTAGATCAAAAACAGCAGTAGTCGCAATACCGACCCCGGGGGGACACCACTGCACACTTCCCTCCAGTCAGAAAAATAACTGTTCCATGCTGCCACTTACCTTTAATACCGTGGGCTTCTGTCTCTTATGTGGCACTTCATCAAACACCTTTTGAAAATCCATATAAACTACATCAACTGCACAACCTTCATCCACCCTCTCTGTTACTTCATCAAAAAACTCTATTAGGTTTGTTAGCCACAAATTGCCTTTAACAAACCCATGTTGGCTGTCCTTTATTAACCCATATTATAAGTAAAAATTAATTTTGTCCTGGATTATAGTCTCTAGAAGTTTTCCCACTACTGACGTTAGGCTGACTGGTCTGTAGTGCCCGGGTTTATTTTACTCCTTTTTGTACATCTGCAGTAACATCTGCAACCCTCCAGTCCTCTGGCACCACCCCGGTATCCAAGGAGGATTGAAAAGATTGTGGCCAGAGCCTCCATTATTTCCACCCTTATTTCCCTCAGTAACCTAGGATGCATCCTGTCTGGACCGGGTGACTTATCTACCTTGAGCACAAGATAATCTTTTTAGTACCTCCTCTCGGTTTATCCTTATTCAATTTCTCTACCCTCTCCTCCGATACTATGGCATTGGCTGCATCCTCTTTTTTTGTGAAGACAGATGCAAAGTACTCATTCAGTACATCAGCCGTGCCCTCTGCCTCTACAAGACGATTTCCTCTTTGGTCCCTAATTGGACCCACCCTACTAACCTTTTATTCTTGATATGCTTATAAAATACCTTAAGGTTCCCTTTTATGTTACCCGCTAATCTTTTCTCATAGAATCTCTTTGCCCCTCTTATTTCCTTTTTCAGTTCTCCTCTGTACTTTCTATATTCTATTTGATTATCTTCTGTATTTGGACCTGAAATTTATCATAAACCTCCTTTTTCTGTTTTATTTTAATCCCAATTTCCTTATTCATCCAGGGAGGTTTGGATGCCTTACCTTTCCCATTCATGGGAATGTACCCAAACTATCTCCTCCTTGAAGTATTCCCATTGCTCGTTAGCTGTTTTACCTGCCAATCATTCTTTCCAGTCCACCTTGGCCAGGTCCCTATTTAACTCACTGAACTTAGCCTCTTCCAGTTGAGGAACCTGAAGCCCTCCTTTCTGCACCATTTCTCCAGTCATGCATTCATCTGTTTGATCCTGCTGTGCTGTGCGCAATTGGCTGCCGCGTTTTGCCCACAAATATATGTTCAATTCACTTTACAGCATATTCTGTGAAGCGCTTTGAGACGTCCAGAAGATGTGAAAAGCACTATATCAAATGCAAGGATTATTATTATTATTATTGTTGTTTTGATCCTCACTTGCACGAGGCACTGGGAGGAATCCAGAAACCTTTGAGGTCCTACTCTTTAGCTTTTTCCTAGCTTCAGATACTCTCTCTGTAGGATCTCAGCCTTTTTTTCCCTATGTCATGGATCCCAACATGGACTATGACTTCTGGATATTCCCCTTCCCCCTGTAGAATGTTTTGCACACGTTCCATGATGTCTTCAACCCTGGCACCAGGGAGGCAACATACCATGTGAGAATCATGTTTTTGGTGGCAGAAACGCCCGTCTACTCCTTTCACCATTGTGTCCCCAAATGACAACTGCATTGATATTCCCTGTGCATCCATTTGCTTTTGACTCCTCTCGCCAGAGGTATCATCACCCTGACCGGTATTCAGTGCAGAGAACCGGTTTGTAAGTGCCACACTCTCGGGATTTCTGCATCTCCCGTCCCTTCTTCCTACCATGCAGGGTGGTCACCCACTCACTCTCCTTCTGAACCCTTCGTGGTTGTGGCGTGACCACCTCCTGAAATGTTTGATTCATGAACTCTTCAGCCTCCTGTATGCTATGTAGTGGCTCCAGCCTCTCCTTGGCAGATGGATGTTAGCAACCGGAAGCACTTCCTACACGCGTGTCTGTCCAGGGCTCACAAAGTATCCTGGAGTTTCCATATGGCACACATTGTGCATGCAACCGGTCTTCCAGACGTGTTTTGTATTATTTTAATGTAAATATTATGTATTTTATAATTATGCACCTCTTTCACTCTCTGCACCGTATTCCCTCTCTCACTTCCTTTCTCAGTTCTCTCCTCACGCTGTCAAAATGTCATTTTGTATCATATTATGTAATGACAATTGTTTGTTGTTATATTATTTGTATGACCATCAATAGTCACAAATAGATCAAATAGGGATGTTAAAAAAAATTCTTCACACAGAGAGTAGTGGGAATGTGGAACATGCTACCACCAGGAGTTGTTGAGGCAAATAGCATAGATGTATTTAAGGGAAAGCTACAGAGGTACATGAGGGAGAGAGGAATAGAAGGTTACGCCTGAAGGGTTAGTTGAGGAAGGGCAGGAGATCATGTGGAGCATAAACACCACCATAGACCAGCTGGGCCGAATGGCCGGTTTCTGTGCTGTATATTCCAATGTATTCTAATGTATTATTAAATAATGACAATTGTTTGTTGTTATATTATTTGTATGGGATTGTTATATAATGACAATTGTTTGTTGTTATATTATTTGTATGGGATTGTTATATAATGACAATTGTTTGTTATTGTACTCTCTGTGTACAAGTGTGTAATGTTATTGGCTGTGCAGGTGGCCGCGGTGCTCGCTGGGAGATGTAGTCGGGTTGGCTGGCGGGAGGGAACGCCATTTCCCGGCGTGCTGAGCGGGCGGGCGGGCGGGGAGCGAGGCGTTGCCAGGCTGCCCTGAGGAGCGAGCGGCCGCTGCTGCCGCCGCCATGGGCTCCAGACTCAGGTAGGTTTGCCGGGCTCACCCCCTCCTCCTTATGGCGGGTGGCGTTCCTCATAAACGCCGGCTTTCCTCCTCAGCCGCTGGCGGGGCTGCCACCCGAGGCCGCCTGAGGCCAGCTGGCTGGCGCACTAGGCCGCAGACCACGGGCTCGCCTGTTCGGCGCCCCAGCTCCCCCCTCCCCCTAATCACCGGCCTCCTCCAACCCCCCCCCCCACTACCAAAGCATGTCAGAGTGTCCTCTGCCTCCTTCCTTCACTTTGTTCCCTCTAAACCTGACTCAGGCCCTTATATATATAGAGAGAGAGAGAGCAGCGAGTCGGGCTTCAGCAATCCTTCATTGAAGTTTGGTAAACACACACATGACTAATGCCTTGCTGTATGTGGGTCAGTGTGAGCAGCAGGCAGGGCAGGCAGGCAGGGCAGGGCAGGCAGGCAGGCACCCGTGCCAGGGTCAGGCTCAGTGTAACTCACACAGTGAGGGTGAGGGGCAGCCTCGCCAGTCAATCACCTTGAGGTACAAAGGCCCCTGCCCTGCCCTCCCTGCCCTGCCCTCCCTGCTCCGTGGATATCCTGGGTGCTGCTGTCTGTTACTATTACATTTGACTGGGAGTTGGTGTGTGTGAGGGAAGCTGCTGCCTAAATGTCAAGGATGACAGCACCAGAAGTGTCAAAAGGGTAAAACCTGACCTGTTGAACTCTCACTTTGATGAGTGAACTCTCACCGTGACCCTGTTTACACTTGATTCCTTTCCATGCCTTTGAAGGACACTTTAAGAAGGTGTCCGTTACTCCCCGCTGTGGCTATCCACAAAGTTATTTTCGTCCTGGAAGATTCTCCGGTAATGACTTGTGCTCTCATCAAATGACCTTTGGAAATCTGCACTCGGGAGAAAGAGCCAGACTGTTTAAAGCTGTCCTCACATTACATTATTATAATAGCATAGTGTTGAACATAGATAGAGTTACCCTCTACACATGACCACACTAGGATTGCTCAGGGTCCAGAATTAAACATCGGTGTATTTTAAGGGGACGTTTTGGATTTTTGCTGGTGAATTGTAAACACGATTTTTATTAAATACAATGCTCAGAAGTTGGCATGTGAAAATGGGAAAGATACCAGGTGCTGAAAGATTTTAATCTGCCTTCACTAGGATGGGCTAGCATTGAAAAATTACTTAACAGGAGTAACATAGCATCATATTTCAATGGGACAACAATCACATTTATTAACTAAAAGAGTTTCTGCTAGTTTCCTGGCCAACAATCCTCCAGATAAAATTGTTCATTTCACTTCATGGCTGTTTGTGGGACATTGAATTGACATCCACGCTTGCCTACAACTGCACTTCACTGTAAAAATCTTATGAAGTGCTTTGTGACATATCAATGACCTATTAAAGTGCTATATTAAATGCATTATTATTGTTTATCACTAGTGAATTAAATTTACTTTCATTTAACTGTACCTGCAAGTTCCAGCATCCTGTTTGTGAAGGTGGGATTCCAGCATTAGTGGTTTCTCTATCTACCTCACTGATAGATTGGGTAAATGTTGAGAAGCTGGGAGCCAGGCCAGGTTTGCCATGGTAATTTATTGGCTTTATGTGAGGCTTATTACCTGCTAGGATTGCTTCAAAATCACCCACCGCTACCATCTGGAAAGGCATGAGCATTGTCCTAACCAAAAGATTGATGCTGGATTTTCTTATTTTTAAATACAGTGCTAGAAGGTTGAGAAAGTAATTGCAAGTACAGGAGATAATGGAACTAACAGCCCTCTATATGGATCTGACTCAAACTGAGATGTGAATCTTTTTTAATGTAAATCTCCACCTCCCTCTTTGTTCTGTCCACGCCATTCACAACGTGATGATGGATTGGTGACCCAGTGTTGGGCCTTGCCGAATTCTGATGTATAAAAAACAGTTGCTCAGAAATAGTCCTGCGTGACTTGTTCTATAATAATATTATAATAATCCTTGTATTTGATATATCGCTTTTTACGTCTTCTAGACGTCTCAAAACGCTTAACAAAATAGACTGTAAAGTGAATTGACTGTGTTTTGTGGGTGAAACGCGGCAGCCAATTGCGCACAGCAGGGTACCACAAAGAGTCGTGGATTGAAGTGACCAATTTATTATTGTTTTTTCTTGAGGGATTATTATCAGGCGTGTGGAGTAAGGAAACTTGCCCAAGGTTTCACCCTGCCGGGAATCGAACCCAGGTCTCTCGCTTGTGAAGCGAGTGCTCTAACCACTGAGCTGCAGGACTCCATGCGTTTTTACTCTTTTCCTGTATCCGATGGCGCAGGAAATTGCTAGGAGATTAATTATCATCACCGACCTATAGTTTTGTGATGGATTTTTTAAAAAAAACATTGTGATATTAAGAAATGCAGTATATTGTATGTGTTGGTGTAATATTTCAATCTGTGAGTATAGTCGTAGGAATTGAAAGTCGTCTAAAAACCCAATTCCATGCAGTTTAAAAATATTGAATTTTATATTGTGAAATAACACCTTTTTGCTTCTTAACCTTTTTTGTTTTTCTGACAACTCTGATGTGTATGAGAATGATTCCACAGGTGTTGGCAAGCAATTTGATGCTTTGCCCAAGTTGCAATTTTGTTGTGTGAGCTTAGAAATTGAGTGTCAGTAGGCTATTTTACTGAAGTAACGAATCATATCTGATAAAATCTTTTCTATCAGAAGACACCTTAAAAATGTCTCTGATGGCTGTTTGTGGGAACTTGCACTGCGTGTTTGCATGTAAATATATAGTCATTTGATAGCAATTCTTTGTGGAGCATTTGTGAAATTTCAGCAGTATAGGTGTTATATCATGTACAAGAATTATTATATTACTATTAATTGTTTTTCCCCTAAAATTTGTCCATGATTGGTACTGCTGCTGTGAAGCATCTGAATAGTAATATACATTGACAGATATTGGATAGATTAGTACCGTATGACTCCTGAAGAACTGGGGAAACATGTTTTTATTTCAACTGCTGCCAGACCACAGGAGCGGCACCAACACCATTTTAATGTTGTACACTCTGCTTGTTAATTTAACAAAACTTGTACCTTATTTTTATGACTTTCCGTCTGAGTCAGATTTTGAGAGATTAAAGTGATTGAAAATGATTCATGTCAGTTTTCAATAAGGACATTGCTTTCTTCAAAAGGGGCTTGGAAATTTCGGTGTATTTAAAGCTCTGAATTCCCTCATTTGACTGTCAATAACTCCTACAAACCTCTCTGAAAAGCCGAGTTAAATTGCTGCTCGGTCGGGTCTTAAAATGAGTCGGTTCTTGTTTAATGCTGAAAGCCCTGCTCTCTGGTTCTGTTAGTAGCTTCTGTTTAAGGTTACTGCCAAACACATCAAAATTTGAAGCCTGTTATATAACACTCATGAATGGAAACTATCCAAAAAGCTTTTAAGCAGTATAATTGAAAGGGGATGTTTTATATTTCAGTTTTGTGTGTGTTGGGGGGAGATTTAAATACCGTGTAATAAGAGAATCAAATTTGGGTAATGTTACCCTGAAAGTTGCTATTTTAAAGACTTTTTTTTAATGGTAACAGTCTTTTTCTTAACTGTAGGGAAAATCCAGAGAAGGTATTTGAAGTGTATGTTGAAGTAACGCATCTCAAGGCCAGCAGTTCAGGTACAGTGTTTACCTTTATCTGTTAGTAATGTTTTGTGTAAAACCTGCCTAACTGAGAATATGGTTGAGATCACATCTCTGTGTGCAAGTCAGGAATCCATCAGAGGTTCAGGTGAACTTTTTATGTCGCAAGTTTGTCAGTGCATGCCTGAGAGGCCTAGAACTGAAAATTCAAACTTGTCTGAAGTTGGAGCTTACTGGTAGGGTATGTCTTGTGCTCAGCTTGCTGAACCAGTGTCAGCAGGGGTCAATCAGGGCTGTCTCCAGGAACAATTCATATTTATTAATGCCTGCTGTTCCAGCTGTAACAGTGCTACTGTAAATACCTGGCTACCTGAAACTGCCTCCTCATCTGAGCAGCAAATCTGAATGTTTTGCGCTGCCCCGAAGGATGTGTTAATGGAATAAGTGAAGTGTTGTGATACACGTGGTGTAAGATATCAGATCGATAATAAGTGCTGTACATGTAATTTCCTGGTAATTAACGACTGACTATTTTCCCCCTAAACCTGGGGTAACAACATTAAATAGTTAATCCTCTTGTGTGACTGTCATTATGGATTAAGAAAAAGGCACAACGCTGACATTTGGTGTGTGTAGTGATTTCTGTATAAAAATTATCCAAGTTTTATAAAAATAGTAGCAAACTATGTTTATTTTCTAACTAACCAGGAAGTGATTCCAAGGACAAAGTGAAATATAATCTAATCTTGTTCTGAGGGAGCTATGAACGACTTGATCATTGCTCTTAATTTTTCACTTCAACAACAAGATACAACAACAAGATTCCATTTATAGAGCGCCTTTCACGTCAGGAGGACGTGAAAGACTTCATCTTTTTACGACATTACGTAATTGTTTTTGATCACGGTCAATGTTTGTATTTTAAATGGTTACGCTCTAGTTCTTTAGTAAATCATTTTCAAACAGAAATGTTGTTTAGATTTATTTGCTGACTTCTGAGACTTGGGTTTCTTACAGATACACTATTGAGACTAAAGTTGCTGGTATATTGCAGTAGCAGAGAAACATAATAGTGAAAAGTAGTAAAGACATTTGATTGAATTAAATAATCCTGTCTGTTGTCTTGCATCATTGTAGAATAAAGTCATGATACATGAGAGTCTTAAAATGTGGTTAAGTAGTATTTGCAAACCCAAAATATCGACATTGTCACAAGAGGAAAGCTGAGTGAAAGTCAAGAATAGGTTGAACATCGTAAAAAAACAAGAACAACTTGAATTTATACAGTTCCCTTTACCCTGGGTCGTGTCTTGGAGTACTTAACAGTGTCAAGTTCAACACGGGCAGGAAGGCACGACTCAAAATGTGCCTCTGACTGCTCTTTTGGTCACCTTTCCCCTCCCCACCCCTTCGTCTCCCACCCCAGCTCGGGTGCCCATCCATCGGGAACTGTACGAAATATAATTGTACATTGGGATATATTGAACCCGCAACCTTCTGATTCAGAGGCAAGTCAGCTAGACTGCCATCATAATTGTAAATACTTTTAATTGCCAATTAATTGTACAGTTGTTAATTACAGTATATAGGCTTGAGCGCGTTTAAAGATACAAGCTAACATAAGATGAGAAGAAGGGATTCCAGTATAGATCACTGAGGCAGTCGCTCAATCTGAAAAGTTGCTTCAGCGCATTTTTAACAAATTTACATGCAGTAGTGTCATTGAATTTACTAAAGCTACTGCAGTATTAAATACATTGTTATATTGAAATGCTTTTTTTAAAACCAGGTAGTGAATCCTATACAATGTTGATGGACTGTTTGTTTGCCTACATATTATGATGTATACCATTGAAAGCACTATTCCCAGTGATGTGGTATTGCTTGTAGATCTTCTCTTACTGATCGGAATATCCTGATCTTTAAGGATTTGGATCATTAGAGATCACAGAATTCTTTTCCAGGATTTGAAGTTAACCAATTGACTTCTTAAGGCAGCCATTTTTTAGTGGGATTGAAATGTTTCAATATGCTGAAAGAAGCCTGGCATAATACAGTCGTTCATAAAGTTGTCAGTCCATCACCACTCCCTTAAATATTCTAGCCTTAGGGATACAGATAGTAGAAGGGTATTTCCTGCCTCTTAATGACATGTTCTGTTTGATTTCTCCTTTTCTGATAACTCTGATCACTGCCAGAAGTGCAGGAATAGGAGTGAGTGCTTATCTTGCCTACATGCCTAGGGAGGGAGGGAGATCCAACTTTCCACTCTAAAGGAAAGTTGGAGCTCAGATTGATGTGCACCTTTCAGCGTTTGTCATATCTCATAGCAGCATTGGCAGAGGTGAGGGAAGGTTGAGGAAATGATAGTATCATATGAAGCTATATTTTTTAAAGTTCTTTTCAGATATTGTTTTAATTATACTGGAATTTTTGTTTGTTCAACCAAACAGTCCAGCAGTATTGTGGGATTCTATTTTAATCAGAGATGGGTATAGTGAAGGGTGTTAGTGATGCTTGTCAGCTGCCACAATACTAAATTAAAGTAGAACATCACAGTCAAGTTAATTTCAAGGTTAATATATCAACCTTAAAAATACACGCATACTGAGATGTGTTCAGTGTTAAGGTGCTGACAAGCAGTGTAATGGTAGCTGTAGTACCTTAAGTGGAGGATGAAAAGCCTTCCGTTTTCAAAAGATGAAACATTTGCCTGGATTTTCTAAGGTGACATGTGACTTCTAGCTGAGTTTGAAAGTGTATTTCAGAATGAGAACCATATCTTACCTAATTTATGTTAGATCACAGAAAACTCAGCTTGATCATTTCAAATCCAAGGCAGCTAACCAAGATCTCTCTGGATAGGTGTAGGAATGGCGCTTACAGCCTCTCAGCCCCGAGGCTCTGGAACTCTATCCCCAGTGCCTTTGCCTTGCCTCCTCCCTTTCCTCCTTCAAGGCCGGTCTCAAGACCTTTCTCTTTGACCGAGCCTTCAGCTCCGCTCTCGACTCTCTACCCCCTCCTCGCTCCCTCCCTTCCCTCCCCTCACCATTTCCCCCCCAATGCTCGGGTCCTGACCCAACTGTACAGCGCCTTGGGACGTCTTCCCGACGTGAAAGGCGCTCTATAAATTGAATCTTGTTGTTGTCTTGTTACGACATTTCAGCAATGCCTTGTGAATATCAAAAACTCAAAGCTCTTATTATCCGGTTGCTGTGCTTAGAGTTAAATCACTTAGATTACGAGATACCTGAATATGGAAATATAATTAGCTTTGGTAATTATATCATTTGTTTTGCATAATATTTGGAGGAGAAGAGATGGCATGATGTGTCACCTGCTTTTCAGAACCCAATGGAATGACTATTGTGTGTATTTTCCCTACAGTGTCGGGTGCTTGGCACTCTGAGTCAGACTTCAACCACGTTGGATCATTTCAGATTAGTGGAGTAAAAGAATGTATTAAAACAGGGGGCTGGTGGAGCAATTAAATCACTTCACTGGTGTGAAATTTTGGGCAGGATTCTCTTTAGTAGCTGACAGGACGTCACTCCCACTACTAATCACACATGTTGTAAAGTTTGATGGTTCTTGGCATTGTTTGGTTTGGTGGTGGCTAGTTGTGGTGCAGTAAACACTACAGCCTGATTTTATATAGTGAAATGTTGTTCTGCCAGGCAAATAGTGGACCAGTATTTATGTTGGGAGCCTGCGTTGGAGTAGATTAGGCACTCATTCTCTGTTTTGGAATAGAATACTTTGGAAATTAAATACTGAAAGAAGAGGAGGGAATGTTGAGGGGAAGGAAAGCAATGAAATGCATTGTAAAGAGATAATAAATAATAATATAATAATCCTTGCATATGATATAGCGCTTTTCAAGTCTTCTAGATATCTCAAAGCGCTTCACAGAAAATACTGTAAAGTGAATTGACTGCATAATTGTGGCGGCCAATTGTCTAAGGCAAACTTAATAAGGCAAATAGATCTCTTTTCAACCCTGTAAAAGCCAAAGCTCAAATGGGCAGAGAAGCCCTGCTGGAACAAATTAATGTAAATTTGAAATTTATATCAAAACCACAGGCTACAAATCCAGTTTTGAAATAAATTGCAAATCAGATATTTATTGAAATCTGTGATATTTAACAAAGACTGTTTTCGAAGTTAGATGGGCTCAATGGCCTCTTCCTCTGATTTTCTGATTCTGTAAGCTTATTCAAAATGTACTTCACTGTATCATGTGTGAGCTAATTTAGATCCTAAAAACAAGAATATTAATTGCTGCTATTTGGTACTAGAGAATATCTATAACCATTTAAATGTTGCTAAATTTCTATTTATACAATAAATTCATTAACAGAATCTATGTGAAAGATGAGGAACGTCAAAAGGTTGATGCTCACTGGAGGACATATGTCAACATTTGATTTGAACCGTGCAACTATAATACTAAATGAAAGATGTGTGTTGAGACTTAATGAAGTTGTAAACTTAGCTTTCTCCTTGTTTTCTCCTGACTGCTCACGATTCTTTTTTCAATTTCTTCACTGACCGAAATATTTGAAAAGATTGTTGACTAAATTTCATAATTGTAATAATGAACTGCAAAGCGTGTTGTAATAATAGAGTAATGTTCCTCATGGTCATATTAGCGTGCTCTGTGACAGTTGTTACTGTGCATTGGTCTGTACAGTTTTCAGTTCATCGTTCCCATAGCCTCCAGGGACAAGGTGAAAGCTAATCCTGCCATGCATTATTAACCAGCAACGCATGTTTCCTATTATAATAAGTACTGAGTTGCTTTCATTTCACTATATGCTTTTGTCACATTAAATTTCACATATTTTCACATTGTTTAAACTGGAAAGAAATCAAAAAAACAAAATAATGCACTATATTTACCTCCTGTAGTGCCTGTGTACACCTCAAAATCGTCTTGTGATAACTAACATTCTGTATGAATGTTGAATTTAAAAACTACAATTTTATTTAGAAGTTGCAGTATTTACTATAAATATTATATAGTGCAGTATAATGTATTCTGAGACTCAAGTAGCTAAAATGATCTTCAGTGTCTGGCGTAGTGTTGCAGCACTCCTGCCTAACCATATATAATTTATTTACTTTGTGTCCTTACTTTACCTCCTGTTATGAAGGGCACTATATAAATACAATTTGTTGTTGCTGTTTACTTCTGAGTTACGACTAGTCTTATGGAGTGTGTTAAGACCTTTAAAAAATGGCAGATTGTATATCTGCTGACAGGAAAAAGGATGTAACTGAATTTACGATGGAAATGCTTTGCTACTTCATGTGAGGGGAATGGTCAAAGATCGAGGAAGGCTTTTTTCACTATTTATTCTGAAATTATAAATAAAAGTGTTAGCATCAGTTAGCAAAATGCAGCAATGCAAGGTAGCAAAGGGCTTGGGACTGGACTCTCTCGCTGTGAATCTCGATCGGCCCTCTCAGCCCATCACCTGATAAAATTGAGTGCTGAATTGAAATACAAGACTTCTTCAGAGGATGCAAAGACTGGATTCTGATCAGTGGAGGAATGCAAACTTATTGTAATTGCTACAAAGAGGTTTGTGGGGAAACCTGTTTGGCTCCACTTAGTGTTTTTGATTTATTGACCTGGTGGATTATCTTGGGAAGTGACTGCTTGCTGAGAACACCCTTTTACTTCATAATTGAACGACGAGGACTTAAGACAGAATTGAACACTTGTCTGGCAGATAACCGCTATGTCGCTTGCTGCTGAGGGCCAAAGCAATACCTCAGTTATACGTTGACTCTCATGTTGCTTCACCCATCTGTATACAGGCTGGAAACTGTTCGGTTGTGAACATTTAGCACCTTCATTTACATTTGGAGTAAGGAAACTTGCCCAATGGTTCGCCCTGCCTGGTAATCAAACCCAGGTCCTCTTGAATGAGGCGAGTGCTCTAACCACTAAGCTACAGGACTCCACAAAGTTTTTCACAAAGTGTATTCATTCCAGGCAGATTCTTGTTTGCAAAACTCTGGTTTAAAGCCTTTTGCCCCAGCATTTATAACCAGATCTGAGCAGTACTCAAATCTACTGTCAAGTATAATCATCAGTGAACCGGTAACAATGAAAGGTTGACCAATCCAGTCACCGCATACTCTTTGGTCCAAATTCCTATGTGTTGGTAGGTTTTCACACATTTGTGGGATGTTCTCTTGCACTTCAGCACAGTGTCTTGATATCTGTATAAAATGTATGATAATGTGAACAGGCTTATTTCTCTTCAAGCAGTTGAGCAATGCAGATGAAGGCTATAAATAAGTCATTCTTAGCACTGCTGAGAATATTCTGTTGAATTAATTTGCTAACTTTGCAGCTGGGACAGAATTTGACATCAGTGTTCTTAGTAAAGTACAAAATGCAAGGGTAGAGCTTGAATATATGTTAAACTAAGTAGTCAGTCAGGAGAGATGATTTGACAAATAGCATCTCAAATGACTCACTACTATGTAAAATTATTTGTTCATGAGCAGCACTGACAAAAGTATCAGACCTTAGTGTATAGAAAAAATTAGTAATATTATCGTGCTTAATATTATGCTTTTGGTGGGGGTGGGATTTTCAAAAAAGTTGAGAAACAATTTGCCTGTGTTTGTGCCTGTGTGTGTAAACAAATCAGACTATTGGTTTTATTTTTATTGTCTGATACTAAAGCAGGCAATAGTACAGTAAATAAAACAATTTTGAAGCACTTAAATTTCATTTCTGCTTTTTTTTCATTCACACGAATGAAATGTTTTTAATTTGCATTTCTTTGCCTCCTTAATTTAATGTGATGGAGTTAGATTAATTTAGTACAAAAATTTGATCTCTGTGTGTGAATTGCCACTAATGTAGAGTGAGAAATGTTAGCCTGAGGAGGAGAGGTGGTTTAACATAAACAAAGGTATTTATTCTGCTTCATCTGCAGTTATTTGCAGAAAATAGTTCAGTATTCTGTTAGTATTTTTTCTTAGAAAAGATTGGAGGCAATCACCTACTTTCTGTCTTGTCAATCTGATTTCTAGTAAACGTGCAGTTATTGGAGAGGAAATCATTCTAATTTTTAGGTATGTACAAAATGGAATTTAAAAAAAATATTTTCAAACATTAACCATTAGTATAATGCAGCCTCAAATTAAAACTGCAAGGGAAAGTAATGATGCTCCAATTTTAGCTAGTATAACAGATCATTGAATTGGAAGTGATCAGTGACAAGAGGACAGATAGGCAAGTGCCCTGGATTGGCTTTGTTCAATGTCTGAAATGTTATTCCACCTAAATGACGCAGGATTAAAAAAAAACTGATTAATTCAAAAATTGTAGCTAAAGTGTATGAATATATTTAAGCTGTTTGCATAGAAACTTCCCGGAACATTGTGTTTAAATGACAGATAAAAGCTCCTCCGCATTACTGCAGAAGGACAGTGATGTCCTTTCTGCAGAGAATTACTTGGCCTGTGCACTTAAATAAAATAAACTTCCCCTAATGAATAAATTACCAAATTGTTATCCTCAAAATTGACTCCATTACTTCTATGTTGTACATTTCATATTTAATAAATTTACACTTAGTAAAAACATACACTGAATTAAAATTTTCAGCTGACTCCATTAATTGTATGTTGGCAGCGGATGTGGACAGTCTGTACCAGCACAATGTTTTCTATGATTTCAGACGGTGTGTTGATGTCTTGTGTTTCAGGTTGAGGAAGCTGTTAGCAAAAAAAATAGAAGTATGCTTTCTGTAGCACGTCCATCAAATCTGTATGTGGAGAATTTTTATATTTCTTGGTTTACAAAGGAAATCATTATTGTAATTGTAAAATTGATCTAGCACATTGATTTATACAAGTAAGATGGCTTACGGAGCACCATTTCTATGACCTCCACATTGTGCTATTTGTGGTATTGCTTCATTAAATCAAACTTGGTTATTATATTTTAGAAGGTTTATGTTTTTAGTTCATAATTACTAGAGGAAAGAAAGGAACCTTGAATTTCATAAGTATTTCCAATATGCTTCCTGCAGAAGCTACTTTTTAAACAAAAAAATCAACAATTGATAGATAGTTTAACACGATAATATTACTGTTTAGGATAATAAAGTGATGCCTGGAAAAATCATTGCTGAGAAAGCCAACTAGAGTAGTTATAGCTATTGAAAATTCAAGACTGAAGGAGTTAAAGTACACTTGTTAAGGATCAGACTTATTTGGCGTAGCAGTGCAGGAATGGAAGCTGAATTTACTGAAAAGATGTGGAACCCCACAAATTAAGATTTTCTTAATTTCAGGAGCACTCATTAAAACAATGAAATCCTGAAAGAGATCACAAAAAGCACAGTTTGGGTTTTGAAGATCTAAGATTTAAAAGTCGATCATGTTTAATTTATGGGCCTCAATTGATTGTACCTGTCTTGGTCAAACGTAAGAGAACCTCATTAGTAGGCTGTCTTGTATTTGACTCTAACAACTGCATTCAGTCCACAAATAAACAAGATTTACACTCACTACACTTTACAGTACATTCTGTGAAGCACTTAGAGATGTCTAGAAGACGTGATAAGGCGCTGTATCAATTACAAGGATTATTATAAACAGCTGTACATTTTCATTATTTCAAGATCTTCAAAAATTAAAAAAGTCCTTTAAATTGTAAATTAATTTGTTTTCAGGAGCTAATTTTAATGAATATTTCCACGAACACAAATTGAGTCTTGTACTTTCAGATAGATTTTTATTAAGGTTCACTTTAAGTTAATTTGTCAATAAAGCCAAGAGGTATTTGTATAGTGTTGCTTATGGCTGATGCTTCAGAAACACACATCAGTACTATACTATTCAGCTGGATTTCAAACACTTAGTAAATGGAGATAATTTAGTAAATGGAGTAAATGTTTAGTAAATGGAGACATAGGTGATGAGCAAACATTATTTTTAACATAAGATAATAATAATCAATTCTTTGTATGTTTTTACTTCTGGTCTGCTTTAAAGTTCCAAGCAGTGGTCAGTCATGTTTAATGATGGGATTATACTGTTCACAAGTAGCTTTGTAGTAATAATTATAATAATAATCCTTGCATTTGATATAGCACCTTATCACATCTTCGAGACATCTCAATGCGCTTCACAGAATATACTGTAAAGTGAATTGACTGTATATTTTTGGGGTGAAGCTGCAGAATAGGGAGAAATTCCCAGAGTAAATGTTTCCTTTAAAGAAATGCCCCCATTAGCGGGACGTAGAGCATTGCAGGTAAGTCATATCTTTGCTCCCACAACTACCTTCTCCTGCAGAGGTTCTTCATGGCCTTCTATTTGCAAGAACTGAAAAAAGCTGAGAATGCAGATTCTTTTTGTGAACTTTTATTGGAAATTGGAAAGTCTGGAAATAGGCTGATTGTTCCTTTCAGCTATCATAGTACAGTATTGCCAAAAAATATAGGGATTTTAATAGTGGCGTTAAAAAAAAGCCATTTTCCACAGGAAAGAATAAAGCACACAGTACAATTTTGTGAAAACTGGTTTGTTCTCGATAGGTTGTGATTTAGGCTGTGATTTTGTTGCACAACTTGATTGTATGCTGACCGCTTGCACAGACGAATTTGACCGAGTGAAATGTGCTACTAGTTTATTTGTTTCACTTGTGTGTAGAACTGTTTATCAATTAAGACACATATTGGAACAGCAGCAATTACTAGTGACAATGTTGCTGTTCATGGGTGTTGCTGCAAAGGTTTTTTTTAATTAAAAGCAACGGTAACTGTGAATTCATAGCTGTGATTACCTTATATAACTGCTGCCAGCGGCAGCCTTGATTTCAGTGACAGCCATAAGGGAATCAGGGTGGCACTACTGCCTTGCATATGCCAAGTTCCACCTAAAGAGGCTTTTTGGTGGCATCTCCAGAGGCAGCCCAAATGGAGGCCGTGCAAATGGTCGCCTCTGGCCACTGCTTTGTCTTGTTTTGATTGGGCTGAGCTCTCAGCTGTCTGTATGGGCCAGATGTGCATTTGTCTAGTGGGCAGAAATGAAATCTTAATTTGTGACTTTGAAACTAGTTTGACGCAGGATATGCTATGGCCAGTTCTGCCAAATCAGCCTGGGAATTAAATGTCATTTCACTGCACTGGCAGCAAGGATCATTATATAGCCTTGCCTTGTTGAAATGGTGATAAAATATAATTGTGATTAAAGTTGACCACAGTTTATCTTCCCTATAAAATGCAGTCATTTCATGTCCAATTTGTAACTAATGCTGTATTACAAATCTACATATTGTACTAAAAATACAAGCCACCTGGTTAGACTTCAACATCTGTTCGCAGGATTAGTGAAGGAAATGTAGTTTATATTGCTTTCTGAATTGGAAAGAATAGATGAGATCGTACTGTAAGCCTTCCAACAAGTTTTGTTTCCTCCTCTCCCCCCCCCTCTCTTTTGTGCTGCTGTGCTGGAGAGAATAGATAAATCTTTGTTAACAGGGAAACTATTGACTCTGAGTAAGTTAATCACAGTCATTGGGAAGGCTGATATTTACATTTGAATTGGATTGGAATTTAGTGCAGCTCTAATCTCGTTCATAAAAGGGCAGAGAATTATCCATGTTTGAGGCTTGAGGTTTGAATGCTTCCTACTTTTCATGGTTTATTTGGGTTGTGCATGGCTCCCATAATAGCTATCAGCTCAGCTGCTTGGAAATCTTTACTGTTGTAGTGTTGATGCTGCTCTGAATCAAGTGATTTGACACTAATTTATCATTACAAGGGTAATTTATTTCTTGTTTTAGTTCAATCATACCTAAAATGACCACTGTGATAATCCTAATGTAGGCTAGACCTATAGTGTGTTAATTGTGCTGGTTTGTTGTATTTGTGAGATGTGGTGAAATGCATTTTACACAAATGCGCTTGTGTTTAACGTGAAGCATAATGTATCAAGATATTTAAGAAGTAACGTGACTTGTATATGAGGAGACGGGAATACAGGGGTATGGGAAAGCGGAATAGGAGAGGTGAAGGAGCATGTTCAGTTTCAACACTGGAATGGACTAGGTGAGCCGAATTGTCATTCTACATAATTCTCTCGAACATGTTTGTTATCAGAGCTGCTGCGTTGTAATAACGTATCAAGGGCTTTATTCTGACTGGTCAGTGGTACCAGAAACAACATTGAAAATCAGGCTCATTCTTTATCAAACATCTATTTACTGTTTGCCAGAAAGTCTACTCTTCGTATTTAACTATATAAGTTGTGGGCTAAACAATTATGCTGTAGTGAAATGATTACTAGTGGTGGACAAACTTTTTTTTCCTTTTGAAATCACAGTATTTCTAGAGTTTACCTCCTGGACATATTTAATTTATGATAATTTGCTGACGGGCATTATAAAGATTGGTACTGGCATATTCTGTGCATTGTTGGACTTTTGTTCATAATTTTATAATTTCTAGTTTCATGTGACCTTGTCCATCCAATGCAAAGAATAAAATACCCTTTCTGCCCCATCCCCCCCTCCCTTCCCCCACCCCCCCCCCCCTTTCCTGGCACATCCTATGAAAGGGTGACATGATTGGACCTCTTTTGAAAATGTGGTCTCTCACAAATCTTTTGCAGAGTGAACTTTCCTTACTTTTTTAATGTTTTGTTGGTTTATCATTCAGAAAAGCTTGACATCTTCATCAAGTTCACAGTAGGCTGGCTTTGTTTGCTTTCGCTTGAATGCTTGATAAGATTTTTGCCCATTGTTTGCTGCCACTAGAACAAGACTTGTCATTGCAGGGGCGGGTTTTTGTGAAACCACAATATGGTCATTGTCTGGCAGTGAATAATTGTGGCTGCTTTCTGTATAACCAGCTCTCAGGCTTTGACTGCGTACCGATTCCTTTTTTTCCTGCTTGAAAAGGGTTTAATCCATGTAAATACGGCCCACAAAATAAAGCTTTACAGAAAGGGAAAAGTCTGCTAAGTAGGAGGTTACAGGTCAGCAATTTAACCTTTAACCTAACAAATAAGAAGCATGAAAGTTCTAGAATTAGTTGACAAAGGCGAGCTCCTGTGATCTGTCAGATTTTCTTTTCAACAAAGAAAGAATGAGGAGGATTGACTGACACTAAGGCTTGTGACTTCAGTTGGAGGGAGGAAGAAAAACCTACAGGACAGTATCAGGACCACAGGGTCCAGTTGTGATTCAGCCTGAAATATTCTACAGAAAGGAGTGACTACTATTTATTTTGTAAAAATCAATGGCGTTATTACTTTTCAAAATGTTTTACTGTCTGGAACAACATATTTGATCTCTTTTTTTTTGTCCTGTTTGGGAGGGCTGCATTTTGCTTAAATTACTGCTCAATTTCAGGTGCATTGTGTTGAGTTTAGAAAATAACTACATTTTCCATTTTCTTTTTTTCATTCTGTGAAAGATCCAGTGTTAAAGTGACTTATATTACTTCTTGGGAATCTTTTATAAGGTGTTTGTGGATTCCTAATAATAATTGGTATATAAGCATCTCAAAGTTTGAGCCTGTATTATTGGCTTCCATGAGGGTGCTGGAGAGTGAGTCAGGCTAGTGACAGCTTGATGGATTCTCAGTTGGGCTCGCAGTGAGGTTAGTTACTGTGTGCATCTGGGTTGTGTCCAGTTTTGCAACTGGGCAATAAGGAGATGAAGCCTGACTTATTTCCCATCACTGTATTCGGGGCAGTGAGGCCAAAGGGAGCACCCGTACTGATATCCTGGCTAAGATTGACCAATAGCACACAACAGAGACCTTTTCTACTGTTGAGCTGTTCAGTGGCTGAACACAGAACCATCCGGGAAGTGTAATGATGGTAGGTATTCTAATGTACTGTGTTTCCTAGATCATTGAGGAGCAGCAGACTGGAGCACCAGGATTTGATTAATGTGACCTTTCCTTGACAAGCTTACTGTAACTCCCAAGGAGCAGTAACACTTGACCCATATCTGTTCATTACCATGTAACAATCTGTATTGATTGCACAAATAGGCCCTGACCATCATAATTTATCTGGAGAAGTAATGTCATTGTAAAGCTGCACCGTGGAAATATGTGCAGCTGGTCATGAAATCTTTCATAAAAATCTAATTGTAGGAGTGAGTTGCATTTGTCAGTTATTAATATGAATCTTCAACCATTTCTATTTGCCCTTTATGTTGCCTGTTTCCTGCTATTCTTTCAATACATTGGTCTTAGCAGTTTCTTTTGCTTTTTATCTCTCTTAATCTTTTCTTAGGATGATGTCCTTTATTCTATTTATCCTTTCCCCCTCCATCTCCCACAATTTTGTATTTTTAGATATGATTGCAGATCTCACAGGGGCGAGGGTAGGAATAGATCTTGAATCAGGACTTGATAACAATTTCTGATATGAACAAAGCACCCTTATAATCTTGGCAACTTTTGAAAAGCTCTCTGTAAATATAATGGTATGCCAAAACCTTGTTTGGACCATTGAGAGCCCCATCTGTCCATCTGGCTGGTGATTGCTTATTTCCCGTCAAATTGTTATTACCTAAACTGATATTCTCAGTAAGGATTGCTAACTATATTCCACGTATTGGTTAATTGCTGCTGAGCTGTCTCAGATTTTGGAGTAAATCAGTCTCAACTGGTCAGTGTTGAATGTGATATTGGGTTCTATACTCCACAAAGTAGAGAGGAAAAGCAGCACCTGATGCCACCCAGTGACTTTTACAGTAAATTGGGTTTGTACAGTTTGTATGGATGGATGTCAGGTGAGGAGTGTATTGGACACCTCCCTTGCTCTACCCCCACCCCCATGATCATTAGCCTGCCAATGCTCATTGCCTAATAAACATTTAATTATTTGGTTGTGCTGATCAAGCTGCTCACAGCTAGCAAACTAGATCCATAAACAATAAAGTCTGTTACATTGTTATGAATGGTTAATGTGATATCTTCTACAGTAAGAGGATTGCTTGATTCGATCATCATGCATGTAAGAAATAATCCACGCATTTGACGTAACGCCTTTCAGGTTAGGAGGACATAATTATTGCATAAAAGGTCCCAATGAATCTGAGGCACTGCTAAATTTTGTATATAAGTACAGCTGTACTTTTGGCTGCTGGTGTTTGTGTATTATAGCTATCAAGGTGTGGAGTGATAAATCTGGAAATGGAATGTTTTCAATTTACATTTTTGCAGATTCCCCACAGTTCTTTACTTACGCCATTGCTTCTTGGGACTGTACAATACCTTCTATTCCGTGTACTTGTAAACCCCCAAACCTTAAGTACAGTCAGAAGTTATGTTGCAAACTTCTATTTAATGTGCCAGGTTTTTGTAATGTAATTTTTTAGAAACAAAGTAAACTATGGTCTGTTTTAATTGAGGCCATAGTTTACTTTGAGGTTTAAGGTAGTTTCAATGGTGTGAGCTCCATCTAAGCAGCAAGGATAACTGCAGCAAGCAAAACTTGGACTGCGAAGCATACTTAATTAAAATGTACACAATTGGTCAACATTGCAAGATAGTTTACAGGTTATATTCTAAAATACATTTAAGGATTAGAACTATAATTCATTTCTTTCATTGGGCTCTGAAAAGGTTTACTTTGAAGCCGGCACATCACAAAACATGCCTGTTTGGAAAGTGGCTCAGCTAACTTCCTTTAAATATGTGAGAAAAATGCAAGCCATCAAGGTGAAATAATCTCCTGCACAGAATGGTCATCGTATGGATTATTTTGTTTAACAATCAGTTTATTAAAAAAATACTTTCCGAAGTAGTTGATTGTAAAATCTTTCTGTAATTGCTCCCTGGACCTTTAACCCTTAATAGGACTATGGTAGCCTTCAATCATAGAATGATAGATTTAAACAGCACAGAAGGAGGACATTCGGCCCATCGTGTCTTTGCTGGTTCTTTGAGAAGAGCTATCGAATTCAATCCCACTCCCCCACTCTCTTCCCAGAGCCCTGCAAACGTGTCTTCCCCAAATAATTATCTACTTGTCTCTTAAAAGCTGTTATCGAATTGGCTTCCACCACCCTCTCAAGCAATGGATTCCAGATCTGAACAACTCGCTGTTTAAAAATGTCTCCTCACCTCCCCTCTGTTTCTTTTAACAACTATTTTAAATCGGTGTCTTCGGTTTACAGACTCACCCGCGAGTGGAAATAGCTTCTCCTTGTTCACCCTATTGAATCCCCTCATCAATTTGAAAACTTCTATTAAGTCTCCTTTTAACCTTCTCTTATCCAAGGATAATGATCCTAGTTTCTCTAGCCTCTCCTGATAACTGAAGTTCCTCATTCCTGGTACCATTCTGGTCAATCTCCTTTGCACCCTCTCCAATGCCTTGACATCTTTCCTAAAGTGTGATGCCCAGACCTGAACACAGTATTCTGGCTTTGGCCTAACCAGTGTTTTATAAAGGTTTATCATAACTTCCTGACTTTTGTATTCTTTGCCCCTATTTATAAAGCCTTGTATCCCGTATGCTTTTTTAACAGCTTTATCTGCCTGTCCGGCCATCTTCAAAGATTTACTTATATGACCCCCAGGTCTCTCTGTCCCTTCACCCCCTTTAAGATTGTACCATCAGCGTATATTGCCTCTCCTCATTCTTATCCCAAAATGCATCACTTTGCATTTCTCCACATTAAACTTCATCTGCCCCGTGTCTGCCCGTGTTACCAGTCTGTCTATGTCCATTTACAGTCTGTTACTATCCTCCTCACTGTTCACTACTTTTCCAGCTTAGTATCATCTGCAAACTTGGAAATGTACTCCCTATACCCAAGTCCAGGTCATTTATTTGGATCAAACACAGCAGTGGTCCCAATACCGAACCCTGGGGGACACCACTGCACACTTCCCTACAGGAAGGGAGTTCCTGTTTCCTACTTAGTTTCCTACTGAGCTAGGAAAAGTAGTAAACAGTAAGGAGGATAGTAGCAGACTGGCCACAACCCTCCAATCCTCTGGCACCACTCCGGTATCCAAGGAGGATTGAAAGATTGTGGCCAGAGCCTCCGTATTTCCACCCTTACTTCCCTCAGTAACCTAGGATGCATTTCGTTTTGTGACTTATCTACCTTGAGCACAAGATAACCTTTTTAGTACCTCCTGTCGGTTTATTCTTATCTTATCCAATTTCTCTACCCTCTCCGATACTGTGGCATTGGCTGCATCCTCTTCTTTTGTGAAGACATTTGCAAAGTACTCATTCAGTACATCAGCCGTGCCCTCTGCCTCCACAAGAAGATTTCCTCTTTGGTTCCTAATTGGATCCACCCTACCTTTGACTAACCTTTTATTCTTTATACGTTTATAAAATACCTTAGCGTTCCCTTTTATGTTACCCGCTAATCTTTTCTCATAGAATCTCTTTGCCCCTCTTATTTCCTTTTTCAGCTCTCCTCTCTACTTTCTATATTCTATTTGATTATTTTCTATATTTTGGACCTGACATTTATCCATTTTCTGTTTTATTTTAATCCCAATTTCCTTATCCATCCAGGGAGGTTTGGATGCCCTACCTTTCCTCTTTGTGGGAATGTATTTGTTCTGTCCCCGAACTGTCTCCTCCTTGAAGGCTTCCCATTGCTCATTAGCTGTTTTACCTGCCAATCTTTCTTTCCAGTCCACCTTGGCGAGGTCCCTTTTTAAATTACCAAAATTGGCCTCTTCCAGTTGAGTATCTTCACCTTTGATCGTTCCTTGTCCCGTTCCATAAGTACTGTAAACCTAATGATGGTGCGGTCACTGTTGTCCAGATGCTCTCCTACTGAAACCTATTCTAGTTGCCCCACTTCATTCCCCAGAACTAGATCCAGTGCTGCTTCCTTCTTCGTTGGGCTGGAAACATACTGATCCAGAAAATTATCCTGCACACATTTCAGGAATCCTTCCCCCTCCTTGCCCTTTACACTGTTATTTTGCCAGTCTATGTCAGGATAATTGAAGTTTCCCATTATCACTAATCTATTGTTTTTGATTCTTTCTGAAATCTGCTGCAGATTTGCTCATCCATCTCCTTCCCACTACTTGATGGTGTGTAATATACACCTAACAGAGTAACAGCTCCTTTTCTGCTCCATAACTGTGTCTTTGCCACACCACCTCCTTTTTTTCCTTCCCTCTCCCTCCTGAAAACACTGTAGCCAGGAATACTCAGCTCCCATTCCTGCCCTTGTTTGAGCCAGGTCTGCGTTATTGCCACTCCATCATAATCCCATTTGGCAACTTGAGCTGCAGCTCACCAATATTATTTGTCTCACACACTGCATTTACGCACATGCACCTCAATACTGACTTAGTATGTTCTGCATTTCTCCCCTGTCTAATCCCTCCTTTTTCTGGATTACTCCTGATTACATTGCTATTTGTCTCTCCCAGTCCTCTGTGTAACTTGTTTGTACTCTTTAATGCTACATCCTGATTCCCTTCCCCCTCGAAATTAGTTTAAACCTTTCCCCATTGTACTAGTTAACCTCCCTGCGAAGACATTGGTCCCAGACCTGTTCAGGGTAACACATCCAACTTTTACAGGTCCCACCAGCCCCAGAACTGGTCCCAATGATCCAGGAACCTGAAGCCCTCCTTTCTGCCCCATCCTGTTGTTTTGATACTCGCTTGCACGAGGCACTGGGAGTATCCAGAGATCACAACCTTTGAAGTCATACTCTTTAGCTTTTTCCCTAGCTTTTGATACGCTTCCTGTAGGATCTCAGCCCTTTTTTTCACCATTGTGTCCCCGATGACAACTGCATTGACACTCTTCCCTGTGTCCCCCGTGCATCCATTTGGAGTCCTGTAGGTCAGTGGTTAGAGCACTCGCTTTGCAAGCAAGAGACCTGAGTTCAATTCCAGACCGGACGAAACCTTGGGCAAGTTTCCTTACTCCACATGCCTAATAATAATCCCTCCAAAAAAAATATAATAAATTGGTCATTTTCAATCTATGACTGTTTGTGGGACATTGCTGTGCGCAATTGGCTGCTGTGTTCACCCACACATATACAGTCAATTCACTTTACAGTATATTCTGTGAAGCTCTTTGGGACGTCTAGAAGACGTGAAAAGCCATGTATCAAATGCAAAGAAAAAAAAAAAAATTTGCTTTTGACTCTCCCCAGAGGTGTCATCACCCTGACCTGTATTTAGTGCAGAGAACCAGTTTGTGAGTGCCACTCTCTCAGGGGATTTCTGCACTGCCTCTTCCTACCATACCGGGTGGTCACCCACTCACTCTTCGTCTGAACCCTCTGTGGCTGTGGGGTGACCACCTCCTGAAAAATTCGATTGATGAACTATTCAGCCTCCCGTATGCTATGTAGTGTAGCTTCTCCTCGAGCTCAGAAACCGGAGGCATTTCCTACACACTTGTCTGTCCAGGGCACACAAAACATCCTGGAGTTCCCACATTGTGCATGCAACTGGTCTCAGCTGCCATGCCATATTCCCAAACATGTTTTATATTATTTAAATTTAACTTATATATTTTATAATTATGCACTTCGTTTCCCCCACTTCAACGAATTCCCACTCTCACCAAATTCCTTAACAGAATTCTCACTGTTCCACCTCACCCAGTTTCCTCCTCACGCTGCTGGGGTCTCTACTCAAGTCTTGTGTTGACTGAAAATAAATTAAGCAAAATAATAATAATAATCCTTGCATTTCACGTCGGGAGGCCGTCCCAAAGCGCTTCACAGAACACACTGTAAAGTGAATTGACTGTATATTTGTGGGCGAAGGCGGCAGCCAATTGCGCACAGCAATGTCCCACAAACAGTCGTAGATTGAAAATGACCAATTTATTATTGTTTTTGGTTTTGGAGGGATTATTATGAGGCTCTGTGTGGAGTAAGGAAACTTGCCCAAGGTTTCGCCCTCTGCCTGGGATTGAACTCAGGTCTCTCACTTGCAAAGCGAGTACTCTAACCACTGAGCTACAGGACTCCACACTAAATGCTAAATCACTAAATTTAGCAGGTCTTAAACAATATGAAATCTGTATGTTGAAAGCTAAAAGGGGAATTCGGATATCAGAGGATTAGTGTACGTTAAGTACAAAGCCTTTTTAACTCTTCTGCTTTGATTGTACAATGAAAAATGGTCAAAAAGATTGCTGGCCTTATTAGACTGATAATTGCCATGCAGTAGCGAGTCACGGCAACATGAATAGTCATAGTACAGTTAAATACAATGGTGAAGACCGGTTGGTATTTCTAGCTCTAATCTTGCAGTGTGAGAAGCAAATGTGAGGCTTTGAAGTTGAGAAGGAAAAAATACTCAGTCTTGATATGAATCTTTTTGAAAATTGTAATTTTGGACAAAGGTGCACAACTTGCTCCCTTTTTTAAGCATCTCCTGAATACTTTTATCAGCACAATGTACAGCATCATTAGGTTGTTGTTTGGAAAGGTTTGATTGTTGTGACAGGAACATTGTTAGCATATTTCTGAGGATGCTTGAATAGCGCTGAAATCATAGAATACATTTTTTTTTACCTTTTTTGACTTGCTTTCAATAAAAGGCTTTCTCAGATGGCACAATTAAAACGCAAAGATCAAAAAGACATGCAGGTTCTGGTTTGGTGCAGCAATATGTAGAAATGCAAATTTCTGGATTGATGGCTGCTTGTTTGGAGATCATTAGGAACTCAAGTAATCGTTAGAGCTTTCTCAGCATTTAGCTCTACTTCATCTTTTTTTTAAAAAAGGGAATTTTTTTGGTGATGAATTTTTCGGCTTTGATCTGTTGGGGAATGCAGTAACTTTTATTTTGTATTAAAAATACAAAATAAAGCAACCCAGAAGAGTGGAATGAGTTGGGTAAGCTGAGTATTGAATTCAGTCTTTCTGGCCTTTCATGCCAGCAATCGCGAAGGTGCGAAATGAAGTAAATTACCGTCTTCGTCAAGGTGTATTCTTTTCAATTCTCACTCATTATTCCTGTCAAGATAGGTGTTAAATTATATACTCTCAGAAATTGCGTTTAAGGATTTACAAGACATAAGTTATCAGGCACCTTGATTTTGTGTATACTTTCCTGCCAGGTTGCCCCATTTTTTACAACAATGTCAATGTTTTCTCCACTGTGTATCCCAACAGGGACGGATTCAAAATAAACGTGGAACACAGCTAAACCCTGGTGTACACTTTCTGTAGTCAATACAGTTTCTGAAATTTGCATGTGCTTTTACCTAAGAGAATAAGAAATGTGTTATCTCATGACTTGTGTCTGACATGGCATTTTACAATTGGTTTATATTTTTCTGTTCAAAGGTTAGCAACTAATGTTAGGAGTGTAAGACTGGCAATACTTTTGTGTAAAATTCTGGTATAATAATTCTAGTGCAAAGTTTTGATTTTTGGTAATGAAACTTCAAAACGTGAGTGACGACAAAAAAATACAGCGTTGGGACTCAAACTGTAATTTACAAAAGTCGCTTGAGACTTATGATTTTATATGATGATAATTTTTGTTGTAGCACTTTATCAAGTCGTTGAGCCGATACAAGGAGCTTCACAGGATTTTCTGTAAACTCCATTAACTTAGTTTGGTTAAACTCCCTCGATATATATGTACTTGTGAAAGGACAAGCATTTTAAAGTTATCAATGGAAAACATCTTTGTAGATACTTCTACGATGCTGTAAATGCTTGTGCGGGGATGCTCTATGTAACATAGCTCTCTGCCCACTGTGTGGTGTACCACATTTTCTCACCTGTAATTGACTGCAGGACCAGATATCTTGAGAAAGCGTATATAAATCACAAAATAACTAACTTGAAAATAAATGCAATGGTTTGATTTTTGTTGTAGCACTTTATTGTTCTTGTGTCTCTCTTGTGGCTTTCAGTAGAAATTGAGATTTGCAAAAATAGGAATGGAGAATTTAATCCTCTACAAAAAATTTTTATACGTTTTTCCATGGTACATTTCAAGGTTATGCATCTATGCTAGAACTCCTAATCTTGTCATTTAAGCCCTCAATTTAGAAGAGATGCAATAAAAAGTCACCTCTAGTGCACCACTGTTTACACAGGAATGGTGCAATTTGTATTGCCTTCCATTCAAGCCTGTCATTTCCAGTTTACTGTGCAATGTGACCACTTCTGTGTTAATATGAATGTTTTGTGGGGAATGGAGGGTGAACAAAAGCAGAGGAGGGTAATTTAGGATTAAAAATACAATTGGCTGAGAATATTATAAATGATTTTAATGTTGTTGGATTCATTGAGCGATTAATTGTTCTGTACTTGTCTGATATTTCTTCTACATTAATTGACAGCCATGGGAAGGAAACGGGAGCATCCAATTCTCAAGGTGAGAATTGTATTTGCATTATTTCAAACCTAATAGTCTGCAAAGTGTCCATCTTACAGATTTCAAGTTTTATTGGGTTTACCAACACTATAATGCTTCACAGATTCAAAGCTGTAAACATTCATTAAAAACCTTACTTGCGGCCAATTTGACATCATTTTCCTTTTGTTAAGCATGTAAGTCTAGAAAGTGCTGCTCCTCTTTTTGATTCTCAAAACTGCGCAATTTTTTTTAAAAAAGCGTTGCTGTTTTTGCTATGTTCATTACAGATGCTGTGTATTTTTTTCACATCTTGAAATCACAGGATTTCTTTGGTGATGTGGCTAATTGTAAATAGAATTGTAATTTTTAGTTTTATAGTGCCTTCTCACGTCTTCGAGACTTCTCAAAGCACTTCACAATATACTGTAAAATGTGTCCCACAAACAGTTGTGGATTGAGTGATTATTATTATTAATAATGATATATTTTAATTTTTTTTAAGGGTTTATTACCCCCAGAAAAGTGATCCGCCAATCGACTTAACAGCCGTGTTCCTACTTACTGCTAGGTAAACAGAGGTGTGTGGATTAAGGAAACCAACGTTTCACCCTGCCGGGAATCGAACCCGGATCCTCTTGCCTGCAAGCGGAGCGTTCTAACCACTAAGCTACAGGACTCCACACTAAGCTACTTTAGTGCATGTATAACAACTACAGTTTTTGCAGAGCATTCTTTGTTGTCTTTTGAATTACTATATATAAGGGAAAAAATTCCACCTGGCTCTAGATTTTAGAATATGCATGCCGAATTTAGCATAGATGGTACTGTGGCAATCATTTCTATTAAACACAGTAAATTAAGATCTTGCTGTGATTCACTATTCCTACATTAATTCTGTTTTGACAATGCGTATTGCTCGGCACAGGGTATATCTCCTGATTTTACTTATTAAAGAGGTTTTCTTTAGAGATTTTGTTCTGTATTTAGAACTGTTATTTACAGCTACACTAACCTGCATAGTTTATACTGCTGCAATATTTATGTTTTGCAACCAGACTCAAACGTTATCAATTAAGAAAACACATTTGTGAGATGAAATGTATGTATGGGTTTCAAGAAATGATGATCTTTTAATAAGTTTGTTGTGAATGAATACATTTTTGTACTTTTGACACCTATCAGTTTGCTTCACTGTTCCTACCATAAAAATGACATAGGTTGGAACTAATTGGCCTGAACCTCCATCATGAAAATCATTGAACATTCAGTTATGTTAACAAGGTTTTGAAGACTGAGGAGGAAGGGACCCAGTTCTCATACAAATTTTAGTGTGCATTTCAATCAGAGGACAGAACTGTACTGTAAATTACTGTGCCTTAATAGCAGAGCATACCTAAAGTCTCTTATGTCTTAAAATCCTGGTGCCACTTGCTCATAATTATAGCTTTATTAACCAGTTCATGCCATCTTTTTAAACTTTCAATAATTAGCTGAATTTGCACATCTCTTTATTCATGTGAAAGAGAAGCGGGTGAGTGAGTACGCTGCTGACATCAAACACAAGAATGCACAAATGCCCTGTCAATATTTGGAACAAATCTTTCTAATGTTTTTGCTGAATACTCATTAACTACATTAACAAACTGTTTTAATTTAAGGGGTTTTCAGTATGAACACAAACCAATTACACTCCAATGTGAAATCAATTTTATAACACGTCAAATGAATGCCAAGGGTATTCAAGTCCTGATCCTATTCTTGTCACACACTGCAGTTAGGGATTTGAGGCGGACACTCATATTTTGTGTTGAAGGAGAAATGGTCTTATTACCTGTATTTGAGGTGTTGAGTGTCATGAAGATAAAGGACCGAAAGAGAGATGAGGTTCTTTTTCTCTCGAACTCCACAAATAGAAGAATATAACATATGTTAGTTTCCTGCTGCAAATACATAACAGGCTGAGAACTCTGCAGACATACTCTAAATACAGAGCTATGTCCACGTAGTAACCCCTTCTTGTGGCCCTAATAATCAAAGCTCTCCACTACCTACCTGCCCGTACCCTCCGTTCCTCCGGCTCCGGTCTGCTCCACGTCCCCCGCCCCAACCGCCCTACCATCGGTGGTCGGGCCTTCAGCCTCTCAGCCCCGAGGCTCTGGAACTCTATCCCCCAGTGCCTTCGCCGCTTCCTCCCTCTCCTCCTTCAAGGCCGGTCTCAAAACCTTTCTCTTTGACCGAGCCTTCAGCTCCCCTCTCGACTCTCTTCCCCCTCCTCGCTCCCTTCCTTCCCTCCCCTCACCCTGACCATTTCCCCCCTCCTCGCTCCCTCCCTTCCCTCCCCTCACCCTGACCATTTCCCCCCTGCTCGGGTCATGACCCAACTGTGCAGCGCCTTGGGACGTCCTCCTGACGTGAAAGGCGCTTTATAAATGGAATCTTGTTGTTGTTGTTGTTGGTACAGTACCTACTCCTAGTACCTAATGCGTTAGTCTCAGCGGATCTGCTGCAGGGAGGCACTGAAATGGGTTCAGGCGTACTTCCCATAGGAAAAGGGAAAACTTCAGAGGGAGGGGAAATGGTCTTATTACATGTATTTGAGGTATTGAGTGTCATGACGATAAAGGACCAAGAGAGAGATTATGTTCAAGCTGTCCTCACACACCTCCTGGTCCTCTCACTGGTACAGTACCTATTCCTTGCCAAACTGCTGTCATCACCTACCACCTCAAGAAATCCACCCTCAAACCCTTCTCTGCTTCCCAGATACTGACCTATCTCTAACCTGCCCTTCCTCTCCATGGTACTGGAACAAGTTACTGCTTGAGCGTGAATATCTGTTGAAAATGGTGTTTTAACATGGGTTTCCTACTTGATAGTCCAGTCTCTAACTTTGTAGCCACCTGCCTAATGGCGCATAGGATTGTGTGTGCCTACATGTTTTGTTCCTTTTCACAGTCTCATTGTTGTCACTTGGCCATGCACGTCCTAAGGCTGAGTGGGTGGATAGTGTTGGTTGACCTGCTACCAGCCTTCTGCCAATGTTGCTGTGAGCCAGCTGCCAGGAGGTGTGCGAAGACAGCCTTAGGACAAATCTCCCTCTGAATTTGTTTCCCCCTTTCCTGTGGGGAATATGTCTGATCCCCACTTCGACTCCCTGCAGCAATCCAGCTGAGACTAATGCATTATGGAAATGTTAAGAAATCACAATGCAAAAATAAAAATGAAAGGTTTGAAGTAGTGTTTGTGCCCCCCCCCCCCCCCCCCCGCCCCCTTTCCATTCACTGTGGTGCCAAGTATTTGCTCTATTACACATGGTGACATTGGGAAGTATATTTTTTTAACTACGTTTACCTTATGTCCACCTTGGCTTGTATCTCTGCTGACGAGAGTCTAGGAGGGCATCCTACGCCCCCACTCCCCCCCACACCAACTATTGCTGGGACTACCCAATAGGACATTCTTGCTATCTCTTGTCTTTGAGACACTGCATGTTCACTGCCCAGTATATATATATATCTAATTTAAACAAATTGAAACTTTTAATGCAGATGATGTAGGAACTTTATACTATGTGATGCATTTGAGTAAAATCATGAATCTCGTTTTATTTTCTGGATATGTTGAAATATATTAACGTTAGTTTTGAATTCTCTTCAGTCGATTGAAATTCATCCGAAGGATGCCTCATCTATAATGCTCATTAGAAGTGCATACTGTACCTGTAACTGTTGCCAAGGCCTGCAATTTGTGAAGCATTATTGTTGCACATAACATTCCATACATTCACTTTCCTGGTCTACTTTTGTCTTGAACTGTATCTATCTCTGCACATTAGTTTGAGCTTTTTATTCAGTATGGCTAATAGTGTCTGAATAAATGAATGAGTGAATGACTCAAGATGTTTTGAAATGTCTCTTTATAGGCAATGAAAGCTGTTTATGTTGTATCCATTAATTTCTAATTAACATTACTTGGCCATGTACCACAGTTGAAAACCTGGAAACAGCTTGTGGCATTTCTTAATGCGTACCATGTTTTTGTGTCGTTACAATATCATTTTGGGATCTCTAATCAGGTTAAACATAATGCATCTAAATAAAACCACAGCAGAAAGGGCGAGAACAGTGCCCGACGCTGCTTGGAAACCTTGATCTGTCGCCAAAGTATTTAAACAATTTATTGTTTTGGATACCAGCGTGCAACTGTTTCTTAAATCCCTCACTAATTAATCTCATTTCATTCTTTGTGGACCTGCTCTGGAGTGCATTTGACCCTCTCTTTGGAGGCTGCCGATTTGCTTTTACGTAGATTGGGGGCCATTGGGAGAGTGAGGACTTGCAGATGTGTCAGGAACAGTTCAGGGTTGGTGGCATGAGTTGTTTGGCTTCATAATATATTGTATTACCTTATGAGTGGGATTGCCCAAGGATCTTTGATGTTCTCACATGATGTAAACAATGCTACCAATGTGTTCAGGCTTGTGTATAATCATTTCTTATACATTTGATAGATTCGAAGACTTTTAGTGTAACAAAAAAATTTGCATTTATTTTTGAACATGAAGTACAGCATATTCTCAAAATCCATTTGAACTCCTTATTTTGTAGCCGTGTTGTGATAAAAGCTTACCATTAGACCTCAGCTCACTTCTTCAGAACAATGTGATGTGTCAGATTTCTTTGTTATGGTTGCTGGAACAATTTGAGTAGTAATGAACTAATTGCTTAAAAATCTAGAACTATAGCAAGTTCACAAGAATGTTTTTTAACCTCGTTCTAGTAATGTGATTGGTACATAAATCTTGGAGAAACGGATGCTTTTACAATGAATTCTAAAGCTAAGTATTACTAGGAGAAGACTTAAAATTGTGACACTGTGTGTACCAGGCAATATTGATTGGATGTCCTGCTTTGGACTGCACTGAACTCTGAATCTCACTGTGAGAGCAAGGGTAAAAGTGCTAAGGAAGTAGTGAGCAACTGGGAGGAGCAACTATAACTGAAAGCTCCTCTTATTTGCAGTGTTACTTGCAGACCATACTCTAAAGCTCAAACTCCACACACTCTTGTCTGAAATGAGCAAGGTTATGGAGGTTCAGAATCTCTTTCTGTGTAAACTTTTAGTGGGTAGAGGAATGAGGCTGCGTTTTCTAAACAAATGTAACTTGGCATACTTCGAACTGAGTTCTTGAATATCTAGCCATTGTATTTTGATAAACCTAAAGTGGTTACAGGTTTGAAAGGATGAATTGTGAAAGATAAACTAATAATACCAATGTAAACACTGTTCATCCTCTCCTTGATGCTGTCTGGTTTTGCACTATGGTGTATGAATGTGATAAGCTGCCCTGAAGAGCTCAGCAGTGTAGTTTTGGGTTTAATCTCATTGTTGATAGGTAGCCAAGGTCTTCCCTTTTAGTGCCAGCCACTTTCGGCTTCATTTATTCAGATACTGCACAGAAGACAGCTTTGTATCACATAGACCTTGTAATGTTTAGAAATGTTAAGCCCTTAACTGCAGTGCTAAATGAAAGTGATATTTATATTTACCATTTGAACATGCAGAATACAAATTGAGAATCATACAGTATTTAAAACAGTATATAAACAATTCTGTTTCATGAAAACGCAAACAACTTTGTGAAAAAAATACCCTCTTAAATGTTTTCATTTGTGAAAAATAATTAGCCTTAGAAAACTGATGTTAACTCTCTTAGGGCCAGATTGCAATAGCATTTGATTATTTTAAATATTTTTCATAAGTCCAGAAGAACTCTGTGGACTATCCTCTTGCCAATATGCTTCTGTGACCACATCCTTGGCTATAATAATAGTCCTTGCATTTGATATAGCGCCTTATCACTTTGTTGGCTACCAGCCTTTATGAGAACTCAGAACAGGCTGGCTGGCTATGGAGCAACTGAATTTGTTTTTCATTTTTCTAGGTTTACATGAATGTTGATGTCTGTCTTATTCTATTCAATTTTAGTTTAAAAATATATAATATAAAAATAATTCCAGTTTTAAAACGTGTAAGTGGAGATAGTTTACTTTCCATCAGGAAAAGAAGTGTCTAAAATACCATCTGATTTGTGGATACTTTCAGCAGCTTTGTACTATATTCAATAAGCCCAGCTGGAACTTTGTAAAGTTGCTAAATTCAGAATTCTTCCCCATATTTTTTCCTCGGTTCAGCTGTGATTCATTGCAGAGAATTAATTGAAGTATGTTCCTTTTCAAAAGTGCCTGAGATTCCTGACAGAATTTGATGGCTGACTTCACAAAATCTGCTTAGCTTAGTGTTTTGTATTAAAGTTTAATGCCCTTTGACACATAGTGTGAAAACTGTTTTTAAATTCAAAACTCAAATTAGGTTCAAGTTCAAATTAGACTTGTTTAGGTCACTTTACTGGGTTTGTAAATTAACCTTACAGATCACTGGAAACAATTTAAGCAAGTTTTATACCATCCGAGTTTTAAATTCATTTGAGATTTAGACGCCCTTTTCCCTTTTCTTCTCACCATATTCGCACTTTCCCATTTTTGCTTACCCTTTTAGTGCTTCAGAGTAAGAAGCTACAAGAACACCAGTTTGTATCTAAATCTGCCTCATCCAGTTCCCTATCTGAGACGAAGATGGAGAGGTCACCTTCTTTCAGACTTGTGCCAGTGCTGTTTTTAAGATCTTTTTCTAGGAGGTGCATGAAAACATCTCTAGTAATTGTTATCTACTTACCTTTTGCCCTCCCTCCTGGAGGGAAGTGATTGATCAATCTATCTATCTGTGTGTGTGACTGCGTGGATGTGACTGCTTGCGTGAAAGCTTGTGTGAAATCTTGGATGTGAAATTGTGTCCAAGTCACTAAATGTTGCAGTGCACTGATAGCTGTGATCACTGGGCATACTTCTACAATTATTTCCCTATTGACTTTGAAGCCTTTTACCACAATCATGAAAAGCACAATGGATCAAACTTGTGGAGTGCAAAGTAGATAATGGAGCAATTGCACCGCTTATTTTAGGAATACATTTGAACATTGTGGTTATAATGACTGTTGCAGCACCAGTTCTGCTTTAATCAGCATTCTGTCCCCATTTAAGCATAATGAATGTTTCAGCATCTTTTATAAATCACACTTAGGTTAGAATAGTGGAATTTACCATTCATCAGAAATTAAGGTCCATCATTAAATGAGCTGAAATCCAATTAATTTTTGAGTTTTAAACTTTTCGCTCCATACCTGACTTCAGATTTGTAAAGTCATCTCATTGGAATTAACAGAGATGACAAATTGACTGTGAAAATGACATACTCTTACTATACTTTGAAACTACAGATTCAGCAATACACAAGATGCCCTGTTTAATTAACATACAATAATCTTTAAAGGTGGGAAGGTAGGTGGACACAGCTGTGAGGAAAGCTCATGGGATCCTGGGTTTTATAAATAGGTGCATAAGATTTAAAAAAAAGGTGATGCTTAATCTGTATAAATCATTAGTAGACTGCTATTGCAGTATTGTGTCCGGTTTTGGTCACTGCATTTCAGGAAGGACATCAGAGCCATGGAGAGTGTACAGAATAAATTTACAATGATGATACCAGGGATGAGTGGTTTGACCTATGAGCAGAGGAAGAGGAAGTAGCCTGTTTTATTTTCATCAAAACAAGGTAGGTTGAGGAGAGATCTGAAGAAGGTCTTTAAAAGCAAGGGGTTTTGATACTGTAGATAGAACTTTTTTCCACCTGCTGTTGAATCGATGTAAAAAATATGTGGAAGTCCTCCCCTGACATTAGAAATAAAGGGCAAGAAAGAAAGGACTTTGTTTTGTATCTAACCTGTATTGTACAGAGTTCTGTAGTTCAGCCTCATAAACAAGAGACTTGGGTTTGATTCCTGGGCAGGGTGAAATGTTGGGCACGTTTCCTTACTCCATACGCCTCTGTTTACTGAGCAGTAAGTAGGAACCATGTTGTTAGTCGATTGGTGGATTGCTTTTACGGGGTTAATAATTTCTTCTTCAAAAAATTGATCAATCAATCTACAACTGTCTGAGGGACACTGCCGTGCGCAATTGGCTACTGCGTTTCGCCCCCAAAATTTACGGTTAATACACTTTCAGTATATTCTGTGAAGTACTTTGAGATGTCTCGAAAACATGAATAAAGCGCTATAACAAATAGAAGTGTTATTATTACAAAGCCACTTGTGAACAATATAATCCCATCATTAAACATGTTTGAATATTGCTTGGAACTTTAAAGCAGACCAGAACTAAAAACATACAAAGAATTGGTCGGTAAATTCTTTAATGTCATCAGAAATAAAACTGCCTAATATGAACCCATGGATTAATGGCTTCAATTGAATGATGAGGAAGGAATCTGTGGCTTGTGCTTTAGTTAGCTTCGTATTCCAATTTACCATTCAGCCCACATGAAATTAGGCTGAATGGTAAATTGGATTCTTTGAATCTGATGAAATCCGAGAGCAGCATTGTCGTTTATTTTATATTTGGAGAAAGAAGTAGCTAACATATCATGTTAAGTATTTTGGTTTAGTAGCAGCTGAAAGTCTCAGTGGCATTGTCAAAAAGGTGCACTTCAACAAAAACAATGTTGATAGGTTTATTTTACCACTCTCTGTATTCAAACTAGTGGACAATAAAGCAGACCGCCTCTCCCCTGTATTCTGTTTACTGTACGTCAAGTACAGGTGATGAAGGCCTGTCGTATTTTTCTTTCCCTGCTGCGTTCCTTGAAAGATCTGTTTCAGCTCTGTAATGCTGCCCTCTGTGGTTCCAGGCCCTGGTCTGTCACGTTTAAACGACAGTGTGAAATGTTAGTTAACTATTTCTCACAACATTTGCAGGACAAGAGGCCTCAACAGCTGTTGTTGCCCTGAATAGCCCGTCACCAGGCAACTCGGGTGTCTTGGATGGTAAATAAAGGAATTGAGGAGAAAGTGGGAATGAACGTCACTCATTATAAACCAAACACTCCAAGCACATTCCCATTAATTTCATATAGGCTGAATGGTAATGAGAGGAAATTTAGTCATGAGGAGGGGAAACATTCTGTCTTACAAAAGTGGAGGCAGTTAGCTGGCCCATGCTGAGTTTCCCTTCAGAATAGTTTCTTAACCCTTCTGGTTATTTAAGTATCTGTAATTTCTGAACTGCTTTATGAAATAATAACTCAGATTATCAATCACTCTTTATTTTATATACCTCTGTACTTAGTATTTCATAACCCACCTCACCCTGAACCTATCTACTCTGTGTGTCTTTCCAGCAGATCGTGAGGATAATTATACTCCCTTTTGTTCTGCTGAATATTGTGGATCCTGCTTGCTAAACATAAATCTGAATCAATTTTGTTGGTTTAAATGTAATGAGCGCGGACTATTTTGTGAGGTAGTAAATACTTGCATGTGTTGTCACAAAAGCCATTTATTTGGGATTTAATAGAATGTGGTTGGAAAGGTTATCATGAGACAATTTTTTTTGGTGGGGGGAGAAATAAAACAAAAATGTAACAGCTTATAATAATAATAATAATAACAGCTTATGGCTCAGGATAGCAATCAAGAATAGAAATCCTAACGGCTTTTCCTCCTGAACCCAAACACTTCATCCCAACTGCTGCCTAGTTGGCTGTCTACCACGGTCTCAAAAAACACTTTATTTGTGTCTTATTTCTGGAAGAAAGAGCGAGAAATGCAACACACTGAACACTTTGTATAACATCTGCCAACAGGCTGGTGAAGATGCTATCAGCTTTCTTCATTTTGGATTGCTGTGACAAGTAATCATTATTAACAGCAGTTATTGTATTCCAGTAATTGATCCGTTTTACAAACTCAAAAAGCCATGTGCTGTGTGTTTTCTTAAATTTCAGTACTTAATCTGTTTCAGTACCCCACAATAAATTTCAGTGCTGTTAATCCGAAACACTGACTGTCCAGTGCCTTGGGACGTCCTCCGACATGAAAGGCGCTATACAAATGTAATTTTATTGTTGTTATTGTACATCCTTTCTGAAGCTGCATTGAATGTCCTGTTAACCTTGGGTATAGTGATCCCCCCCCCCCCCATACTCGGGGGGTACTTTAAAATATAAAATGAAACAAGTCTAATTTGAAAATGTTTAGTCTGTCTATACAAGCATAGGCCCAAGGTACTTTGACCGTTACCTAGTTTTGTCACCCGACTAATAACAGAGCTCCCATTACCCACCTGCTGTGATCGAAAGCATTTGCTGAATGGATCTTTTGAATTGAAAGGAAAGTTATTGGTTGTTGGGCAAAAGTGGCACATATAGTTATATGGTTCTCAAATACACAGAATAAGAATTGCATCCTGGAGGTTTGTTGTGTGCATAGCCATGTTATGCTATTGTGTACCTCTGAACAACTTAACTTAACAACAATGCAATGATACGGTGTCCTCTCTCGCAATGCAGTTGCAGCAAATGACAAAAACAACACCTGCATGTCCAGCTGCCCAGCCAAGTGCGTCTTTGTCCAGCATCGTTTTGGTGAAGTGAAAGGTTCAGGTAGTTCAGATTAAAGTTGATTACTGGAGACAAACTCTGATCTGGCCTGTACGATGGAAGTTTGATTTTGATGTCTTGCCTTTTCTGGATATAATAATAATAATAATCCTTGCATTTGATATAGTTCTTTTCACGTCGGGAGGACGTCCCAAGCGCACACTGTAAAGTGAATTGACTGTGTATTTGTGGGCGAACGCGGCAGCCAATTGCGCACAGTAATGTCCCACAAACAGTTGTAGATTGAAAATGACCAATTTATTATTGTTTTTGGTTTTGGAGGGATTATTATTAGGCTCTGTGTGGAGTAAGGAAACTTGCCCAAGGTTTCGCCCTCTGCCTGGAATTGAACTCAGGTCTCTCAGGATAAATGCAGGAGCTGAATGCAGCAATGCCTGAATGAGAGGATTAATTCACTTTGCTTGCCAGATTCATTTCCCTTATGTATGAACTGGAAAAGTGAAGAGTTGAGTGCCTGTGTAATTGTTTTTCACTTTACACCTGCTATAGAAAGAACATTTCCGGTATCAGTCCACAGTTACTGGTCATTTGAAAAATAAAATGCCCCTGTCAACAAACACTCTGTTTCTTTTGAAAATAAACACACTGGGAACCATGAACAGTACTTTAATAGTGTCTAAACTCTTTATTAGATTTTAGCTAAACGACGTAAGTGACATCTTCACAGTAGATTCCACATTTTGAAAATTGTCATGAAGATTTTATCTTGGTGTTGAAATGTTGTCAGTCCTTGAAGGTTTAATTATTGTTAAACCCAAATGTGGGTGTGTCCAAATCCAAATGAAGTCCTCACCTTCCAGTTAATTTTGTTTGATCTTTTTCGGCTGTATGATGAAGAATTTTGTTAAGGATTGTTAAGAGTTCAAAAATAATAAGCAGTGCTCTTTACTATCCGTCTATTGATTTCAAGATCCTCATCCTCACCTACAAGGCCATTCACGGCCTTGCTCCCTCCTACCTCTCCAACCTACTATCCCCCTACCTACCTGCCCGTACCCTCCGTTCCTCTGGCTCCGGTCTGCTCCACGTCCCCCGCCCCAACCGCCCTACTATCGGTGGTCGGGCCTTCAGCCTCTCAGCCCCAGGCTCTGGAACTCTATCCCCCAGTGCCTTCGCCGCTTCCTCCCTTCCTCCTTCAAGGCCGGTCTCAAAACCTTTCTCTTTGACCGTGCCTTCAGCTCCCCTCTCGACTCTCTTCCTCCTCCTCGCTCCCTCCCTTCCCTCCCCTCACCCTGACCATTTCCCCCCTCCTCTCTCCCTCCCTTCCCTCCCCTCCCCTCACCCTGACCATTTCCCCCCTGCTCGGGTCATGACCCAACTGTGCAGCGCCTTGGGACGTCCTCCTGACGTGAAAGGCGCTCTATAAATGGAATCTTGTTGTTGTTGTTGTTGTTGTCTAATGGTGCCTAGCCAGTATTATTAAGCTCCTTGGGACGTCCTCTTGTTGTGAAAAGTGGTAAATAAATGTAAATTTGTATTGTATTGTGCAATGTGAGCCCAATAGAGAGCAGCGTATTGCACAGCTGACTTAATATACCTGATATTGACAATACAGTATTTGCTTGGCAACTGTCCCAGACCAATGCACTATTAGGTTGATTTAAATCTGATCCAAGATTAAACGATTATATAGTGTAGTTGGAACTGATCACATGACCTTAGCTTGGCAATATCTTGAACACACAGAGCAGTGCAATTCTCTGTTTTTGAAAACACTTACATTTTGCAAGCCCCATTTTGGCAGAGAGAGAGCGAACGTGCTGTTCTGGTGCAATCCATTCTGTGAAAAATAATAAATCCATCATTTTGTTTTAATTTAAGAAAAATAGTAAGACTCAACTCAGGTGTAATCAGCTATCTTTTGACCATTGAGCTTTCAGGTGCACTTTTTGAAAACCAACTTAATGCAACATACATTGACGGAGCCACATTACAATTTTCATATTGAGTCTCTGACTCGTTATTCTCGTTTCATAAATTCTCACCCGAGGAATGTAAAAAAATAAATGTGTTCATAATGCTCTTGTTACTCAGTGAGATGAGAAGCACAAAGTAAGGTTTCCTATTGTCAGCTTGTGATATCCTGGTCATCATGTAAACTGTGCGTTCATTCTGTCTTTCTATGTGCCCTATTAATCAATGATTTGATTCAATCAATCCATCATCCATTAAGGTGGGAAGAACCAAATTTATGCTGGAGAGATTTGCCCAGCAAGTATTGTAAAAGTACTGTGTATATGTAAACTACTTTACTTGCAATTTTACTGCATTATATTAATTAATTTGAAGGTAAAAGAATTTTAAAAAATCCTGCATTACTTTCCTTAAATGATTTGTCGTGCGTATAACTTTCCAGTTTCTATCTCTGAATTGTGATACTACTTGAAGGAATGTCACAGAACTTTCTATCTGGAACACATACGAGAAACCCAAATAGAGATTTATCCAACTAGCAGTCTCTTGAGTTTCTATCTGTCATCCCCCCACGCACACACATTCACCACCATCACCATCTGATTCATAGTTTGCAAAACATATTTTCCACTATGTTTTTCTGGCCTAAGGGCCTTCATTATTAATTGTGAGTTTACATGCTCCATTATTCCAACAAACATAGATATCAAGTTGTCTGAAATGCTGTAGATTTATTTGTGACTAAAGTTTTTCTATTAGATTGCTGGAAGGGGAGGGAAAAGGAATGCGTGTGTGTGTGTGTGTGTGTCTGACATTATGCTAACCAGAATCCAAATTAAAATTCTGAGAATGATAAATGGCATGGATAGCCCTGTGAGATGGTTCAAAAGAAAGTGAGGGTTACTGATCTGCAGTATTAAGGTCAAGGTAGAGTTTGATATGTCCTGTACTTTTACCTTGTGGGTTGTGTTGAAGATTTTGTTTTGGGCAGAATCTCAGAATATGAAGCTGTTTCCAGTAGTAGCATTGGCTTTTTAGCCATATGATGGGAAAGGGAACAATTAACTTGTTGATGAAGGGCTAAATGACTTTAGAATTTAACACAACATGAAATTAAAATAAAATCTGTATAGAGATTATGAAATGAGCCAGTCAACCTCGGCCTACCATACATTGAATTAGAGGACATTCATTGCAACTCTCATAATATGTCAATAACAATAATTCTAAATTGAAGATGTGAAAAATTTATACAGTATCGTGAAAATCTTTTCTCGGGTTGATAAGGTGATTGAAACTCAGTATGTATTATTTTGAGATTCATTTTTCTTTAAAAAGGCTATAAAATTGTTAACATTTTGGGAAACAAATATATTCACTAATCCTCATAACTCTTTTTTTCAAGACAAAAGGAACTTTTTGTTTAAGGCTGTTGGGTTTGGCAATATTTGAATACGGCCAACAATTGTTCAGCTGTGCAACTACTTGTTTTATAGTTGTTAGTTTATGAAAAGTGATCATTTGATTTTCAAATTAATACTTTGAGTTTTTGTGTTACACAAAGATACACAACATACTCAACCAAGATAGCTTGGCTAAGAGACTTGAATCTATTTTACTCTACAGTTAATACAGCTAGATAACATTTTAACAATTCGTAAGTCCCTGAACTGTCTGCATTGTTAGATGCTTCGAACAGTAATCTCAGCTGCTGACATGGTAATCTAAATTAGATACCTTTAATCCTAAATGAACTAATCTGGAATGATGTGCATGCAGCGTAAAGGGGACCCCAGTCCATGTAAAAGAGCAATGCCTTAGTGCTTTGCTGATGTGCTGTTTTGTGGCATATTCCCATCCTGTCAGGTGGAAAATCATGTCAGGTTATGACTCAGATTAGAATCTAGCCAAGCCTGCAGTGCAGTCCTTAAGAAGCACTTGGTTGGCTAAATCTCCATGAAATTGAGCAATAGGATATGTGGTTTACCTCCAATATCAAAGCTGGCTACGCTGTTTTTATGATGGTGTGCAACAGTGTTTGATTTTATTATTGTTGGAAGCTAAACACTTATTTAGAATGTTATACATTGGTGAATCCACAACCTTATTCTCAATGTCCTTATTGGTAAACGTGAAAAAGGAAACATTTTTAAAAATAAAAACAAGAGGTTTCAGTTGTGGAAATGGAAGACAAGGTTGAGTGAGAGAGCTATAATAAATTCTGATAGACTAATGATTCAAACAGACACAAATAAAGGTGTTCCCTGGGTATGATTCTATTGAAAAGGTTTCTTTCAAAAGGTTAAAGTTGAGTTTAAACTAAGACAATGTCCATTGCTGATGAAGCTTCCCAGCTCTAAATATTTTATAAAAAGAAGCATGGATTTGGCACTTTGCTTTAGAACAAAACTAGGATGTGCCTTTAAAACTACTTCTCATGAGCATGCTGTCAAGTACCTGCCAGTTTAGACTGTGAGATGAGATGTAATTCATTCAAATGTGCATAACTTACAGCAGGGACTTAGTATAACAACCATGTTTTTTACATAACACAAGTATTTGTATAATTGAACAATTGCATTTGCATTAGATGTAAATTATGGTTCCAATTTTAGCTGTTATTGGGATTTCGGACATCATTATTTGAAACTTGCTAATAAGTTATGTGGGAAGGTGACTTAATAGAGGAAAGATTAATATCATTCAAGAAAACTTGGACCAATTAAACAGCTGGACTAAGGAGTGGGAGGTGGATTTGATGTAGATAAGTGTAAGTTAGCACACAGTAAATGTGAGTGCAATAAAAGAGTGTCTAAGCAAAGATAAAGAAGTAAAATAATTTGAATGTAATTATTGATCACTTGGTGAAGGTGTGTAATCAAGGTGAATGGAATGCAAGGTTCCACCTCAAGGATATTTCATTATAAATTGAAATTAGGTATTTTAAGTTTGTAGAAGGCATATGTGAGCTAGGTGAGGATAGGGTCTGGGATTTGATGCCCACAATCGGCTGGCATAAAACAGGAACGTTTGGCAAGGTCCTGGAGGGAGGAATCTCATCCCCTTCAACCAATTCCATGGCTACAGACTTTGAACTGTTAAATTAGTACAGGGAACTGGCAACTTTCTCAGTTTTATTATGTTTAAAAAGTTGCATTATTAAATTCTAGGGAGATCATATCTTTCTCTTTCAGATGCCAATTGACCTGTTGCACCTTGCCAGAATTTTTTAGCTGTGTTATACATTCCAGCAGTGAAATATTTATTTTTATCTCTACGGAAAGGAACAATTAGGCAAGGCATTGGCTCAAAGATGTTTTCATAAACTAATTGTGAATCTCATTGTTTGTGCATATATCGAAGCATTATGACACTTATTATGGCACAAATAGATTTTCTCTGGATAAAATGGTAGATTACCAGTATGTAGTTTACCAATATTTATCCTTGGCAGATGTGCTGTTTTACCTCTACTATTGTACTGATGTATTAAGCCCATTAAGTCAGTACTTCGATGAAGATTTTTACTTTACATTTGCACATTTCTTTGATATGGCTTTATTAAAAGCTGCATTAGAAATCGGGAGCTGTTTTATAGATTTTCTATTAAGTAGAATATGAACCTTCTGAACACTTCAATTAAATTCATTGCTCAAGTGGTTAGAACAGCAGTCAGATCAGAACAATAAAGACACACTTCTTGTCAAGCTGTACGGTTTGTACTACAGACGATTTTAAAATGACGAAGCCATCTCTTTTTAAACTCTTTAGCCATTAAATTCTGCATTTTTGTCTCCAGATTGCTGTTGAATTTAGAACAATATACTATAACTTGGGTGGATGTGGCAACATATATTGAATAGTGGTGCAACAGTTTCAACCATTGTTTGCTGTTCATGCACTATATTCTACCAGCGATTCTCAATGACACTCAGATAATGTCTGAGGACTGGTGCCACTCTTTGATAATCTCATGGCTGGTCCATACTCGACATCGCTTCAGGTCATGTGACCTGTCAGGCTCAGTTACTGATGGCCTGACACCTTTTGAGAGGAAATTGCTTCGGTCACTAATATCAAAAAGTTTGAGAAGTGCGTTATGATACAGCTGGTCACTCAGTCCAATGAACTAAAATAATGTTCCACTTAATCATGTTCTTCAATTAATGCCAAAATATTTCGCTTGATTTTTAAATCTTTTTAAAAATTGCCTACAAAAACCAGCACTTTACATTGAATCCTGTGAGATGTCCTCCAGAAATGGTAAGGCACTGTATTGAACGCGTGGATTATGTATTATCACAGAATGAAATGCATTTAAGTTCAGGGTAGAATTCTTTTAAATGTGAATTTTGTTTTGGGAATTAAAACTGAATTAAAAACAGGACCATTTTAAACTGATTTGTCTTTTTTAATTTTTTTTTTAATCGAAGCTTAAAGAAAGTGTGGCCTGCAATCAGAAAGGTCCTTTTGACAACATCCTAATTTCCTACTTAAGGTAGTATCTCAACTCCGTCTATTGCAAGAAGTCAGAACACCATTCTTCTGTCTTACTTCACATAAATCTGAACTGGATCAGGAGAAGTGTCATTTGGCAGTGAGAAAAACTCATATGTTGGCGGAACTAGAAGTGTCAGAAAACCCTTTCAACTGTTTGTAATCTGTCAAAATAAAACTCCAGGTTAACATACTTCCAAACAAAGCATAGCACACTGGTTAATAAATTAAAGGGCTCCTCTTGTCTCATTAATAAAGTGGAGGGTCATTTGCGCAAGCATTCGCTACTGGGCTTCCAGCTTGATGAATTACACCTATAAAGCAACCACATGGAGTAAAATTCAAGTTTTCACCAAACGTTGCTTTTGGGGCTGTAGAGATCTGCCATTTGACAGCATTCTGATGCCTTGTTCTGGATCCACACGGTGCATGTAGATATTAGTATTAGTGGAGGCTATTCCATGCGTGTGAAACTCAACTTAATTCTAACAATGACAGGTACCGCACATAAAGCCGACTGGTTTGTCCTTTTTTCCCCTCTCTCCTTTTCTGGAGAAGTGTCACAGCTGAGCCCTTTCTGTTCTTGCTAAACACACATTTCCCTGTGTGTGCCGTCTTTCGTTTTTTTTTCTTTTTTTCCTCTTGCCTTCTTTCCTTCCCTCTGTCCTGCTAGTCAGACAGCCATTGTCCACAGTGATTAAGAACATAAATTCTGGTAAATTTTCTCCCTTCCTAATAGTGAAGCCTGTTTTAGCTCACCCCGCCCACCTCCCGATGTCACCTAGGCTGATGGCACAAAAGTGAGCAGAAACTAAATCTTGGATATGTATGACCATCCTGGTTGGTACTAGATGGCAAGTGAGTGTTAGTTGCCCACTGCACTATTGGAGAGGTATAAAGTACCTGTTATGATCCTACTCATTCCACTTCAGTTTAAAGGTGCATTTGAGTCTGAGATCAGATTGAACTCACAACAACAACAACAACAGCTTGTATTTATATAGCGTTCTTCATGTTGGACAGGATCTCGCAGCGCTTAATAGTGGCAGAGTCTGACTCCCAGCTGGGGAGAGGGGGTAGGTGACCGTAAGCACAGTCAAACTCACTTAATATTTGGAGCATATGAATACCTCGGCTGTTTTTTTTACCCCATGAGGATTCTTTCCTATGAAATGTTTTTCCAGTGTGTGTTTTGTATTGTTCTAGATGAATTATGCAACAATCCACTTTAAACCATTGGCATTTTGTGTTCCACCAAGTGACGCCAAAGGGTAGCATAAAACCTAAAGTGTACACATTATAGAATGATGCATTGTTTTCCAATAATCACCATTTCCAAATAAAGGTACAGAAGACTTCAAAATGTTCCCAGACTATTTAAAACTCGATGAAATACAGCTGAATCAGTGTAATACATAAAGTACAGTACTTGTAAAAAAAACACAGACACACACATGGAATGCTGCCAAGCAGAGAATTTTAAGACAGTTTGCTAAGCCACAGGGTGCCAGGTTCTTACATGTTCCATGCTGCCGCTGCTTGTGAGAAGTGATCTGTTGCTCCTAAGGAATTGCCCACAAAGCTGATTATGCACCACTTCAATAAAGGATCTTTTTCAGCAGCCTTGGCTCCGGGTTTTAGAGGTTTGTTATTCAAGTTGTGCAATCTGTTTAAATATATTTTTTATAAATAAAAAAAGCGTATATTTTTAAGTTCAACTCGTAGCGTTTTTTTCCAGTCTCGTGTCAACCAGTAAAAGTGAAGTTGGCATCGTTCTGAGTGTTCAGACAACCATTAAAACGGTGATGTCTGACTTTGTGCACAGTTTTTAATTTTAACCTGCTGGCTTTCATTTAATAGTTCTGTGCATGTTGAAAGAAAGCGGAGCGTGGCACTTCTCATACTCGTGAAAATGTTTGTCTGTGGAATAAGTTCTGTTGCTCTTAGTATGTGGACTGATTGTAATGAGCAATACAACTTAGGCAACACGATGGTGATGACGATAATACTAATACTTGTATTTCATTTACTGCCTTACCACATCATAGAGGGCTTCACAGCATTTTCTGTGACCTGTAGTGACTGTGTTTTGTAGGCAAATGAGGCAGTCAGTTGTGCACAGCAATGTCCCACACACAGGCATGAAGTGAATAAACCGATATGTCAGCCAGGGCACCAGGAAAAATTCCCAACATTCTTCAGTGAACCATTCAACAACCAACTCCAGTAGATTGGTTACCCACACACCCATCTGTTATACCAGCTCCAATTCTGCACTGTAACCTCCCGGTAGCATGGCTTTGCTTTTGGAAACAGTGCTTTGTTTTTTCTCTGTTGGATCAGTGCATTTGGGTATTTTATTGTTTTCTCCCCCTATTTTGTAATTTTAAAAAAGAATCATTGATATTTTAGCTGCTGAAATCTGTTTACATGTGTAAGTACTTTTCTTCTGTGTTCCTTTGTTTATTCATTTGAGGTGGCAGCAGAGGTTGGGAGTAGGTAGAACAATACCGTTCTCTTCTAGGGACTTTTCCACTTCATTATTGGGTATGGGATCCTGATGATGAAATCACCTTTATGCGCTCTTTACCGTCTGGTTGTGTACTTCATTTGTGCTCTTGAGTCCCAGCTGAGTATCAGTGCATTGATAAAGGCAGCGTTCATTAGGAGCAGACCTGAAAGTGGAATGACTGAAGAAATTAAACATATTCCTTTTCCTCAATTATTTAGAAATAAATTGTCCAAGAATTATGCAGCAAAAAGTGCACAGTGTTCTTTGTACAGTCACAATACAGCTTTGTCCATTGCACTGGAACCACATAATGCCGTTTTTGCCCACAGTCAATTGATTTTAGTGTATATTCTGTGAAGTGCATTGAGACGTCTCGAAGACATGATGAGACGCTATATCAAATGAAAGGATCATTATTATTATTATTATGTACATGCTTCCCTGACTTGAGACCCCCCCCCGTTACTCTGCATTTGACCAAAGGATGAGCTTGGTTTGTGCCCTTGGTGGGAATCTCCACCTAGTGGCTTAACATAGAAAGCGAAGCAGTTAAAATCAAATGGCTGGATTGCTGTTACTTCTGTTGTTTCCAATTATTTTTGCTTAGATATTTAAGGATATAGTGACTTGAATGAGTTGTGTTTGTGTTTCATATACGTGTATATATTCAGTTACATATTATTTTAGAACTTTGTTTTATTACAAAGCTTTCCAAGGTGTTGAGCCCAGCCAGTACCTGTTGATTTGTATTGTAAAATCATTCAACTTTAGATTTGGCGATTTTTCCTGTAGAAATTCGTGCAACATAAAACTGCAAAGTCTGGGCAGGGCTGTTGAGCATTTTCCTTAAAGAGTTAATTATTAGCATTTTACAATCGGCTAATGTTGAAGGCTAATGTTGTACAGTCCATGAATGCAAACCTAATGTAATATTAAGAAATCAGGAAGAGTTTGTATTTTATATCAAAACATTTTGAGAGTGCCTCACACAGTCAAAGTAGGCATGGTAAAGCTGCTATAAAAATACAAGTTATTTTGTTCCTACGATTAAAGGTAGTGACTTATTTTGTAGGCAAATGCGGCAGCCATTTCTTCCAGCAAGGTCCCACAAACAGGAATGAAGTGAATGACCAATTAATCTGGAGCACTGCTGGCCAAGGTACTGGGAGAAATGAACAGTGTCATTTGATCTTTAATTTCTAACCAAACTTAATTGCTGATAAGATTATTACATGATTTGGTTTTATTATGTTTTTTAAAAAAAGGTGTGAATTATTTCGTAATGAAGTTGTATTGGGTGAAGTTAATACGGACAATCTGAAGGCCACTCTCATCAGTAATGTCTATTCTTTTGGATTTTATTAATTATTTATATGAATTTTTGACAGCAAGGAAAAGACTTGGGTAGACTACAGTAAGTAAATTATTAAAAGAATTGCCTTAGTTACTGGAACCTGTCCAGTGTTAAGTGGTAACTAAATATGTATATACAGTATTCATCACAGCAAATTACTGTACACAGTGAAAATGACCACCTCAATTTGGACCAAGTTTTAGTAATGGATGTATAGCCTGCCTGACTGGTGATCCAGGTGGGGAGCACGACTCGGGGGAGAGAGTAATACTGCTTCAAGGCTGCAGAAACCTCCCGGACAGAGTACTTTTATGCTAAACTAACTGATGTGAATCCATGAAAGTGCAAACTAGCAGACGGGTATTCTAAGGTCCAGATTCGGGAAATGCTACCACTCAAAATGTTTGCATTTAAATTCATTTTTGGCTTAGAGGTGACGTGAACTACAACCAAAGGAAGGCTAATGAACAGAGGGAAAAGTTGCGGGGAAGGGGAGTGTGGAGATTTGAAAAGTATTGGGAAAAAGAATCATGAAAGAAAGGGGACTAGACCATAATCACACAGTTATCACAAATATTTTAAACAATTTCAGTAATTTGAAAACTGGTACTGATAGTTTGCTGTACAGGCCAATTCTAGATCAGTGAGTGAAAAGTAATTTATGAGGCATGGAACTACTGGATCTAAACAGTGGAGTTCATTGGACCCTACATTCTAATGAACCTATTGCAGCTTTTTATATCTGGGAGTGGGAGTGGGCTTAGAATTTTCTGTAATCGAATGATGGACTGGTGTATCGGACGTCAAAACTAGCCATAGTTCTTGGCAGTATTCACACTTAGCCCTGTGCATGTTTTCAGGGGAGTGTCGTATTTAACAAGCACTTTTAGGATGCATTTTCAAGCCAATTATAACATTACCCGGCTAATAAACCAAAGATGAAATTTATATTAATCTTTGAATGTGGCAGCAATAGTATTTTCTTTTATTGCAGAACAGGTTCAGAGTGATTTGCTCACGTACATGTGAATGAGGCCTGTACCTGCCATGTTCACTTGATCACATTAGTCAATGATCACAACTATCAATTATAATTTGACATGGATTGATTCTGCTCTGCAAGTTGTCACAGATCTACCATTACGCCTACAAACCCATTCTGATTAAATGGGGGAAAAAAAGTGTGTGCAGTACTGCTGACTTCTTACAAGTCTTCAAAAGATGCTTCTTTATAGTGTTTCATTGCCATTGCGAGTTTCGATGTGTGCACGGCGTAATGCCTAAAGGGTTAAACATGCCTGCTCATCAAAATCAATAACTTCCTTTGCACAGGAAATCAAATCGTTATGTGGATCAGTTCCATCTGAATCGACTTGCTCCTCTATATTTCACCAAGCAGCTGCAGGACTCCAGGGAAACTAGAGCATGAATTAAGCACGAGTTACGTACAGATACAAGCACCAATACTAGTACGTTGTGCTGTGTGGAAGCGGGTATTATAACTGCAGAATGTACTGTGTCGTGGGCTCCGAAGGGAGCCTTTACAAACCGATGTTACTTTGTGATTTAATTGGGGAAATAAAATGCAGATTAAATTCAAATAAGTACCTGTTTTTTTTCTCTCTTCAGGAAGATGAGGGGATTTCATTTGGTTTTGTTAGGAGGTGAATCCGTGTGCAGTTTTCACAGTGTAAAGCTGTGCTGCCTGGATCTGCATTTAATTCTAATTCAATCTCAATTAGTTGCATCCATGTAATTGGGGCTAATGGCAGCACACCACAATCCCCTGCCAATATACTGCATTTCATAATCTAATGACAGCAGAGATCTGACAAAACAAGCCGAAGCGTATGTTTTGAGAAATATTTGCTGTCACTTGTACTGTTCTGTATGTGCAACGTCCCTTTTTTCTCCTCCTTAAATCTTTGATACTGTTGTCATGCTTGCCGACAAAGGTTCAGCACTGTTCTAATTAGCCTCAAGGAACTGTTTGGAGTCTGGGATTTTTTTTGGAAGAATTCCACGCATTAAATTGACCCTTCTGCATGTCCCCCTATTATTCATAAGTTGATCTCTGGTAACACTGTGCATGCTCTGCTGGATGCTGGTAGCAGAACATCAGTAGCTGGCAGAGATGTAGCCTAAATTTGGGACATTTATCTTATTATGCTCTGCAGTCAGCCAAACTAGGTAGCTAATAAAATCACAATCAAAGCAGGCGCTCTGGAATTTGAAAGACCTTCTGATATCCTGGCAACACATCTAGATGGCAATTTGCAGCTAGTAGGAGGTTAGGGTAGAAAACTGCCTTGAAGCTAAAGGGTGCACCAAATCTTCTTTTTTTTCTAACTGGAGGAGGGTAAAGGGGAAAGCCTTGAACAGTTCTCAGTGGCCCTAATCAACATAACAGCCTCAGCTGCCCCTTGGATCCCCTGCCAGGTCCCTATCATCTTCTGATCAAATATTAATGTGTGATACTCTGCTTGCTCGCTAATCCAAAGCCAATTAATATTATCTGTCAATTATTTACAGATCCTGAGGTGCGGAGGCAATTCCCCGAGGACTACAACGACCAGGTTTGGAATGCGTAATTAACTTTTTTTTAACATGGCAAAATTTATTTCCGAGTCACTCAAGATATCACTGCTGTTCGGTTTAATGAAGGAGACAAATGAATTTTTGGGGGAAGAGATGGGGGTGATAATTAAGAGCCACTGATGAAGATGATGATGATGGTGACAGTGACAATTTGGGAAGATCTTCAGGAGGAGACAAAATGTAGTTAACCAGCGTGATAATCTTTCCAAGCCAATTCTGTGAAATAAAGCATACACCAGCAGAAATGAACAACAGAGAAAGATGATATTATATATGTGTGTATTTATTTTTATATATATATATCTGTGTCTGACTATTGTCTGGCTAAAACTATTCAAATGACCCATTAGATATTGAAGTAAAAGTACATCAGTAACCTGATGAGAATCGTTCCAGTGAGATACTTATGTAGACCTAATATTATGAAGACTTAATATGACTTAATATGTGTTTATGTAAATCAGTTGCTTTCATACGTTTTGTTCAACCAGTTCTCTGGATGCAAATTGTTCGGAAAAGACCCTCTGTTTAATTTGCAGGTTATCATTTTGTGTTAGCTGCCAGTGTCATTGAAATCTAAAAGAAAACTTAAGATTTGTATTTATTTTCCTCTTTCTCCTGGAGGACTCCCCACATCAGTGAGAGTGGGAAGCTCTCGTTATTATGGTGACCGCTATGAGGTGCATGAAAGTGGCTTGGTTAACCTTGCTCTCTGACCACTTTTACCTTTTTGGGGAGAAACTAAGCTCTGCTTAGCACCACCCTCTGATAAAGTGGGGGAGTAGTGGAGCTCACTGTGGAGGCCAATCGTAATGTACATTAAATGTTTCACATTTTTCAAAATACGTTATTTGTAAGTATAAATACACATTCAGAAGTTGCTATTCACCCCAATTTCCCCAATTTGTTTCCCCTCCCCAAGGAGCTAAATCATGATGGCGTAGGTTGTGCAGTTTCTGAAAGCTATGTTTTACCTCAATCAAGTGTCCATTTCCTACTGTGCGAGCTTAGTTACAGTTGGCAATTGATTTGCTCATGGAGCAATGCGCACAGTATTGGTAAGGGTCACTGTGGATTGCGGTTCACAGATGGATACCCAATTTTTCCCATATGTAGACCATTCATAATTATGACTTTTATTGGGGTGAGATAACATGTGAAGAGTTTCCTCAGAGAAGGAAAGAGTGGGGTAAGTCTCTTCCCTCTCAATAGACAATTGTCGAGCTCCGTGGGCAAAGACCTGAGGGGAGGTTGCCTACCAGAGTTGACCAGAGGCATATCGTGACATAGCTAAAAGGATGGAAGAACGTTTAAAAATAGGAGGATTTAGATTCACAGACCGAGATGTCTTGACAGAAGACTCGTAGCCACTCTCTCACCCCTCCCACCCCCACCCATGGAAAATTGACACAGGTGAATAATTCATACTCTATTATTCATTCTGTACAAGTGGGAATTATGAACTGGGATGGAGGAGGAGTAGGAGGAAGGTGGCGAGAGGCACATTAAGCAGGAGCCAAGTGGATTATCCATCTTCCCCATTTGGGTAGATAATCAGCCGGCATATTTGAGGTATCGAGTAATTGTTACTGTGAACCAGGTTACAAGGCCCCTTGACTAGCAGTAATAAAAAATGCATCAATATCAGTAATGGGAGAAAAACAACCATAAGTAACTTAATACACAAACATTTATATGGATAATATGGCTGCACAGTTACAGAGTTGCAGTTTGAAAAATAACTCAAATAATCATTCTTGCATTTGACACCAGGAGGATGACCCGTAGCGTTTCACAAGTGGAGTGACTATTGTTTTAGGCATATTGTATTTATATTATTTGATAGTTTTTTTTTATTTACCACTAAAACTTCACAGTAGATATAAAAAATACATTGGAGAGATTTCAGGGTAGGGACATTGAATTCAGATGATTATCAAGTTTTCTTGGACTTTGTGTTCTGACGCCCTTGTAGTGAGTACTGTCCTGTAGGCAACGGCATGCATATGTAACACTGTTAGCAAAACTCTATAAAGGAATGAAAAATGCATTGGTATTTTCATCACCCTTTTGTTTACACAAAGGAATTATGTTTTACATATTTATGAATTAATTGCTCTACATACACCTTAGCAAAGATGTGCTGCACCTTTGCCTTGTTCTCCTTTGTATTAATGTTTGTTGTAACTTTGCATCTAATTGGAAAATAGTTGTCCCTCCTGTCAGTAAGAGAGTGCTTTACTGGTTTGCCTGATGGAAGTAAGCTATACATTGACACGTTGCGATGTAGTTGCCAAAAGGAAAGCGATAAATATGTTTAAGTCTTGTTTGAAAAGCTGGCTCTCAGCATACCTTTACTTTTACTTGCAGTGTCTCACACCCTGCATTCACATAAATGTGTACGCTTCTTTGTGGGTAAAATAAATTCTAGATGCAGTGTTGTTAATGCATGGATCAGAGGCCTGTGTTGGTGCTGCTGCCGCCACGACTGAAGTTTGATTCCTGAAGGTCTTTATACCACTGCAGGGGACTCTGTCACAAATTATTGTGGCTCGGTGCTTTAGAAACATAGAAAAAGCATGTTAGATCGGCATCTGTGACTGACTAATGATGGCCAGGCTTTTGGCTTCCCTTGAGCCACAAAGCTATTGCTGCCTTTAGAGAGGAAAAAGAATAAGAAGAAAGGGGAGGGATGAAAGGGAGTCACAAATCTGTGGCCTCGGAGATGTATGACTGCTAGGCTGGTTGTCTGCGTGGTATGATAATCCATTTTGATCTCCTCAGTCTTAATTGTCTGCTAAAGACAAATGGGCAGTAAAAGTTCATCAGTTTCATCTTTGCTTCTCATTTATGGGCAGAATAAATGAGCCATCACTACAGAAGAAACCTTTCTTTTTGACACGGAAGTAATGCAGACCTGATGTGTTATTAAAAGTCTTTCTCCCTCATTATTTCAGGCTCTCGATGCTGATAGATCTCCGTGTTTCATGAAAAGTGTAATCTGAAATGCAAATAAGCTGTTTGATACAAAGAGATGATGTAACAAATGAGCTCTCCACGTTGTAGAAACGTTGCTTATAATTATTTGCAGAATGAAATCTTTGCCCTGATTTTTTTTACTATATAAGATTTATAAAATATTTATATAATATTTATAAGATAGTGTGAAAGTTAATATATCAGAAATGCTGGGTTTTGATTCTAGAGGTATAATAACTGTTTGGGGAAAATGGTTTGCTTTTTAACTTGTATTTAACAGTTACTGTGTTAGAGAAATAGAATCAAGCTGGTGGGTGGGAGCTATCATATTTATTGTGAAACTTTGATTTGTCTAGGAACATTTGAAGAGAAATAATGAGATTCAAGCGTTTCTTTTGGAGAAAGTCCCAAGCTAGGCAGTGAGAATCCTATGGTTGGGAAGGAAGAGTTGATATTTTAGTAAGCTGGGGGACATGAAGCACAATGTCTAATTACAGTGGTACATCAGTGAAAATGCTCTGTGGCATTCTTTCTCGCCTGCGATTGTATACCTCCTCATTGACTGTTGGAAACACTGAACGGCAGGATAATTGTTTGTCCCACAAAGGCTGTTTAAACGTATATGGGCTCATCCAGTGTGTTCAATAGAACAAAGTCCCAATGCAAGTCAGCTCTACAACTGAATCACTAAGCAAATAAAGGTTCAAAGGTTAACCTCACCAAAGTACTTACTAAAATACAGGATTTGTTCTAAAAACATAATTAGAGTTTCACCAATGGCACAGTGGGTAACTGTGGGTAAATGCACCATGCAGTGTTGTATGGAGATTTATAGAACCGCAGACTCCCAGGTTTGGTTGTTGGTATGTGCTGAGTTAGCTGAATCAGCTGGAGCCATTAAGAGTTGGCATCAGTATCTTCAGGTGAGGGAGAATCAACTAATATGAGTAACATAAAGCAAGGCAGATGGGGGTCCCAGATACAACAAAAATACATTTGTATAGTGTCTTTCACGTCAGGAGGACGTCCCACGGCTCTGGGCGTTCAGAGTTTCGGGCCCGAGCTAGGGGTTGGAGTCGGGGAGGGCGGGGGGGAAGCAGGGTGATCGAAAGCACGGTCGAAGAGGAGGGTCTTGAGATGGATCTTGAAGGAGGCAAAGGGAGGGGGCGAGGTGGAGGGACTGCTGGATGGAGTTCTAGAGGGTGGAGGCAGAGTGGCTGAAGGCCCGCCCGTCAATAGTGGGGCGAACGAGGCGGGGGACATGAAGCAGGCTGGAGCCCGCTGAGCGGAGGGAGCTAGCAGGATGGTAAGGGGGTTAGGAGGTCACAGGTGGGGGCGAGCAAGACCATGGAGGGCTTTGAAGGGGAGGACCAGGATCTTGAACCGTATCCTCTGTGTGACGGGAAGCCAGTGGAGTCGGCCGAGGATGGGAGTGATAGGGTCACGGAGCCTGGTGCGGAAGAGGACACGGGCTGCAGAGTTCTGGATGATCTGTAGCCTGTGGAGGGAGGAGTTGGGGAGGTCGACAAGCAAGGAGATCGCATATTCAAGCCTTGATGTAATGAAGGCATGGATGAGGGTTTCGCGGCCTGAGGCAGTGTCAGAGCCGGGTGACGTTGCGGAGGTGGGGGAAGGCAGAGTGGGTCATGGCACAGATGTGGGGTAGAAAGGATAGTTGAGGGTCAAACAAGACCCCAAGGTTCTGGACTGGCTTAGCAACGTGGAGTGTGCAGCCATGGATGGTGTCAGATGAGGCGCTGACGGAGCCAATCAAGAGTCTCGGTCTTGTTGACGTTCAACTGTAGAAAGTTCGCTCTCATCCAGGACTTGATGTCTGACAGACATTCTGTCAGGACAGCAGTGGATCCTGGAGTCAAGGATGGAGGCAGAAAGGTAGAGTTGGGTGTCATCCGCGTACATGTGGAAGTTGACCCCATGTCTGCGGATGATGTCACCAAGAGGGAGCATATAGATGTTGAAGAGGAGGGGTCCAAGGACACAGCCCCAAGGGACGCTGACGAGATGGTGCGGGGGCTAGATAGAAACTATTTGTGGAGATGACGTGGAGGCGGTGTGAGAGGTACGATCTGGACCAGTCAAGGACAGCGCTGTGACGGAGATAGAAGATTGTGAGCAGGTGGTAGTTGTATCTATTTGTTGGTAAGATCGAGGCTATGGTTTAAGTTGGGAATTCCTTGTGGCAGAGATGAAGGGATGTGTGGTGAGATACTGGGTGATGTTGGTTGCAGTTTCCTTGGTGGTGGTGCAGGTTATTACTGTGTCCACGCTGGTCTGAAGAGGAGAGGTAAAATGGAAGAGATTCTTTCGAACTTTATTACTCAGCAATTTTCCCCTCAGTCTTTGCAGCCTTCAATTTTTGATGCTAACTTTCTGTTTTTCTCAATTTTCTCCTACCTTTTTGAGCTTTCCTTTTATTAATTTCAACACACAATTTTTAGTAAATGTAACTGAACAGAAGCTAAAGTGTAACATGGTCTGGCTGATCAGTCGCTACTGTAACAGCAGCAGGTCTGATGATTACTGTTCACATTTTCGTTAGTTTTGGACAATAATAATAATAATAATCCTTGCATTTGATATAGCGCTTTTCACGTCGGGAGGGCGTCCCAAAGCGCTTCACAGAACACACTGTAAAGTGAATTGACTGTATATTTGTGGGTGAACGCGGCAGCCAATTGCGCACAGCAATGTCCCACAAACAGTCGTAGATTGAAAATGACCAATTTATTATTGTTTTTGGTTTTGGAGGATTATTATTAGGCTCTGTGTGGAGTAAGGAAACTTGCCAAGGTTTGGTCCTCTGCCTGGAATTGAACCCAGGTCTCTCACTTGCAAAGCGAGTGCTCTAACCACTGAGCTGCACATTTACCTTTGCCATTAGTGTCACTTTAGCAAAACCAGGAGTGCTTTACCACCGAAGCTCGCAGTGAGTGTTTAGCTATTACTACAGCACTGTCCTCTAAATGCTACGAATATTCACGATGGCATTGCCATACATTCGTGGCACATAGGCTGTGTGGTGATGTGGTTGCATTGATGCTCTGGAACCCAAACAAGAAAAAGCCAACAACAACTTGCATTTATATCACGCCATTCATGTGCAAAGTGTCTCGGAGCACTGGTCCACAGGTAAATAGAGCTGTGGCATAAGAGCGGCATCTGGATTGTCAGACATCTTTGGAGTCCTGTAGCTCAGTGGTTAGAGCACTCGCTTTGCAAGCGAGAGACCTGAGTTCATTTCCAGGCACAGGGCGAAACCTTGGGCAAGTTTCCTTACTCCACACAGAGCCTAATAATAATCCCTCCAAAAACCCAAAACAATAATAAATTGGTCATTTTCAATCTACGACTGTTTGTGGGACATTGCTGTGCGCAATTGGCTGCCGCGTTCGCCCACAAATATACAGTCAATTCACTTTACAGTATATTCTGTGAAGCGCTTTGGGACGTCCTCCCGACGTGAAAAGCGCTATATCAAATGCAAGGATTATTATTATTATTATTATTATCTTTGTTTAATACTAGCTAAGTTTATCTCAAGACGTAGGTACAACAGTGCAGCTTCCTCGTACATGCTTGAAGGCATCTGAGATGTGGCTTTACAATTCTTATATTTGATATAGCCTTTCACGTGGGGAGGATACCTCAAAGCACTTCACAGGATAACCTGTGCAGCATAAGTGACTGTGTATTTTGTAGGCAAATTCCTTTCACGTTATAGTAAACCAACAAAAGCTGTCACACGCGTATTGCCGACAAAGCCGTCTTCAATTTCTGGGGCCTCCAAAAACCTAGGGAGGCTCTGAGAAGAAGGCCGGACGCCTGAGCCACAGTGGTGTTCTGAAGCCAGAGCTCAGGATTTAGGTGGTATTAAAGCCATGGCTGACACCTGAGTCAGCCTTTGATCTATCCTGTGAAACTCCATGCAACAAAGGATTCCACTGGGTTGATTTCAAGTCACCACACTTGTGTTTTCACTCAACACCTACATAATTGGATTTAAAAAGTCTGAGGTCTGCAGTCGTGTAAACGCTTCAGGCCTTGGGTTTGTACCTGACTGGAGCTTTTTTTTTGAGCTACCTTGGGACCTGTATAAAATGTGGTGTACATGATTCACCCTGTGTATGAGAACAATTCCCAGTTATACTGGGTTTGTACTATGACACTTATAGTGAAAGACGTGAAGTACACACTGAGTGAGAAGCCAGTGGCTGAACTTGGTGTCCAGCTATTACTAGACACTGATGCTACCACCGCTCTTGGTGCCTGAAAGCCCAGAACGTTTCACATGGTCAGAAAGTTTGATTTTTTTTGATGTGTAAATGCAGTTGCTCAATACTCCGAAGTTCTACACACATGCTAAGCTAAGAAAAACGTCGGGATTTTTAAATGGGCAAATTCTGGGGTTCCTAGTGCGTCAGAAGGCAGTGTGGAACCGGTGTGAAGTCCTCGAATAGCACCTTTCACTTGATGGAGGACTGACGTTTGTGGTGATTCAGTAAATGAGATCTACTGTATCCAGACATCCATCAGTAAACAGGATGCTGTTTGTCAGGAGCCTCTGGAGGCAATGTTGCCCCCAATGGCAATGTAGTTATTGCTATTCAATACCCAAACTTGTATCGTGGCCACCAGCACCTTAACCTGCCTCTACTTGTACTTTGCTGTGACAGCCAACTCCGCTGATCAGATTACTGGCCTTGTAATTGCTCCCAGATATTCACTATCCTCAATTATATTCAATAAACGCCCGCGCCTATTGGCTTCCACACCACCAATTAATTTGGGATTCAAGCACCGCTTTACACATAGAAAACTAGTGCACCATTTTTACACTAAAAATCAAAGTTGCCATTAAATCGATCCGAAATGATCTAAAAACATTCTGAATTAAAAAGAAATGTGCCGGTGCTGTTCAGCCCTTTATTTCTATTTTATGACTCTTCAGAAATTTGTAAAACTCCTTCTAATAGAAACTCTATGAAAGAGGTGTGCTTTGAAAAGTTTGAAGTGTTACCCACAGAGATAAATGTAGCTTTTTTTTCCTTTTAAGGAACATAATACATTTCAGGATTTTACTTCTTTTAGTACTCTCCAACCACCAAATACTTAAAAGTTCAAAATGCTTCCAGTTTTTTTTATGTCTGCTCCTGATCTTTTCCTTTTGTAACTTCTCCATCAATTGAAAACGATTCTCTCCCCTGTTTTCAATTCTCACCGCATTTCATGCCACTTCTCAGGGAGCTTGAGCCCCCTAGCCAAGATGCTTGCAGTCTTTGCTGTTGTGAGTGCAGTATGGCATAGCACATCACACCAACACTGGTCCTTATTTTATTTTAAATCTCAGACCTCAAAATCGGCAGCTCTCCTTTTCTCTCTCCTTCAGTAAGTTAACCTGGTGCTGGCAGGGTGTTTTTTCCCCTGCAAATTTTAGTTGCTAAAATCTGTTTCTCAGAAAGCTCGTCTCCTATGTGATTTAAAAATATCTTTTAAACTAATTGCACAAAGCAGCAAGAAAAGAGACTTGACTGACCTTAAGCTCCTTGAGTATGGGTCCTTTTTACACCATGGCAGCCTTTCCACTTAATTGTGTGGGTACATGACCCACACAAACGGAGGGTCTGAATAAAGCCCATGATCCCCAGCCGGCTGAAGATGTTTGGGTTTGCAAGAAAATCTTAATTAATTCATGGTAACCAGAAAGTTTCATAAAACATGTCCAGCCTGCTAGGGCTTTGACTTGTAGGACTGAGGACATGTCTACACCTCTGTCCTTTTGTTTTGCCAGATGTGCTGGTCAGATCTGGATATCAGTAAACCAAACTGGTTTCACCTGGCCAATCGTCGGTTAGGCCTTCAGCCTTTCTGCCCCCACCCTCTAGAATTCCATTGCGGAATCTCTCTGACTTGCTCCCTTCTCTTGCCTCCTTCACAACCTGTCTCAAGACCTTCCTTTTTGACTGTTCAGTCAACCTCCCACCTCCACATCCCTTATCCTGCACTCCTTTTGACACCAACCCCCAGCTCGAGTGCAAATCCTTCAATGTCCAGGCCTTGGGACATCCTCACAACGTGAAAGATAGTATATAAATGTAATTTGTTGTTGTTGATTTAACAGGCGCACTTCCCAGGCCACAAAGTTTACTTAGCGACCTTACTTGCAGTCCTGTGGAGTCCTGTAGCTCAGTGGTTAGAGCACTCGCTTTGCAAGTGAGAGACCTGAGTTCAATTCCAGGCAGGGCGAAACCTTGGGCAAGTTTCCTTACTCCACACGCCTAATAATAATCCCTCCAAAAAAACAAAACAATAATAAATTGGTCATTTTCAATCTACGACTGTTTGTGGGACATTGCTGTGCGCAATTGGCTGCCGCGTTCGCCCACAAATATACAGTCAATTCACTTTACAGTGTGTTCTGTGAAGCGCTTTGGGACGTCCTCCTGACGTGAAAAGCGCTATATCAAATGCAAGGATTATTATTATTACTTATGACTCACACCATCTTTGGCTGACGTGATCTGGTTCCAAACTCATGCTTCAATCTTGGAGTGGCTACCCCTCCAATCCCTAATGTTAATTCCATTATTTGAGTTTTATTTAAAAAACTGGCAAGAGTTTCTGCAACACAAAAACTCTCAAGAGTGTGTGTCTGTTACAAAAAACGACATTTCCTGTTCATTTAATTGTAAAATAAATCCTTGTCATTTGCAACGTGCTAGTGTGGCTGATCAGTGGTGTAATGAAGAATCTCAAGTGATGTTGCGGGCAGCAGGAGCCACTTCAGCAGCTGTCAGGACAGCCTTATTAACTTAAATCTTCTGCTTGGTCCATTCGAATCTTTAGACCCATCATGCTAACACTTAAGTTGCATTCATTCCTAGCACAAAATGTAGACATCAGGCCAGATTCATTAAAATCTCCCTGGTGCAAGCTATATACCCCACACTTCCAGTAATTGTAATAATCGTGCATGACAGTGTTATTGAATAATGAACTGGGAAATATCACCAGTGTCGGGCACTATAAACTGCATTTCTGTTTGAAATTTAAACACTGAACTTTTCAAAGACTATAAAACAAAATTCTGTTCAGAGGCTTAACGCTGATCTTGTCAAACCACAGTGTGTTTGTGCTGATGATTGACTGGTACAAATACCAAGTTAGTACTCTGCTTTCACTGCAGGTACAGCTTAGTGGACCTGTATTGTGATTCTCTTTCAACTTGCCTTCATACTGTGTGTGGACCTAGCGCTCCTGTTCCTAATCAGGTGGGGCTCAGTGGATTCCAGCCTGACAAAGCGATTTTTTTCCCATTTAAAACATTCAGTTGATAAATTGACTTCAGATTTTATTTGGAGATTTCTAACTACATTCAAAAGCCCTGATTTTTCATTTGGGAAATAATAAAATGTATTCATCTGGAGGGGGGGAGGTGGAGTCAAACACCAGCACAAATAATCCATCTGCTTTTGCAGCACTAGTGCCATTTCAGTAATGGGGTATTCCCTCTTTTTGTGGCCATTTTATCACCTTTTTTAAACAAAAAATCTGATTAATTGAAGGCTGGATAGATATTTGTTAGGTCAGGGTATTAAGGGATACAGGGCAAGGGTAATTGAACTTAAGGTACAGATCAGCCATGATCTTTTAGAATGTGGAACAGGCTTGAGGAGCTGAATGGCCTACACCTGTTTCTATGTACTGTCTATCTATTTAATCAAAGCCATCAGCATGGCAGATCCACAATTTTTCAGACCTGCAGAGACCTGAAGGCTGCTGGTGAGTCAACCTAGTGAGGAACGCAAAGGTGTCATAGCCAAACCTAAAGTGAGAGGGTGCCTTCGGTTGGTAAATAAAGTCCATGTTTGGTGATGCAGGGTGGTGGTCGGAAGCATTATTGCCTTTGCATTCTGATGGATGAAGGCTGTCTTATCTTTAGCTGCAACTTGTTTGCGAGATTGCAGTTGATCCGGTGATTTAACAGGTGCAGAAGCGTTGATGTTCACTTGACCTGGCGGTGCTCCTAGTGCATTTTATTTTAAAGAACTTATTTTTAGACAGTGCTTTGACCCACGTTTCACGTAGTTGTAGACCACACATGGGTGGTTCCTTAGAGCACAGAAATTTGTAGCTGGGCCGCATATAGCCCGGAGCTGGGCCGCAAAGCAACAAAATCTGTGAAACACCAGTCAGTCAGTTTCCTCTGATGTGATAGAAAAGATTTTCATCGGTCCCACATCGCTCTGACCTGTTTCCACTCCCTCAGGTTGCTTAAATCGTCAAGGAGATCTGCTTAATGGCACAGGTTTAATGTTATCTTTGACGTCATACAGTCTTACCCCTTGGTTTAATGAAGAGAACGGCTCAGTCAAATAAATAGGCCTGGGTTTTACATGACTCTAATCTGCAGTGTGTGTACATTGTGATATAAACTGTTACTAGCTCCTATCCTTCACAACTGCCCGGGACTGAAAAGGCTTAAAAAGTGAAGCTGAATGAATGTTTGATGTTTGTTGCAAGCCTCTTCTTACAGACCATTTCAGAGCCTGTTTGCACTATGCAACTCCCTAGACTGAATAGCATAAGCAGCCTCGATAAATGAAACCATTGTCAGCTGGTAAACAATGCATAGTATTTCCTGTTTAATAACCCTCTCACAGACATTCATGTTCCTTCCACTTTAATTTGTGCAGAGCGTTGAGAAGCCGGCTTCTATCAGTGCAGAAAGATTTCACAAAACTGCTTTTAACAGGCTCTAATTCAAGCATCTTATTTCTCTGACATAGCCTGTGGTTTTAATAGCTACTGTGCAAATGCAAGTTTGTCTGAATGAAAGGATATGGCAGCTGGAATCTCAGTAGCTGTGTCTATCTTGTACATTGAGAGGCCTTGATTCAAGTTTATCTAAACAAGCACTACTAATCCCAACTATCTAGGGGAATCCACTGTCAAAACAAGCAGCAGGGCCCTAAGGCAAACAGAACAGGCAAGAAATGAAGGCTGGGACTTAGAATACTCCAGCGAGTTTGTATTTGAGGCTAGCTGGAGAAAGATTGAGTAAGAGAGGGAAGAATTAGCATAATGCCTTTTCATTGGGAAATTTGGGAACGTTGACAACGGCCCAGCACATAGATCTGCGGTTATAATACAGTGAGTCTATACGAAAATCATTGAATGACCCAGCCATATTGACTGAGAAAATAAAAGCACTAAGTACCAGTCAAGAGAAAAGGAGGACAGACTGCACCATTGTTTGACATCTGCTCTACTTCTCGCTAGTTTTGTTCCCTTGAATTCTATGTGGACTTTGGAGAAACCTAAGAAGGCTGAACATGAATCCTGTAATCTTCAGCTGAATATTTATGCATTGGGACTGGCCGTTAAGCTACCCTTTTGGTATAGCCTACTTCTTTCATTGTCGTGCACTCGAATGAAGCAAGGATTTCAAAAGCTAAATAAATGTTTGTCTGTGAACATTTAAACAGATTTACATAAATAGATTTACATAAATTGTTTGCAGTTTGTCAAATTACTCCCCCCCCCCCCCCCCCCCCCCCCCAAATACACAGATACACACCCCACCAGCACTCCAGACTTGGAAATATTCAAGGCAGACATGCCTGGCAGAAGCTGATGCCTTCATGCACAAATATTGATTGAATCGAATCCTTGCAGTGTCAGCTTTGAAGAGAACTGATAGCTGGATAAAAGAGTTTTCAAAGACTGTGTAAAGGGGCTGTCAGGAGAAGGTCATCACTAGTCAACGTGTGTAGGCACATTGGCATTTCAACAAACATTATGAATCAAAGCAACATTTTTTATACAATGTTAAGTATTTTTTCATATAAAAATATAGCTCTTGGACTTCTGGTGACTGAACATCCAATGCAGCAAGTGAAGAGGGAGCTGTGTGTCCAGCTACCAATTCCTGTCCTAAACTAAATTCCCCATAGTGCCAAGGAGGGAGCAGATTCATGCTATAGGGTATTGCTGCCTAATCTAACCCACTACCAACCTATCCGCTCCCTCCGCTCAGCGGGCTCTGTCCTGCTTCACGTACCCCGCCTTGCCCGCCCCACCATTAGCGGGAGGGGGGGGCGGGCCTTCAGTCTCTCTGCCTCCACTCTCTGGAACTCCATCTCACAGTCACTCTGACTCGGCCCCTCTCTTGCCTCCTTCAAGATCCATCTTAAGACCCTCTTCGATTGGGCCTTCGGTCACCCCTACCCTCCCTGCCCGCCACCCCACGTGATCCCAACCACCAGCTTGCTCCCTGACAGTCCAGCGCCTTGGAACATCCTCCTAATGTGAAAGGTGCTATACAAATGTAATTTGTTGTTGTTGCCTATACCAGCCTAGAAAGCAAGTTGAGACCTGAAATCCTCTTGCAAGTTGTTAAAAAAAACAGTATTCAAATTTCTGGGTTCCCCATTTCCCTTGTGTTCGTGAACCCAGGAGCCAGATCTATGATGTATAATGTACACCTATAATGTACACCTATTCTGATCTGGGAGATAGATACCTCCACATAATAATAATACTTGCATTTGATATAGTGCTTTTCACATCTTCTAGACGTCTCAAAGCGCTTCACAGAATATACTGTACAGTGTACTGACTGTACATTTTATCGGCGAAATGCAGCAGCCAATTGCGCACAGCAGTGTCCCACAAACAGTAGTGGATTGAGTGACCAAATTATTATTGTTTTTTTTTCTTGAGGGATTATTATCAGGCGTGTGGAGTAAGGAAACTTGCCCAAGGTTTCGTCCTGCCGCGAATCGAACTCAGGTCTCTCGCTTGCGAGGCGAGTGCTCTAACCACTGAGCTACAGGATTTCACATACGAATTCTCTAACACCAAGCAAAACGGTGAACTTCAGCAGCTCACCCCAATACTGTCATTAGCAAGCACAAGGTTACGCTGCTGAATGGTGCAGGGATGACTACTGGGTGACAATCCAGCTTTGTCTAGAGGAACTGCTGTAAGGAATCTGGAAACATGCCAGCCCCACCCTAGATACCAACTTCTGCAATTCCAGGCCTCTCTGCCGACCTGAATATGAAGAGGAAACAACAACTTGCTTTATACAGCAAGTTATACAGTGTCTTGGAGCATTTAACAGTTGGACACTGAGCTGTTAAGGTGACTGCAGGCACAGTTGAAGCGGAAAGTCTTCAGGTGTGGTTTGAAGTCGGGCAAGATGGAAGGATTGAGATGGGGCCTAGTGCCATCGTTGGGGCATTTCCAGCGCTTTATTACGTTCTCCTGATGTGAAAGGGGCTATACAAATTAATTTTGTTGTTGTTATTGTTGCAGTGGCTGAAAGTACTCCAAAAGAGTGCTATATGAATGCAAGTTGTTGTTGAAAACATGGCCGCCCTTCATATCTCCTTCACTCTGGCCAAGTGAAACGATTATTAGCAATTTACTCCTGAACGTGTTTAAAAAACCTGTTCTGGGTACTGTAGGCGGATGACACCCAAATCTACTTCGCCTTCAGCTGTGACTCCCAGTCCCACTGATGTCCTGTCAGCTTGTCTGGATGAGTGCAAATTTCCTGCAGCTAAATGTTGGCAAAGCGGAAGCCATACTCTTTGGCTCCCGTCAATGTCTTCTCTCCTGTGGGGCTGAACTCCTCAACCTCCCCTGTTCTCCCTCAGACTCTCCGAACATGTGCGCAACTTGGGCGTCAGGTTCGATCCCCAGCTTTCCTTTCTACCACACATCCGTTCCCTGACCAGGAATGCGTTTATCCATCTTCGCCACATTGCCCACCTCCGTCTGTACCTCACAACTAACGTAGCCGAAACCCTCGTCCAGACCTTCGTCACTTCCCAACTGGACTATTCCAATGCCCTCCTCGCTGGTCTCCCCAGCTTCACTAAACACAAAATACAACCGATTCAAAACTCCACTGACTATGATGGAATGAGGACAAAACTGTTGTTGTTGTCTCACATTCACGAACAAAGTAAACTGATCTGCAATTGTTACTGTGGTCAGATAGCTAGGTGGAAGGAATTAGAAGCTTCTTAATTGGTACAATGTGAACAATCTCCCAGCTGCTGCATGGCTGGAATCAGTTTTCTTTCCAAATTGTACAGAATGTGCTTCAAATTTATAAGTGGTTTTGTGAGAAAAGGCTACATTTGGATGGTATAAAAGTGTTCACTGCAGAAATGTTTACGGTATAATAACGCTTAATGATCTCAGAATCCTGTTCCGAGAAAGTAAGACTTTCATGTTTGCTCAGCATAGGCAAAGAAGAGGGCAGATTGAAGACTGTGGCTTGCCAAGCATCCTTTGCCGTTTAAGGCGTCATTAAATAGAAGTTAGAAATGGTATCCTGCCACAGTTTGAGTCACCACTGTGAAGCCAGCATCCCACGGGGAGCTTTAAAGTGCAGAGAATTCAGCAATGGCCCATTAAGCCACTGTTCCTGTTTGTTCTAAAGGCAGAGGGACTTGGGGGACTCCAGCCCCTCCCCCAGTATAATGGCCAAGTTGAGTTGAAGGGAAAGCTGTGGTCGCGTGTGCAAATCCTGCCCATTTCAGGTGCAATTACACTTAAAGGCAAATCTCAACCTCCTGAGGTAGCTGAGATTTTTAAAGCTAGTTTCAATAAAATCGTCTCTTCATTGGTCAACTTGCATATAGTTTTTACAGATTTACATTTAACGTTTCATGCTTTGAGAAGTCTCAACAACATGATAAGGCGCTGTATCAAATGCAAGGATTATTATTTTATTATATAAATGGAAGGATTATTATTATTCTATACTATCAGTTTGTGCCTTGGTACAGACAGGGGTGACTATGACCCACAAATGGATCGTGTAGCAGAGTCCATAATGCTATTTAGAAGAGAATTAGATATGTGGATACAGACACCACATATACATGGATACAGACACCACAGATACATGGATACAGATACCACAGATACAGAAAGAGCAGAAAAAGGCTCAGGCTCATCAAGCGGGATTGGGATTTGAGCAGAAATCTCCTGTGGGGGACCTCGCACGAGTACAGAGAAGCTAGGGTGAATGGCTTCCTCCTGTGCTGTAAATGTTTTAATCATTCCATGACCATTTGTAGAGGCATCCGAGTCAGACACATATTTCTTCTTAACTCATTATCTTTCATGTACCATGGATACTTAAACCACACAATTAGGAAATCACATGGGCATCTGACCCCTTAAGAGACTGATTAATCCATAACGTGAGTGAAAACCCATTTCTTCCCCTCGTGACCCTTTTCTTTTGCTACGTGGGATCAGCTACTTTTTACCGTTTCCTTTGTAATCTCTTTACTGGAAATGAGTTTAATTAAGAATTTGTAATTGTTTTCAATAAGAATCTGATTGGGATTTCTTTTTAGTTCCTTGTAGAGGTCTGTAACAGGGCTGCCTATTGGTGTATATCCAGACCAAGAACAGTACAATGATATTCAACAGCTTCTGCAAGGACTCGAAAGCTTGATGTATCGGGACTATGTCCACTTTACTGCTACGTATGTCTGTGAAGCAGCCTTTGTAAGGAGCATTTCCTTTGACTAAATTGCTCTGAAAATTCACTGGGTAGTTTTCAGCAGTTTGCATTGGAGTACAGAGAGGCACACTTCAATAATAAACCTATACATACTTGATAACATCATCCAGTCGTACAAAAATAATACCAAAGCTATTTTAAAAGCTGTCTATGCTTACTCTATTGCCCCTCTTATCTCCTTTCTATTCTCAATATGTCCTTTGAACTACTTTTACTATTTTCACATCTTCCACTATTTTTCCAGTTTTCCAGTCAATGCAAATCAGGAAGCTCCAATGGCAGGTCTCCATCATAGATTGAAGGAGTGCAATCTTTGTTGTGATAATCCTTTATCATGGGGTTTTATTTGATTAGCAGTAACAAGCTACCCTAGGGTCTGTCCTCCTCCTTGTCCCCTGAGTCCTCTGCTCCACCCTCAGCGGCCGTGCCTTCAGCCCCTAGGCTCTGGAATTCTCTTTCTCATGCCCTTCGCCTCGTCCCCTCTCTTCGTATTTTCAAGTCTCTGCTGAAGACCTTTCTTTTCGACCGCGCCTTTGGTCACCTTCCCCCCCTCCCCCTGGCTCGGCCCCGGGATCCGTTACTGTGAAGCGCTCTGAGACGCCGTCCGGTGTGGAGGGCGCTATATAAATCCACGTTGTTGTAGAATTATTTAAGCAGCTCTGACAGTGCCCAGAAAGGTTTACTTAAAAGGTCATTGCAAAAGGAAAATGTTACATAAATTGTTTGCAGGTGTCTGTCCACTTGCTTTCTTATCATAGTTAGATTCCTTGTGGAATAATTTCTCAAAATCATTTTGTCAACACTTAGCACCAGGCTGAAGGGTATCTGTGGGAGTGCATGATTCAATTTTTTTAAATTGCTAATGTTTAAAGGTTAATCGGCTGGTTCTTTGGATGCTTTGGGAATGATGTGGAGATGAGGGAGTCTGAAAAGTCAATGAGGGCAGAGGAGTTTGTGCAGTCCAGGGCTTCAAAGTGTGGTTGTTGTGGAGTATATGTCGGGGCAGGTATTGGGCTTGTACAAAACACTGATATTCGTGCGCAGGGAATGTGGCAGATAATGTCAACCTTGCAGGTCAGAGATACCTGGAAGGACACGCTTATGTTTTCTATGGGCGGGGGAGGCGCCTCAGGGCTAATTTATGACTGTTACCAAAAGCAGAACATGAACGATTGGACTGAAAATTACCTGCAACCATTAATCAGTGAAAATAGATTGAATGCATTTCTTCAATGAAATGATCCTTGGCAAAAGCAGCAAAGTAATTGGTGGATAATCATACCCATTATGAACTAGAAATTGTACGATGCAATTACACATTCATAACATCATACAAATCTGCATCACTTGTAGTTTCTTTGTTTACTTTTTAGAAGGTACTTTTTTAAAAACGTCCTCAGCTATATAAAAAAAATTGGTCACTCAATCCATGACTGTTTGTTGGGACACTGCTGTGCGCAATTTGCTGCTGCATTTCACCCACAAATTATACAGTCAATTCACTTTACTGTATATTCTGTGAAGAGCTTTGAGACATCACGAAGATGTGATAAGGCGCTATATCAAACACAAGGATTAATATTATATTATAATTTCACATAAATCCACTCACAAACTTGGAACCACAGTGTGGCTTTAGACTTGTATTTCTCCAGCTGCACTGTTGGCATTGCCTTATGGCAAACATTGTAAGGTGTGCTTGTTGCATGCTGTTACAACCAATGCCCATGGTTTTATACCACTGGAAGCGATGTGACCTAATTTATACTTAACTGCTCCCAATCGATTTCACCCAGGGCTGAGGAGAGCTCTGCATCAGCACAGAACGGTTATTTTTAATGATAAAGAGCCTGGAGCATAACAACAAATATTGCCTCAAAAGTTACCGATAGCTCAGACAGTTTATCCAGTGAATCGTTGTCATGTATAGGCTTGGGAGGTCACAAGTTTAACCCATAGTCCATTCTCAGTTAGGGGTGGCAGTAGGGTTGCTATAAAGTTAAGGGAGGGCAACATTAGCCAGGGTAGCTGCTGCAGATTGCTATTGAGTGACTATTGTCCACAACAAGCACCAGTCTTACACCACAATATGGTTTAATAGACAGCAGGAAGGAAGCAACATTTGTTACCATTAGGTTGGTAGTTTATGCTGTCAAATGTATTTTATAACGTGAAGTGATGGGATATCATCTTTACCAGACCTCTCTCTGAATGAGCCTCCACCAGCCCATTGCGTTAGGCATCAGAGACAAACCAGAGTTTTGTTTGAACTGTGTCAAGAAGCTGAATTACCATGCAGATCTGAAGCTGAAGTATTCTGCATTAATTTCTGGATCTCTCTTAATAACTCATGGTGCTTGCACTGTTAGGCTCAGTAACACCTTCAAGCCACTTCCCCTTGTGTTGTCATTGGTACCTGCTGTTTAAACAATATTATTTAAAACAGAGAGACATACACACATAAATAAATAGGTTTTATTTTCTAATTAGTGATGCTTCTTAACCCATCGATTTCTAAATAGAGTACCACTACTGATGGTGCAAAGTAATGTTTGGAATTTTTGGGGTTAACTCTTAGTTTGTTTTTATTATAGATGAAGACATTACAGTTTGCACATGCACCATTTGTAGAGGGTTCAATTGCTGTGTATCATGCCATACATAATGTGTAATTGAGTTTGAAATAATTCAATAATTGAGTGACTGTCACCATTAATGTACCCTTTGAAAAATCTGTTAAGAATTATGATTAACATTGTTTTTTCACTCATTTCTGTAACCTGGAATTTAAAGGAAAAAGTAAAGGTAGAAATGAGCAAAATAGCGTTTTGAAATTAGACAAATAAGTAAGTTATGAAGATAATAATAATAATAATCCTTGCATTTGATATAGCGCTTTTCACGTCGGGAGGACGTCCCAAAGCGCTTCACAGAACGCACTGTAGATAACATTAAGAAACACATTTGTCTTTCTCTGAAACACTTTGCCTATGCACCATTTCAGCAGACAGTGTATGTGTAAAAGTAGAGAGATCCAGAAGTAGTGTATAGCACCTGCTAGAAAGGAGTGAGTTGCTTTTTAAGCCATTTTAGCCGAAAAGATCGTTCAAAATCCTCACTGCCCTCTTCTCTGGGAATATCTAATTCTCTTTGATCCCTACTTTCTGATAATGGATGCAAAACCTTTTTTTCAGGAAAAATTCATGACCAATTGAATATTTTAGGCAGATATCACACAAAGTCAGCATCTTTTAAGTATTTTTTTCTTTAAAAAACTTTTGCAGTTCAAGCTAAGTGAATCAATGAGCTGTAGTCATCAATATGTGTGCGGTCGGAATTATTGATTGGTGAGGATTTTAGACTGTGCATGTGAAGCTTGTAATGTCAGCAGTAGTTTGATAATGAAAAGAGTAGAACCTGGGGGAATGGAGACAGGTGGTACATGTCCTAAAGCCAGCAGTGACATGGCTGCTTTGAATCTCACTAGAGACTTGGATCATGCCCTGCTCTTTTGCAAATGTGACTCTAGTACTTACCAGCTTCCTGCTCCAAATAACAAGCCAGAGCCCGCATTGGAAAAAACGGAATGGTTGCTGGAATGAAAAACAATTGCAGGAGCCATACGTTGGGAGTGTGGTTTACTTTCTGCTGAATTATAAATTTCTTGAACAAAATACAAGCTTAGAATCTTTAAAAATGTATAGGATACAGTATGTTCAATGTAGATATTACTTGTGTTTATCATATTCTTTTAATGATTTATTACTGTAATTTCCTTTGCAATTTCCAGCTTAAATAATGCTGGTTTTAAATATGCAATGCCTTGTTACAGTATACTGCGGATACACTGATAAATGCTCTGTCTATTTATTTGGCTGTATGCATTAAAATTCACCAGGGTTTTGTTGGCTTATACTTTTTTTTGTAATAAAAAATAGTTGACATGAAATTAAAGTCTTGGTTTTTAACTGATGCTTCCCTACACTGGTGCTCAAGGTAAGCAATAGAAGAAGCCAGTGCCTATACATGTTGTGCTGACTTTAGTTATAAAATTAAATTAAACCCATTAAATTAATACATTTACTTAAAAAAAACACACACATAATATAATTTAGTTTTTTAATGGGTAAAGCTCTGGCATAATTAGGCTCCCTCTGTTTTACTGTAGACAACTGCAGCACCTTATTGTCACTGAAACATTTAATGTTTGCTTCATTCCTTGTATGGTCAAATGACAAATGAGGTTAGCAAGTTACTGTACCTACTGTCAACAGTGGCAGACTCTCCAAATGTATTGATACATTAGGTTGATTTTCATTTGGAGCAAAATTGATTAAGAAGCAGCAAGTGGAAAGGAGCATATGTTTGAAGCTATCAGTCTAAAGTACAGCAAATTGGGCAGAATTGATGTTAATACTCCAGTGTTAGAAATCCCAGCTATTAAAGCTACCCAGTGCATTAAATAAATAGTCTCAATCTTTTATTGGTGTATGGAAATTTGTTTATGCCTAATACATTGAAGGTTTCATTGTTTTATGTGCTTAAAGTTTGGAAGGAGAAGGTTAATGCTCTGTCTGAGTACTATAAACCAAGTAATTCCAGTGCATTCAGCAAAGGGAGACTGGTGCAGAGGGGATGCCTTTTTTACTGTTTGCCATCAGCTTATATTGCACTGTATTAGAATTGATCTCAGGCTGAATTATTTCTCATGAGGCAGAATTACTATTTGCCAGGACCGATTCAGACAGTTTATATTGACGTCTGCTGAATTTGCCAGGTCTGTGTTCAAGGCTGCAATCCATAGGGTAAAGTGTGGAGTGGATCACACAGTGCTTTATTTCCTCGTCACTTATACACAGCTGCAGGTACAGCTGTATCATGTCTCGGGATGCAGAACAGGCAGGGAAAGAGATTTATCTACAAAAAAAGCAAAACTCTGGAAATCTGAAATCAAAGCAGAAAATGTTGCGGAAACTGTGTCCTGGTGCAGGGTATTACCTGAACCCTTTCCCAACAATCTCTTTCAGATGCTGGATTGTGCTGCGTGCCTGTGCTGTGTATTTCCAGCAATTACTGTTTGAATATTAAATCTTTTTCTTTCCCAGGGAAAACCTGTTGAAGAACCCCCCAAAATATTTTGCACAAAATTTAAGAATGTTATTTGGCTTTGTGTTGATAGTGTTTATAAATTTCTGCTGCTCATTTTGATTTAATGTTCAGAATTTAAGAATCATGGCTGCACGGGGTAAACTGATGTTTAATGTAACAGCTAGGTTCAAATTGGCTTTAGGCAATCCAACCACAACTTGAACTGGTTCGCTGGGACCAGAGGAAAATTAATTAGCCATTTTTCCATCCAGATATAAAATATATGAATATAAATTGAAGATTATAATTAACATTACAAAACACTTTATGAAAATAGCTTGTGTAGCGTAAACTGGATGATCGATTCACTGCAAATACTTGAATGACATTGTTTTTGAATTTCAATTCCTGCGTAAATTTAAATTAATGTAAATTTGAGGAATGTTTTTTGTTTAAAGTGGCTAAAAAGGAGGTCCTTCGATGAAACCAAGTATTAGAATGTATCACAGTTTGAAAAGACTGTTCTAGTTTTATTTTTTGTTTAGTAACTTCTGCTGGTGCTGCTGTGAAGTACTGTAAAACCGCAAATGAGTTGCTACTGTAGAAACCATTAGGAAAGCCATGAAAATATTGGCCACAAAGGCTGGACTGTTCTTCTAGATGTATTTTGGAAGATGTTTTGTAAAACGTGGAAAGAGGCAGAAAGTATGGATTCAAGAATCACTTTAGTTTGGTTTGAAGTCCCATTCTAAATTGGATTTTCTCCATGCTTACAGTATGTCCCAATTATGCCAGTGTAGAATTTTCTATTTGAACAGCTGCATTTTTAAAGCAATGCTATACTATAAACCTCCTGTCTTTTCAGGCCCCTGCACTAGTATTGTATCGCACAGCATTTTTATTGATCAGATTGTCCGAGTGACAAGCAGTTGATGCTTGACTTCAGGACTTAAAACAAATTCTCGGGTTATTCAGCTGCACTTAATCAGTGCAGCAAATTTGTTGATGTACTCTAAGTGCTCTTTTTATTCCCATCCAGAAGTTTGTGAATTGGCTCCTGTCTGCTGCTAGTGCTTTTTCATATTTATTGCGTTTTTTCCTGATCCTAACACTATTTTGTTTTTTACCTTGAAATTGCATTCCTTATCTATGAGCACGCAAAAACTTCTCAAACCGAGGAGAATGGTGCTTTGCCTGTGTCAGCACATTGCTGGACTGAGAGAGGACACAGCAGAATAGCTCCCTGTGTGTATTAAACTTTTAGGAACCTGATTTTTAAGGTGTCAGCTTTTCGTATCTTAAAAGTTTTGCCCTTGTCACCTTGTCAAAAAGCACTGTTTTCTTAAAAGACGAGTTACTTTTTATAATTAAACTCATGTGACTCCTGGTCTGTATTTGCTGCTCTGTATTTAAAAGCAAAACCTGAGCCACACATTTGAAGGAAAAAAGAGGATGCTGACTTCTCCTCTCTTCTCTTTTGTAATAGTTTGTGCTGCCTGTGTAATCCCCAACAGCCCGTTTCTAGGTAACAGCCAAAGCTGTGGCAGCAAGTGGCAGTCTGGGCCAAGATAAGCCCATGTGGTTTGGTGTTATTTAGTATGATCCATATGGTCAGGCTGAGGAGTGTCCCTGGAGGGGTGTTAACACTGAGCATCCCAACCTTCCCTCTCCTAGGAGGTAGCTTGAGGAGGTCCCTGCAGCCTGTCCATGTGTGAATCGTGATTATTTTTTCATATTTAATGAAGTTTGATATTGTTTATTGTTACAAGTGATTGACTGCTCACTGCTTCGTTGCTGTAATTGATAAGGGCCGCACTTCTTCATCTGTCTTCCATTTTGTTAGGGAGGGAAGATGTAATTGCATGCTATAGTTAATATTAGATTTATTGGCCCCATAAGATGCATAAATTCTCTGTTTTCTCTCCACAGGAAGTTCTGCAGACATTGACCAAGTTTTGTTTCCCTTTCTATGTGGACAGGTACTGTTATCATTGCAAAGTTTATGAGATAAAGATGCCATTAAATTGTTCTGGAAAATAACAAAGAAACATAGTTGTATTTTGTACCTTTTAAAAACTCATTTAAAGCACCCTCTATGCACATAAAAACAAGGAAACTGTTTTATTTGTCTATTAAGGCAGGTATTGTAATCTATCACAGGTTCTTAGAACGTCATTCTGTTTAGTGTCATCTTAATACCGTTATTTTGTTCAAGTTGAAAGTAGTGAGGCAGCTGATGGAAGCTGTAAATGACCTCTCCACTTCACACTGTTCTGTCCGTGGGTGGCTGACGTTGATGACGCTTGCCTTCCTAACCTTAATTATTTCCAATAATCATCAAAATTTTACATTCAAATTCTAGTTAATTGTACTGAAGGGCAAGGTGTCTATCTATGATTTGATAGAAACACCAAGTGGATATTTCTGGTGAATTCAATCTAATTATTGAATAATTGTAACTTTGTTCTGGTCTGATCCTCCATTAATATTAGCAAATATTACATTTATTAAATTACATAAGTTCCAGTGTACAAGACAAATAAATAATTGATCCTCATTTGAACCGAATATAGTTTGTGTTGATTTTTATGACTGAACATGTTTTGTATTTACTTACATAATAGCGCCCTCTATAGACACTTTCAACAATGTTCTATCCCCAAATATTTTTATAGGAAAATAATTTGCTGTTGATGATATATGTATTTAATGTATTAGAAGGCTGTTTGAGACGCTGTCTGGTGTGTGTGTGTGTGAAGGAGGTTTACTCCGACTGCATGCATTTATTTCATGCCTGCTGTTGCCAAATTTAAAATGTATATTTTTTTGTTTTACGTTAATCCCTAATGACTGAAATATAGCTTTCCTGTAACTCTGAACTTTTTCTTTTCTTGGAACTTCAAATGCAGTTATGGAGATTGTTTCTGGTTTGGCAAGAACTTTATGGATGATGAGGTATAGGCTGAGAATTTATTACAAGGCAACCTAGTAAAACCTACAGCTACATTTTGACAATGCACCAGGAATGGCTAGAGGGAGAGCTCCCCACATTAACCTGGGAGTCTGAGGGCCTGCTGAGCACAGGCTTGGTTGGTGCTTTCCCACATGAGGCAAGTCAGCGTCTGATTCTCCTGCGTTAGGCAGTGTGAGGTCATCAGCTTTGCCCCTCTTGGCTGTGAACAGCTTCTGTGGCAGGATAAGAGACAGATTCAGGAAAGATTAAAGACATTGACTTTCTTTATGAAACCTGTACAGAAGGTCACTACTGTTTTTTCTTTTGATTTAAAAATATGCATTATATTTAATGGGCAGTATTGTTCTGTGTGAGGTTTACAAATGACCTTGAGAATTGGAGACGATTTTGGTGGTGTTTAGTTCCTGCAGTTCTATTTTGCAGCAAACATGCCCTCCCAGGTTTACTCTAGTTAGGAATTGGTTTCTGACTGTTGGTTAGCATCACTGACAGGATTATTTCGTAAAATACAACAAATGAAAGTGTCCACTTTGTTCTGATCTTAATTTGTATTCCTCCAATGTGTGTGAACTAACCACACACTAGACTGTGCTCCCTTATTGGCCCCTATTAATACATCTTGTTTGAGCTCTCCCAGTTATTTTTTTATCCATCACTTGCCTAAATACCCAGGGATGTACATCACTGACGTCTCTTAATGTATCTATAAAAAAACAGAGAATCTTGTTGATGGAAAATATTACCTAGATGAAATATCTCAGGTTATTTCCAGGTCCCACGGGTCATCATAATTGTTCCACCTTTGTAACCCTCCTGCCCTCCCTCCTCCCAAAATGAAAAAGGAAAGTTCAGTACAAATTATGAACAAAGACAAGCGTTTGCAGTAGATAGCCCACAAATCCAGGAGCATTGTTACAACATAAGATTTTAAGATGCTTTAATCAGTCGTATATAAATATATACTGCATAGATTATTAAAAAAACCTCTGAATGGATGGTTCTGTTAAACAATTTAAGTGTTGATCATAAAGTATTCCTAGTTTTATAACCCACTTTACAAATAGTGAATCTCAGGGTGTGGCCTCAGTTGAAGCCCAATATTCAGACCATTTGGAACAGGTCAACTAATAAGCCAGTGTAGTGTAAACAATGTGAGCTGACATAAAAATAATTCCCACAGATTTAATTTATGCAATCTTTTTGTGCGCTTGGCGTGTTGAAATATTCGCTCTTCAACTGCTATAGATTAATAATTGGGAGAAATACAATGAGCTGGACATTGAACTGGATCACATATGGATATTGCCATAAAACATTCTACAAAACCTCTACACTTAATATTTAACACGCCATGTTCAGTCAATCCTCCAAGGATTCTTTTGCAGCTGACGCTACCTAATAGTGAATGGCGGACATGCACTTATTTATTTGTCAGACTGATGGAATTTTATGTCACTGTACACTTTGTTCATACCCGTACAATCTGAACTCAAACAAGACTTCTGAATCCAATCTATGAAGCCATTTTTAAAAAAATGACAGCCTATTACTTTGTGATATGGACGAGAGCTTTATATTTCAGTTATAAGAAAGCCTGCCTCTATATTTTAGTGTTGATTTTTTCTGCTTTTCAAGGTGAATAGGGTTAAACTTGTATAGCATGTGGTGTCAGCATTAAGCGACTTGTGTCTTTTAGGCGAGAGACTAGATGCAAGATCACCCCCATATACCTCACCCAATATGGCTTCTGATACTTCCCCAACTATCCTCTTGGTTTCTGAAAATAATTGCCTATTTGTGCGCAATATTGCACTTTTACACAGTGGATTAGGGATTGGATTGAGAGTGCCAAAGCTCCTTTTCAACCCCCCCAAATAGTTGTTTTATTCAGTTAGTCTGAACTGGCTTCAAACCCAAGTTGCTGGAGGTGAAAGATTCACTGGCTACCCTGTTGTCCACTCCGCTATATTCTAGAGAGATATTAGCTGGGAACACTAAAGCAGAATACAACATTTTCAAATTCTAAACGATCTTTAAGAAACAGACTTAGAACTGTTTTTGTCAAAGATGTCCCATGAATAGTTTGGTGTTTACAGTGTATGCTGATGTTATTCTGGTTCAGGAGGATTGTCTGATCTGGTCTCTGTGGAGAAATCCCTGGAGATTGAGTAAGTGTGGCTCTTAGACTGATTCATGCTGTTGATTGCTGTAGAAATTCCTTCCTCCCTCCCTGCCCCCCCATGACCTAACTGACATGGGCAAGCTTGCATGGTTCAGACTCAGACTGGGAACACTAGTCTCCTAAATAATACTCTTACAGTATGGCAGCTTAGGTCCTGGTGATGTGCCACCGTTTTCATTCTGTTGGCAGCAAAAATGCAGTAAGCTGCCACTGTCAGCATCATCCTCACAGTGTTGATGTGAGTAAGATGATCTTCAACACATTTTGTTTATTGCCCATCTTTTATTTTTTAAAAACAAAACAAAAGAAATCTTCTGTATTGCTATTCTATTTTCAAGATTGAAACGAGCTTTGCCAGCACACACTGCCCACTAATGCTGTAAGTAGCTTGTCCAACTGAGAGGTCTTGTTTGCAAATGCTACCAGTAATATAGTGTTGAGTGAAGTATGCAGATGTTAAGTGTCCCAACACTATAGCACAGAGGTTGCTAAGATGATTAGTATAGGACTTGGTTGGCCATTAGTGTCCATTGACTTGCAATAATTGTTCATGTTAGTCAGGATTGTGTCTGTGGATACATGTTCACCTTTTTGGTTCCAGTTTTATTTAACTGTGTTTGTGGCTTTTTGACTGTATATAACCACAAATCCTCATCAGCACCATTTTGTTTCTACTAGCATTAAACACTGACCAGCATTAAACTATCCATTAAGCTGCCTAAACATTAAAACTTTACTTTTCTGTTGCTTTTTCTTGGCAAAGACACTCTCTTTGCTACCACAGTATCCTGCGTGAGTCATCAAAGCACAACTCCACACATTCCTTCTGTGTTTCCATTAGATTATTTCAGCACTGATTCATTATATCTGTGGTTTCAGAACATCTGAATTTCTTCACTGGGAAAATAAATTAAGCTTTGAAGTTACAGTATTGGGTTAAAAAACATTCATTTATTATCAAATTTGGGATGGATTGCAGAAAATTCTAAAGGTGCAAGAGTAAGAGGTGGAGATTTTCTGGTAGAGAAGCGAGACGGCCCCTTGGGGATTCACACCACTTCCGAGACCTGGGGGAGTTAGACCTAGGCAATGCCTTCATCTGCCGTTTTACTTGTCTGTTATGTTGGAATTGTTAGTTTCAGGGTATTGGGAGATATCTGAGTATAATTGAAAGATTTGGGCCATGCTCAATCACAATATTTTATCTGATGCTGCTAAATGTTTTTGAAAGTATGCAATTGTATTCATTAAAAAGCAAACATTTAGTTTATATGTATAGAATCAATGGCCTGAAGTGTGTGCTGGTGTGTATGTGTGTGGGAGAGAGAGAATGATTTCCAATATTGCTCTTTCCCTCATCAGAAAGGAAATAAAAATATTTCTGGACATTATATTTGAAAGAGGGAGTGGGATTGATTTAGAAGCTCTTTCCAAAGAGCCGGTACAGACATGATGGGTCGAATGGCCTCCTTCTTTGCTGTATAATTCTATGAAGTTTATTTTTAGTGACATAAATTGATTAGGCTTTGTTATCTTTTTGTCAGTTGAAAATACATTTGTGTTTGTATTCTCTTTCCAGCCTTACAGTCAGCCAAGTTGGCCAGAACTTTACATTTGTGCTCACTGACGTTGACAGCAAGCAGAGGTTTGGATTCTGTCGCTTATCTTCTGGGGCCAAGACTTGCTTCTGTATCCTAAGGTGAGGTGGCAAAGGCTGTATGTTGACCATGTAAAACAATGTTAGCCTCTGGTTTGTGACAAACATTACATCCATCTGACAGGCCGGATTCCCATATCCTTTCCCATCAGGTCGTTGTACTAAAGGGTCAGCCTCAAGTGCATTGAATGGGGACATGGCCCCTCTATGATTATCAGATCCTATCATGAACGGAGTCTTGAAATTTGTTTTTGGGCCATGCTTTCTTTATTTTAAGAAAAGGATATTTTTAGTATTGTTTAACCCTGCATTATTGTTTTCAAAAATATATTGAGTCAATTATCGCCCTGTGTTGTTTTTAAAAAGAATTTATAAAATGACATTGGCTTCCATTTTAATTTATGTAATTATTCCCCATCTGGTTCATTTTAATCTCTTTTCAAACACACAGTTTATGATTAAGATTGAGCAAAGCGCCCTTTGGGATAGGGTTGACCTATTTTTCAGTTTGCAGTGTTATCTTTTTACTTTAAATATAATGAACAGAGTGTGGATGTAAGGTGTTTTGGTGGAAATAGAAACTTTTCAAAGATTGACACATGGGGAAAGGCAGTTCCAAATGTAGGTTTCCTGCATTTAAAAGGTCCTATGGTTCTGAGTGCTCCTGCAGAAACACAGCTGGACGGTGGATGGGTTAAAGGGCTCCTGCGTTGTCTCTAGGTTACCCCAGATACTGTGTCCTAAGCAAGCTGATTGTTATGTTTTTTGACCTGATTTAATTGTTAATTCATTACCATTGATTATCACTAAACCTGGCCACCTATGGCCATGATACCCACTGCCAAAAGCAGAAAACAAATATACAATTAATGTGTTCACTCGCTCCACTAGATATATTGTGAAATAATGGTCTCCATACACTGTTTCCGGGTTAGGATGAATTCTTGGAAGGAAGGAAAGAAAGCTCAGTGGGTGGTTGTGGGGGGTTTGTTGTTTTATGTTTTGTTGAGCTATTTTGGTGCACAATACTGTTTTCTATTTTCATTTAAATTTATATCTACACCTGGCAAACTGCTGCAGCATTGTTGGCATTTGCTGTTCTCAGCACCAGGCATGACTCGCTGCCCAAAGCCAAGGCATGTCTGTGGTCATATGTCTTTGGTTTTATGGAGGAGAAATCCTTGGCACATTTTAGAGCCAGAAAAGAGCCCAGATGGTTTGAAAGATTCTTGTATTTATGTGACTGACGTCTCTTGTTTGGTACACTGTGCCACCAAAGCTGCTCTTTAGCAAACTCTCGGGATGGATTATTTAGTTTACTTTGTTCCAAACACTAGTCTGATTGTACCCTGCAAACAGCGACTAAATGTTAAACCCATAGTGTCACATGGAACAAGCAGCAATTGGCTACAGAGTTAATGATTTTGTTTTGATCCACTTTGTTTTACAAATAGCTTTCTTTTGTAGTTTGCAATGTACTTTATACTCGTTTAGAGCCTTTCACTTAGGGAGGGCATCCCAAAGTACATGTGAAGCAAAATCCCACAAAAAAGGAATTAGGTGACTAACCAATTTATCTGGATGATTCTTGACAAGGACTACCTTTTATTTTCAAATTATGTTATGGAAGTTTAACATCCACCTGATAATGTCTCATCAAAAGACGGTGTCTCTGTCAATGCAGCGTTCCCCCAGTAGCGCACTGGAGCATCAGCCTAAACTGTGCATGGGGGGTGGGGAGTAGTGGGAGCTGCTTTGCTCACTGTAGAAGCTAATGTGGAGATTCCATATACCGTTTAGATTAATTAAGTTCTACCGTGGCTTGTTCAGTGAGTTAAAATAAAATGTTGTTGCCACTTTTACCCTGTTTTTTAAATAAATCTAAACCCACCTAAAGTCCAGTTGCTGCATATTCAGCTGTAAATTCATTGTTGAACTATTTGGAGAGCAAGTTTTAATCCTTACTGTTGTCATACACAGGTTACATATAGAGGAAATTAAACTCAAATGGCATTCCTAATGCCTTTACATTTTTCCTTTGAAAATCCTATTAAAAATGAGTGGGCTGTCATACCGAACCGCAAAACTCTGCTCTCCGATCTTTTATGGGAGCTTTTTTCGTTAGTTATTTGGTGATTGCTTGTTTACTAATATCTGCTGCTTTTGATGTTGGGAGCATTGTGATGACTCAGACGGTTAATCACTGCATTCTCTGCGTGTGTGTCCCCCACACACACATACATGTACAGTCGAAAGCTTTCTTGTTTTAACCATCACATGTGCTGCTGGCATGACTGATGCTGGGAGCTGATTTTATTTTACGTTCTACGCTTGGTGTTTTAGTTTGAATATTACAAGTTTTCAGTACTATGTGGCATTCGCTGGATTGGCTTCAGCAGTTCAGCTGTAGTGGTGATGTTAAAAGGCAACATCCATCTTATGTGCTGTGATTAACCGCGTTCTTAGTTATTGTTAAAATAGTATACTCAGCACTCTGAGGTTCTTAACCCATATGAAGGCGCTGTATAATGCGTTGTTACGCCCAGTAGTTTAATAAAACTTTTATTTCTTCTTGAATCAAAATGTTGACTTGTTGCCATGTTTGTAATTTTCCCACTCTCATCACTGACTGATGTAGGGCTCTCTCCATCACCCCATGGTGACCCAGCTGAGATTGAGAACTTTCCTAGTGGGACCTGTGCCTGCACACCTTGCGTGCTGGACTACTCTTAATACAGCACCACGTTAGTTAGTGCAGCTGCTTGACTTCAGCCAACTTTAAAGACTTGGGAATTGTTTCTTGTGATCTGGTTCTGTGAAAGAGAGATCGTATTTAGAAACAGTTTTTAACGTGACTGTGACTTGAGATGAGATATAAGGAGAGCATTGTATAATATTATAATTCAACGTCTTTATATGAGGCAAGGTAATCCATACCTAATTGGAAAATGTGTGTGGCTGTAACATAATTTGCCATTAGTGTAAAAAGCCTGGGTGTGCCCTAAATATTAGACTTATAATTATTATTATTATTAAATATTAGACTTAGTTAAACTGATCTGCAGGGCCTTACAATGCCCCATGAAGATCTCAGGCACAGCAGTTCCAGAAAATGAGCTCCACTTGCTGTCGGTATCATTGCTCTGCTCAACTCAATGGGATGAAATACAGCTGGGTTTACAAAACCCAAGGCAGGTACGGAACAAACCATTTTACAAATTATTCAGGACTTCATTTCTAGCAAAGAGATAACGTTTCACATTCCAATCCTCCCGCTTTCAATTGAAAACAAAATCAATCATCTCACTGGGTTAATTTGTTTGTTTGACACCTTGTTTATCCAGCCATATATACTGTTTCTGACCTGTTTCAATGAACACTGTTAGCCTAATACTTGATGTGTAGATATTGAATGTGTTAAACAGGTGTATAATGGTATTTAATTGTTAGCTGTGTAATTACAGTTCTGTAAGTATGGTGTAGGGTTTTAAATGTCTCCACTGTAACATAGTAAATATTTTATTACCATAACCTGTGTATCTGTTAAATTACTAAAGCAAGATACATTTCTCTAAAAATGAATTTGTGCTTTCACATGTATTTAAAGGGTCTAATGCTCCTGAGTTCAAGAATGTTAAACATGTTGGAGAGGCAGTGTGGAGGAGGATTGTTTTTAGTTATGATGTGTGTTTTAGTATCATCGGTATTAACAGCTTGGGAGTTAGGGGGGCCCTTTAATCAACATTTATCAACATTCACTGCGCTCTTGCCAGTGCATGATTTAAGCATCTGGTGTCTTGAGATGGTTTTCAATTAACAAATCTGCACTAGTTGGCTTCCGCAGTTGAAGCAAAATGTTTTATGTAAACAACTGAATCCAAAATGTACAAAAGGTTGGCTTCGGTATAGCTGAGAGGAACTTTAATGAATCTGCTAATTTCTTTGCTAATGTGTTGAAAACCATTGAATTCTTAAAAAATGAGGAAGACTTTTTAATAAAACAATATTTTACTTGAGACTAGGACGGCATTGTGCAACCTGGGAAGGATCCAAACCCGTATCAGTCGACATATTTTGTGCATTGTCTTGAGGAAGTGCTAATCTGGTTCACAGAATACATTACATTTTGTGTCAGTAACTGTCGTTATTTGGAAAACTTGCTGTTTTTGTCTGCGTATTATCTTATGTTTCTTTTTCCACTGGGCCTCTTTCTCTGAGCTCAGAGGGTGCAAAGTGAGTTTTTTTTAATTGAGCAGAAACATGTGGAAGATCAGAAATATCTCGGGGGATTACTGGAAACAATTCTGAATTTGTACTTCTTGCAGCCTGTGTTTGGAGCAAGGTCTGCTGGGAATAAATGTAGTTAGTGTGGCCTCTGACCCTGGAAACTGTTGACATGGATGACAGCCAGAAAGTAGCCACAGAACGCCTTTGTTAAGCTCATTCATTGCTCCTTGAAAATTCTAGTCAGTGTAAGTTGCCAGCTCAAATCTAAGGAATGCAGAGCCCTCGTTCCCATGCTTTGGAAACAGAGGCCGCCCCTTAACCAGCAAGACTTCTTTAATGGGAGTATGTAGCCCAGAGCTCAATTGAAATTGACAGTTTCCTGGCTTAGGATTGCCAACTGGCAAATCAGTGAAACATGGGGACAAACAAGGCCCTTTAGGGACCCAGGACACTGTTTTCATATAGACAGTACAACATTAACTCTTGAGGCATTGTTTGTGCCCCTCAACACTTAAAACTGAGGCAGTGTTTGAGATTTCTGGCCACGCTTTTAAAGAGACCAGAGCTCACTTCGCTTTTAAAAAAATAGATATGTGAACCTCTTTGCTGAAGCAAAAAACCTTTTGCCTTTTACAAACAAAACAAAAAGATTTTGAGATGCAAACTTTTTTTAAAAAGTGTGTTATGATTCTTGTCCAGGTCACTGTTTGAGGTGAAAAGGACAGACCCAGTCAATAAGTATTGCAATTAAAATTGTTTTACCAGACATATATAACAGAGAGCTCCTGAGAGGCTTTGTATACAATAACTGCTAACTACAGTGACTCAACTTTACCAAATTAAGCACAAAACACAAGATAGTGATAAACTGCATTATGTTTTACAAATCTGACCATATGTTTATCATTCCTTTCTGACTGCATTTGGTCTATTTAATTAAATTTTTTTTTGGTGGGGGGTGGGGTGGGTAAGAGAAATCTAGGCTGCAACATAGTCATAATATTGACCAAAATGATTACTGTGTCTCTCTTAACCAGAAGACTTACAAGCTATAATAATCTGTATTGTGGAGCAATTGTGCATTTTATTATAATTGGGGACTATCAGAATGACATTGCTCAGCTTCTGCCTGTATGAAAAGTCTTTGAAGCTCTGGAGTGAGCGAAATGTGCACCGGGAATATTTGCATGCGTTAATGATGTGCAAGAACAGCACAATTGCAGCACTGGAGTCAGTGTTTAGGTCCTAGCGTGGAGTCGGTTAAATCATTTAAAAGAATGGAGCAATTAAGTTTATTCTTTTTTTCACATTAGTCCATTTCTTGAATGCATAAACTAAGATACAAGTTCTCAAAAGAAGTTGGGGAGGGGGAAATTCTCTTAGTATTTGTCAGTGAGGACATTGATATCGACAGAAGAATAAATATGAAGGGAATGACACGTTTATGTGGACTACTTTGAATTCTGGAAAGGATCTGCTGTGTTAAAGGACAGTATTAAGTAGAAAAAATATCACGTGTATAATACAGTGGCGCATTGATCAAATCCACTAACCACTTGGATGCTGATATGAGCATTGCATTGTGTGCGTAAATCCTGCAAGTAAATCTTCTGATCTTCTGACGCACATCACACCACTGGATTGATACTCCAGTATCAACAGAAAATAACAGACTTTTTTTCCTGTTTTTTTATTTTTCCGTTTTTCTCTTCCCTCCCCCTCTCCCACCCAGAGAAGCCATTGACTAAAGCTGGGACCCAGTTCTAATGGCACTCCTCCCTCTGTGGTATCTTGCCTATCTGCAATCCTTGTTAATGAATGCTGGTGTTTTGCCATATTTAATGGGTGGGGCGAAAAAATTAAGGAGTGGGGGGCAGCAGAAAAGAGAGCATTACGGTTAAGTTTGAATTTGTTCCCACCCAACATGCACGCTTGTGATTTCCAGAAGGTGGGGGTCACTGGGTACAATCCTGGTTTATTTTACTCTGAGACCAATTGTTGTGATCCAACTGCTGTGTATGCTGTCTGAACATAGGCTGGAATCTAAATCTGCCAGGCCTGCTCTCTATAGGCCTTGGTGCCTTCACACCCCAAGCCAAAACCCTTTGGGTGGGGGAGACTGCGGGGAGACTGGCATCTTACTGATAGTCAGCTATTATATTTATTTATATGTTCCAAGTTCCTATTGTATTTTTTGAGATTTGTGACATCCCAATAAATATGGGCAGGATTGGGAATGGCATGATGTGAAAGAACAAATACAGCACTTCCAGCATTGGTGGGGTGGGGGTGGTCACGGGAGGTCGTAGATGCTTTACATCTCTCTCCCCATCACCAGTTATGGGAGTATTTGTTAGAGTCTGTGGCAGTCAATGGACTTCTGTTGATTGACACAATGGACAGTGTTGTATGCTCCCCACAATGCAGAGCAGGCTGTGACTAGATGGAGTGGATGTTCCACCATAATAGTACACTAAGAATTTTATTTGTTTTTCCTGAACTCGCTACCAATGCCCAAGAAACACATGTTAAGGAATAGTAGAGCAGGAAGCGGGAGCCAAACCACCGACAAAGGAAGAACTTAACGTTTAGACAAACTTGTCAGCAAGAAAAGGTGAGCTTGCATTGTTAATTTTGTGAATTGATGCAACTTCAAAAGGCTGCATGAAACATGGCAACTGTGAACTGGACAAATCTAATGAATCTATTACAAATGTGCAGCAAACTCCCTGAAGCAGTATTTGACGTCCCGCTTGCCTGGCCTACACTCAGCTAAAGTATTATTCGGTTTGGATTTAAAATAAATTCTGTAGGCGTTTCTACGTATGGAATTTGGTAATATTACCCCCCCCCAAAAAAAAAACAAATAAAGCTGAATGATGGCACAAGGCAAGTGTCATAATAAAAGCTGTGAATCTGGTATATTGATATTGCCCTAACACGGGGGGAAGTTGCTTGTCTGAGGACAGTGTTTATTGGATGGGATCCAGTGTACCCTGTATGAATGGTGGAAAAGTGAAGCATGTCAGCTCAAACAAATACATTTAAGTAACGAGCTCTAATCTGATTGGAGTGTTTGAACAAAGAAACTTTCTAGGGCGAATTTGACGGACTTTTTCATCCTTTGTGACCAAATTACTCTTGACATTTTTGTGTTCTGTCTGAACTTACGCAGTAAAATGGTTCTCTGTTCGATTCATTCGTAAGTTTTTTAACTGTGAATTCCAAATCTCGGTGCTTTTTTTTAAAAAAAAATTCTGAACTTTGATCATGTCACAAGAAAAGTTTTCCAGTTTTGTCATAACCAGCCAACAATTGCGTAGTATTAATTTGACGCTTAAAGGGAAAAGGTAATAATAAAGTATTAAAACTCATGCTGCTGGACCATTGTCTAATCAGGGTGCTCCAACCTGTTGGCTGTTGTGGGCCAGATTCCCTATTTGGGAAAGTTCCGCGGGCCGCATAAGCTAGTGTGGACCAACTAACGGAGCTAGGGAGGGAGGGAGGGAGGGAGTGGAGGTTGGAATGTTGGAAATGGTGTTGAGCTGGATAAAATCACCAGCCGGGCCAGATGCGCCCGGCCCGGCTGGTGATTTTATCCAGCCCGACACCATTTCCAACATTCCAACTTCCACTCCCACCCACCCTCCCTCCCTCCCTCCCTGGTGAACATCCTCCTATGGCAGTGTTAGGAGCCGGCATTTGGGAGGACAGTGCAGAGAGTGTAAACAATACCGGCCAATACCACAGTCTGTCAGGAAAGCAAGTGCGTCTCTTACCAACCATGTCCTTAGCAACCAATTGCCGGCTCCTGCCACAGTAGATAGTGACCCACAGGGCTGATTGGGAGAGAGAGGGATTGAGAGGGGGGGAGAGAGGGGAGGGGTGGGGGGAGAGGGAGGGAGGGAGGGGGTAGAGGGAGGGTTAGAGAGAGAGGAGAAAGAGTATGTGAGAGAGAGATAGAAGGGAGGTAGAAAGAGTGATTGAGAGGGGTAGGGAGAGAATGTGTGACAACAACAACAACAACAAGATTCCATTGTTGTTGACGAGGGAAGGAGTGAATGTGACAGAGAGGGGGAGAGAAAGAAACACATTCTGTCATCCCCCCCCCCCATCTTACCTCTCTCTCACACACACTTACTCTCCGCCCCCCCCCCCCCCGCATCTCTCTCTTGCCCCATCCCTCTCCCCCAACCATCTCCCCCCCCCATCCCTCTCTCCCCATCCTTCTCTCCCCATCCCTCTTTCCCCATCCCTCTCTCTCCCCCAACACACGCTCTCCCCATCCCTCCCCCATTCTTCTCCTCATCCCTCTCTCCCCCCATCCCTCTCTCCCGCATTCCTCTCTCCCCCCATCCCTCTCTCCCCCCATTCCTCTCTCCCCCATCCCTCTTGCTCTCCCTATCCCTCTCTCTCCCATTCCTTTCCCCCATCCCACTTTCCCATCCCTCTCTCCCCTGTCGCTCTCTCCCCCATCCCTCTCCCGAAAGCTCCCAGCTCTGTCTGCCAATCAAAAGTAACATCTCGCTCTGGGACGCTACCCAGCATGAGGGGCGCTATATAGCAAGTTGTCGTTGTTGTTATCTGAGTTAGCCGGGCACTGACTATTCCTGACAAGCCAGTAGCAAAAATTATCCATTCCATTTTTGAGGAGGGGTGGAGGGGAGGAAGGCAAGTATTGCTCCTCATGTTTCCTGCTAGTCCGATACAGGGTGTAATTGATGGTGGCATGGCCCAGATTTATCCACCCTTCAGGGTGTGTGATGGCAAGAGGGGTTGAAGCAAAGAACCCAGTCTTTATATACAACACACACACAATACAACACACCACATACACAGCACACAACACACCGCACACACACACAGCACACCGCACACACACAACATAACACACACACAAAACACACACACACCACACACACATACATACACAATTCACCACATACAACACAACACACCACACATATGCACACACATCACACACACAATTCACCACACACACACACACACAGAGGGAATCTCATTTATGTAAAATTTGTCCAATTATTTAGCCAGTGGCATGACAACAAATCAATTAAAGAGAAATGTTTTCAAACAGTAATTAGAAGCTTGTTTCTTGTTGGATCCTCCAAGGCCTGTTGCAGCAGCACAGCATCACGCCAGTAGATATGACAATTTTACCGAGGCACTGGCTAACGTCAACTGCAGTGCAATAGTTCCTAGTTTTAACATTACATTTGCAATAGGGGCTTAAAGGAGGAATGGTTGGATCCCAGTGTACCCTTGGATTGATATCGTGCTGTTATTTTCAGGTAGGAATGAAAATTCTAGCTTCTTAAAAAAAAGTTTAAAAACTTCGACACGCACAAATCTCTCCAATTGTTCGTATTCAGTTGAATTTCCTAATGCATGCGGATGTACCCCTAGACATTTTAGGGCAATCATCGGGTTAAGGAGTGATGTGTGGCAGATAAAATACTTATTTTGTTTTAAAAAGAATCCAGCCATAAAATGTCACTTTTGAGTTTGGTATTTTTATGAAGGATTAAAATTATTGTGCCATTTCCGTTTAGCACCCAGAGTGTATGGAACAGTAGCAGCCAGGAAGTACTGGTCGTTGTTTGCAATGAACTCTTGGATTCACACTCTTTCTGTAGAAGCATTCAAGCAGTAAGCACTCCACAGTCTGTTTGGCACAGTAGCGGCTCGCAGCCGGCCCCCCAGCCCCCCCGCTGTTAGATGGGGCAAAGGATGTGCCAGAACCCAGGTCGTAACAGAGCGAGACCTGCTTGCAAATCTGCTTGTAGTTAGCATGGGGCCTTTTGGCACCGCACTACAGCAGATTGATTTAGTTGCGATCCTTTTTGTTTAATATTTTCCATCTGGCAACAATAGCCAATAAAGACAGATGCAAAGCAGGATTTAAGATACAAGGAGTCTGGACATGAAATTCTTAAGAGAAGGAGACACTTTTGCCTTAAATACAGTTGTAATACTGTAGTTCTTAACCAATTACAATTATCCCAATCTTTTCCAAGCTGGAGAATTTATTCTGAAATACTTTTCTGGCCACGTGTTAAATTTGTGATGGGTTACTCCTTCAGAAAGTGTGGGATTTTGCTGTCTTCTTTAATAGTGTGATTATAATAATCCTTACATTTGGTATAGCGTGTTTCACGTTGGGAAAACGTCTCAAAGCACTTCACAGAATATGTAAAGTGTATTTTTAGGGTAAGAGTTCAGATTCCATCAACTATATAAACTTACTGCCCTATTTATTTTTTCAAAACTATTGTTTCTCTGCTTCCCTTCCTTTGCTTTCATTGTTCTCTCTTCCCCTCAAAACTTTGCCTTCTGGTGGGGTCGGGTCATGGTTACCTTGTGATGTTTTGGAGGTGAGTGAGTGTCTGTCGGTTATTCGACCGCAAGACCACTACAGCGGAGCCTGACACTGTAGGTAACGCAGTGTTACCTACACAGTCATTTTACACTGGTGGTTGTTGAACAGCGATAGGAATGGAAAGAGTGGATCATGTTTCTCTCGCCCAGAGGTAGCCGAGTGTAACAATCACTAAGATAATCGTTTCAGATCTGCACCGATCAGGTCAGTTCTACATGGCATTGGTCTATAGGTTACTGCTTATACAACAAGTTGCATTTATATAGCGCCTTCACGCAGGATAGCATCTCGGAGAACTGTACATATTGTAAAGCCTCGAAATTCGGTAAACTTTTAAAAGTTATTAAAATAATTTCACCCATTTTTATATCCATTCTAGAAAATAGCTACTAATGCGAGTTGCAACACCGAATACACACTTTGAGGAAAACACTGATTATATCTGCGATCTAAATATCACAGTACTACAGATTGCTGAAATAAAGGAGAATTGTTTATGAATGGAAATTGATGACCATTGCTTGAAACTGTAGCAGAAACTCTCATTTTTGAAAGAAATACAAATGCAGCAAAGCTTGATTGTTCTGACGGCTAATATTCAGTCAGAATGAAAGGAGCTATACAGTTCCCATGGAAATGAGTATGGATCCCTGACCATCTCCGCTTTAAAGGTGGTAGACTTGATCCATAGTGGTTTCTATTAATTAGTTATTTTGTGTCCTTTTCCTTCTCTCCCCCAACCCTGTTTGATTGTCGTTACAATTATTAATAATAGTATATTAATAATAATGCATTCAGTGGCTAATTAAAACGATGCCTCAGTGGCCTGCTGGTTACTCTGCCTTTGAGCCTCAATTGATATTCATGCTTGGACTTCCTCTCGGAGGTGGGGAGGGGGAGAGATTCTTGCTCTGAGTCCAGTCAGAGTAGGAAGAAGACAGACTATCACTGCTCAGTGAGTGAGAAGCAACATTAATCGCATCCGCTGAGAGATGCACACATTTCACTGTCCGTCCCTCCCAACTGGGCAGGTTAGTGTGGATGTGGGGGAAGCAATAAAGGCAAACTTCGCTGAAATAAATATCTACCAAAAATATTACATTGTTTTTATAAAAAAATTCCCAGTTGAATAATTCTGATTAAACAAGTTTTTTTTCAGAAAGGGGAAATGCTATTCTAGTTATCTTCAAATAATTATTAGTGGTACGGTTATGATATGACTGGAAATTATATTATGGTTTGTATCAAGCCAAGAGCTTTTAATTTAGCTGTCTGGATTGTAAACACACCCACATGGAATAAAATCCTGCTGAATTATTTTTAAATGTGATGTGTACAGGATTAATTAACTTCTGTACTCCCACAGCTCAGACACAATTATGATGTGAAAGAGAGAGTGCATTTTTATTAAACAGGGTAAAAATGATTCCTTGACCCCTCCTCTTGATGTCATGTTAGTCTGGCAATGGTGTTATTTGGATGTTATTTTGTACTCTGTAATAATCCAGGTATATGATGACAGACTACAGATTTTTTTGCTTGAAAATTTTTCCCGAAATCCAAAATGCTTCTTGTTTAAAATTTATTTTGAGTTAGAGCTTGTTGACGAGCAGAGCGGCACTGTGGTCGACAGCAGAGCTGTTCTCTGTCCGGCTCTGCTTTCAGACTCAATTTATAACTTCCCAATTAAGCTTTCCATAAACTTTGACAAGAGGGACTCAAAAGCTGTGTTTGCTCCATGGACTTCCTTTGTGTGCCTTTAACCAGTAGGATTCGGAACTAGCAGCGGAAGAACATCTGTAAGTTGCGTTGCCATCACTTCATACATTTTGTTTAACCCTTTCTGTCTAAAGTGAGTAGATTATGGTGTCTGGTTAGTGTTATATCAATTTTTTTAAACACTACTGACAAACCAATGAACCCCGACGGTGAAGTTTACATTTTATTACACGTTTTATTAATAGCTGCATAAGGTCGCACATTTGGTGGCAGCCTGTCATCTGAATCACGAGTCAAGCATACGTCTGTCTAGCTTGGCGAGGGATTTCTGTGTGGGCCAAGGTGCACAGCTGACCAAGACAATATATATTTTTTAAAATTCTGTTTATTCCATTTGTGTGAATGCATTAAATCAAAATAAGTTTGATTTCAATTTTTCTGATTCTTTTGCTTGTGAAAATATTTGTGCCAAGGCTGACCCTTAAAACAAGTGGCAGAATTGTCTGAAAAGGACTTGGATTAAATTGTGCAAATGATGATATCCTGTCATCTCAGTCAGGGTTGCAAACTATATAATTCTTGAAATGAGTTGGGAGTGAATTTCGATGTTATATGGTGTGTTTTTCATTTATAAAACAAACCGTAATCATTTAATGCTTCTAAACAAATGCTGCATTTTAATACAACAGCTTAGACAGCAGCTCCAAGTTGGTTCCTTATGTAGTGAGGACCATAAAGTCCTCACATGGAAAGATCAGAGGAGTGGCAGACTTTTAAGTACAGTAAAGTAATTCATGAAAAAGCAATTAAAAATGTTGCTGACACATTTATGTTCAGGGTGTGCCATTAGTCTTCTGCTGCAGTTATACTGCACAGTCTGCTGCGGTTTGCTGCAGCTTCCAAGTTGAACCAATGCTGGAAGTGCATTCTAACTGCACTTTGATGCAGAGAAACGCATCCCAATTCAGCTGGATTGCACCCACAAAGCCAGCCCCAGAAAGTACTATAGTTAGTGGTGCTGCTCGGTGGTGTGGCTGTCTAGCAACTTTAACCTTTCTATTGTTTATTAAAAAAAGTAAGTTGAGATTTTACTGGAAGGTTTTAATACCATTAGCCAGATGGATGTTACTCCTAGCTCAATAAACTCAGGAGATTTTACCCATTTGCTCAGAAATAATCTCCACTTGCGTTCTGCCTTTGGTGAGTGATTTTGAGCTGGTTTGGAACACAATCACAATATTCTGATCACTGCTGCAGTGAATTGGTGGCTGTGCACCTCTAACTGCTATTTGGACATGGAGCTGATTGGACTAGTTTAGTAAGACAGTCTCTTACACTAAACCGAACTTACAATGTATGTTTGTATAACAGAAGCTTTAGTTTAATCTTAATTTACAATCTACAGTCTTATTTTAGCTGAAGTAATAAGTTGCAGCTAGTGTTTACACATCACTGTAGGTTGTGATAAACGGCTTTTATTAGTGTTTGTCTGGGGCAAAAAAATTACTAATTGGGGCTGGGATGCTATTTCTGTTCCATGGATCAATAGATGAACATCATCAGCACATTCGTGGTTTGATCTCCACTCACTACAGTTCTATTCCAGTGGATCGAGAAACTCACAGTCTCTGGCCCGCACCTTTCCCAGGGCAGACATTACCTCTGCCTCTCCTTTTGCAGTGGTTGCATGGGGGCATGGGACAGCAGTTTGAGTGCTGATTTTCTTATCATTTACTCCATTGGACCGTTGACAAACCCCTTCCTCCCTACTAAACAACCAGGCTGAGATCATTGTGTGTAAAATCGTGAGGCGGGATTGCATCTTAACAGGCAAAACTATCCCGTAATAAAGCACCAACAAGCTGAGTCATAGCTTTGCCAGGCAAAGAAATAGCAACTCTTGTCAAATTTACTCAGGAATGTGAGAATTGATGTGTTTAGAACAGTGATTAAGACTATTTAGTTAGTTAAGCTACATTTTCACCTATAACAGTTAGAAGGCTGTTAAACCATTTGAACTATTTCCAGAGTTTAAAAATGCTTATTCTTTGCCAAATTTCTAATAAAGACTTCTATTTTGCGGCACTTTGTTGGAATCGGAATCAGCAGTTTGATTCCAACAAATAGAATTGTGTATGTGAGCTGGTGAAGTGTGGGTTCCCGCTTTGCAGTGTGCCAGGGCATGTGGACTTTGAAGGTCGATAGATTTGTTTAATTACATGTTACAACAACAAGTTATTTAGGCTTCCATTTACTGGTGACCACATGTTATTGTAAGCTTCCCCCCCCACCTGACACACTCACACACTCACACACTAACGTGCCAATGTACTGGTGAGGAATCTGTGTAGATGCCACGCCGATGGTATGACGCCCGCATCCCTCTCAGCAATTACAAGTTCAGCTGCGAGCTCTTCAACTGGTGCTGGTCACTAATTAGATTTTGAATGTTGAAGAGATGGCCATGTCTAAGGACTGAGCAGATACTGATTTAATTTGCACCACCCGTATTTACTCTGCGGCAATGTGCACCGCAGGCCCTGGAGAACCCTTCTCAAGGTAGTTTCAGAGTTACACAGAATGATATGGAATAGAGACCATCCACTCGGCCCAACTAGTCTGTGTCAGGGTTCATACTCCACGAGTTCCCCTCCTCTCTCTCTCTCTTTACATTTGTACAATGCCTTTCACGTAAGGAGGACGTCCCAAAGCGCTGGACAGTCAGGGATCCGCATCTGAGCTGGTGGTTGGGATGAGGAGGGTTGGGGGGAGGGTAGGGGTAGGAGGGTGACTGAAAGCGCAGTTGAATAGGAGGGTCTTGAGACGAGTCTTGAAGGAGGCAAAGGAGGGTTTGAGGCGGATGGACTGTGGGATGGAGCTCCAGAGGGTGCAGAGAATGGTTACCCTCTTTCTTGTGGATGCATCAAATTTACTCTTAAGTACAATGATATTTGCTTTAACCACGGCTTCCAGCAGTGAGTTCCACATTCTCTGAGTAAAGAAGTTCCTCCTAAACTCCGTTAGATCTGCTACTTGCTATCTTATATTCATGCCCCTGTGTTTGGACTCACCAACAAGTAGAAACAGCTTTAAAATGTCCACCTCCGTTCACTGCTCGATTCAGTGCAATAATGTGAAGCAGGAAGTGGGCAATATTAACTGTTTCACTGCTGTTCCGTTAGTTTGTTGTGGTTAGAAACACAAATGCATGACAGGGGGAGGAGCACAGTAGCCCTGTGGGAAAATAATAAACAGAGAGAGGGTCACTGTAAAAGATCAGCTGATGTATTTGTACATTTTGGGCACAAAAGATAGTACTTTGCAAAAAGCAACCAGGCATATCATGGTGTCTTAGCCAGCATTTTACTGCTTATGACCTCTATTGTCATAAAATTGTTATCACAGGTTGAGGAAGGCACATGTCATTGGCATGTGGTCAGCATGCTGGTCAGTTACATTCAAAGTGTACAAAATCTTGTGCCATATCACTTTTTATCCCTTTACTCCTGACTTTGGTGGTACTTACGGGTACTAGCCTGGTTGTTAGTGGATTGGTAGATCACTTTCCAGGGTGTAATAATCCCTCTCAAAAAAATAAATAAATAGTGTGGTCATTCAATCTATAATTGTTTGTGGGACGCTGCGGTGTGCAATTGGCTGCCGCGTTTCGCCCACAAAATACACAGTCAACTCACTTTACAATATATGCTGTGAAGTGCTTTGAGACATCTCAACTTTGTGATAAGGCGCTATTTCAAATGCAAGGATTATTATTTTATGGCTAATTCTGCTTTCCTGAACTTGTGAACTTGAAATCGTTGCCTTTATTCTTTGGATTGTTTTAATGTCAGTGGCATTGCTTCTCTCTCTGTGAGTGCTCTGGGCTATTTCAGCACAGAGCACTTCCCTTCCTTTTCTTAACCTTTGACTTTTTAAAAAAAAAATACGAGTTAATCAAAAGTTCTAAGGGGAGCTAAGAGGAAGGGGAAGTGTTTGGTTACAAATTAAATATGTGTGTGTCATTGCTCATAAATCCTGTGCACTGCTACCAGTTGTGCTACTTAAACTGCATGTGGTAAAGGCTGTTTTGGGTATAAATTTGAAACTCAGAAGATATGTTAAGGATAGGTTGCATTTTGTCTGTACAAGTTCTTCCCTTAATAAATTTAGAGGGATGCAACCAGAGTCAAGTTACAAAGGGTTTTCATTGGAAGAAAATTACTGGAGTGAAGTTTTGCTTCATCTGACACCAGTCAGTTATCGTTTTTCCTAGCTTTGTACATACAGAACTTTCAGAGTAACACATAAAACTGTGCACGTGTATGTGTGTATATGACCAAATGCCAGTATTATAAAGTGCCTCTCATTATTTCAACTGTACAGAAAATGATATGTATTAAAAACACTCCCATATTTCACAGAAATTGCCTGTTTTCCGACATTAAAATGGTTTATTTTGCCTTGTTCATTCATAAATGTTTAGGAAGTATTTTACATGTGAAAGAATGACATCTTCTTGGCACAAATTCGTCAGAGTTGACATTTGTTTACAATCCAGAACAATGCAGTATCAGTAGAAAAATTCTGTTAATGAGCAAAGATAAATATTGTAGAGCGAATGAACTATAGCTTAGAGCACTCCTTTTAATAACTACACCATTATATGAACATTTCCAACATTGACTTTCAGATGTGTTGCACAGTGAGCTTTACTATACCCAATTCCCAGGATCATAAAATCATAGAATGCACAGAAGGAGGCTATTCGGCCCATCGTGCCTCTTTGGAAGAGCGACCCAATCAGTCCCACTCCTCCGCTCTTTCCTCATATCCTTGTGGGTTTTTCCTCTTCCTATCCAATTCCCTTTTGAAAGTTATTAAATCTGTTTCCATCACCCTTTTGGGCAGTGCATTCCAGACCGTAACAACTCTGTGTAAAAACAATTCTCCTTATTTTAGTTAAAGACTCAACCAACTATTTTTAAAACGTTAAAACTTTGCAATATTTTAATAGCTAGAAAAGGAGCTGGATAGAAGTTACCAAGTGTACACGGATCATTGTTGCCATCCCATCCCAGAGCAAGTAAAGGGTTTTTAAAATGTATTCATTTACAAAAATAACTGTTAGTATCTTTTTCACACCTCCTTTTCTATGTGACTGAAATAATGCGTAGTAACGTTACACAAAGACATCTGTTTGATGCTATGACCTATTCTAAGCTATTGGGAGAGTTATATTTCTGTATAAAAGTTAGTAGTGTTGAAAAGTGCTTCCCATGGTATAATGTTTTTTCCCTGAATTTCAGTCTCGAACCCATTCTGAAGACACATTGCTGACATCTATTGTTTGTTTAATGTATATTGCTTGTGGCAATCCAGATCAGAGTTTTCTGTGGTGACTGACAGAATTAATGTAGGGTGTAGATTGGATGTCCTTGTGCACTATTGGTTCGAATCTAAATAACCCACATATTTTAATGAATGAAAAATGAACCAATACAGGAAACCCTTCTGACTGAGTAACGAGATAAGATTCAGCTGTGAAATCTGACCTCCCGTTAGAGGATGTCATCAGCCTTTAAAGAGATACCCACACTGAGATTGTTTTTCAGCCCACAGTAGTGTTGCCATCATTGAATGCAACTCAATCAGTGCTGTAGCAGGAGTAAACTACCCACAGGGGATGAAAATGAGAAGAGAGAGTAGGATGCCACCAGTGGAAAAGAACCACCTGATTCACGGCACGTTCCAGCTGGACAAAAGCCAGCCTTAAAATTTCCCTGCAGTTTGAATGAAAAATTTAGTTATTGAACTCTCTGGTCCCATAAAGTCAAATATCCGGTTAAATATTGTTTTATACGTTATGTGATGAAAGTGTAAGGTACTACAAAATGCTTTATTGGAATGGCCTTGAGCTAAATCACTGTGAGAGAGAAAAAAGGCCTTTTTAGTCACATTTGTCATGTTTTACATTGCCTTGTGACTCAGGAAGGAGTTTACTAGGGTGGTGCTTTTATTACAGTAAGCAGGCATAGCAGATGTAAATGGATTGAATTAGTCATTTAGAAGGAGTCTTCATATAAAGATCAGAGCACTAGATTAATAGTTACTTTGTATAAGTTGCGAAGCTAAGTATTTTAGATGTTAAAACTAGGTTCTCTCATTTAAGTGCTTTCAGTCTTGGGAAACAATTAACTCGTCTCATTGTGAAGAGAAGATAGCTGAGTGAGAACAGCAATTTCATCAGTGTCTTCAAAATTATAGGTTCACAACTTACTTGGTGAAAAGTTTGTCTTGTTTTTTTACACCGATTTTCAGGAGGTTTCCAAAGGTGTAGGGTTCATTGAGTACCGCCTCGATCTGCCAGTCAAATTGCAATGTTTTCCTCAATTTAATTGGATTGCTTGCTTCCCTGACATTTTCACTCTCGTTCCTCCTAAGATACAGAAGTCGTCCTACACATTCTTCCTCCTCCCTAGATCCTCACTTTGTTGGATTCAAAACTCCTGCTGCTGCTGTTTTGCATAGTTTTTTCACAAACAATCATTTTACATTGGTGCGCACAGCGTTTGGATTGTCTCGACCAAGTTGCTAGTGAGTGTTGGCCACAACATATAACTAGGCTGAATTTATCACAAATTGGCACCAAATACATTGAGGCCGTAGGTACAGTCTGTTGTGGGAAATTAAAACATCCACATTGGTGCAGTAAGGGTGCTCACCACTCGCTGGGTTAAATCATGTGCTCTTGATTTAGGGCAATGTGAAGTGAGCTTTGCAAGGCAACTGACCTGCAAAGTGCTTGATGCTAACAACTGGTGTCCAAAGCAGAAAAATAGTCGTGAGCCTTTGTTACCGTGCATGTAAATGAAAGGATTCAGCACAGTACGCTCTCCTGTTATATTTGTGTGTGTGTGTGAGAGAGAGAGAGAGAGAGAGATTGCTGCAGTGACGAAATACCAGTATGAGGGGACGAGAGACAGACAAGTCCCTGACTTAGGGATAAGGGCAGTGTGAAGATTGAGCACTGAGCACAAAATGGCTCTCAAGAGGATGCTCACATTTATGTGGTACATAAGAAATTCACCAAACTACAGAATTTAAAGAAAAGTTAATGGTTATAAATACTTGTCACAAGATGTTGAGGAAGCCTTCCAGTTTTTGTGCATCTTTCACATTCAGATAACGTTTGATTTTTGTCTGATGTCGGGCTTAAGCATCAATTTACTCGGCTGGTCTTGTGGCTCAGTCTTATTAATCTTAAGGGGCCATTTTTTGGGAGCATAGAAAGTGAAAACTGCCGAGAGAAACTGCCCCGTCGATCAGGTTCAGCTATTGTACACACTGTAACACTCTAAATTGTGAGATTGAAGCAAGGAGGGTTTCTGCTTCATTTAAAGGCTTTTCAGCAAATAGATAACACACAGATACTATGTATTTGGAGATTATTTCATAACTGAGTTTATTTAAACAGTGCACGTAATTCCTGATCACCCACAGAGCACTGTCTCATTGTTTACAGGCAGCTGCCACGCTAAGTGGTGCTTGAAGATTCTTCTTGCTGAATGAGATTTGCTCTACAGCAAAGTCTGCGGACTCTGTACTCAAGCAGATGCACTTACAGAGAATACCCGCTGCCTGGAGTACCTCACAAGGCAATACTCCAGGCTAGTCTGATGTCATAAACCAGTCTTTATAGTTCTTGAACCTTGAACTTTTTGTTTTTTTACGTATTTTGTTCTTGAACATGCGTGTCATCTGAATTACATGCGTGTAATCTGAGTCTGTGGTGTGTCTAACAGCCTCCAGCGTGCTTCCTGTGGCTTGATATCTCTGTGAAGTTTCAGTGTAGTTGCTTAATTCTGTATAATACTGTTTGCATATTCACTTTACACAACAGATTTTTAAAAAACATTTTCAGGTCTTATAAATGAAAGTGTGAATAGAGTTCTTTTGTTTTTAGAGGCCAGACTTTCTAAAAGGAGTTTATTGAAAAGTGCCGTTAGGGCGTATTTACGAACATGAATATCTGTACCTCAGTGTTAGGTATCAGATTAATATTGAACGTCACGTTGTAGGGAGATTATAGCAGTAGCCACCAATGGCCATTGGCTATTTTTGAAGAGGATAGAGCTGTGGAATAACAAAGGGTCTCTAATTTTGAAAGGTGTTTCAGAAGAGTACTGTGTAGAGCGGAGATGACGAGGTGTGTGAGCAACAAAAACATTCATGTTTTTATTTCCAAGACTTTTATTTATTTCCGTTTTCTGACTGAATCAGTCTTGTTAAAAAATAAATGAGTGAAGTTAAACCTTTTTGTGTTTTTTTAGCTATTTACCTTGGTTCGAAGTTTTCTACAAGCTTCTGAACATCTTAGCAGAATACACAGCCAAAGGACAGGTAGAGTGGTGTTTCAACATTTCATTACTTAGTGCATATAATCATTCTATTGTTTTATCAAAAAATTAAATAAATGTTCACTATTGCAGCCTGAATAGCATATCCAATGTGTTTGGTTTTTAATTTTAAAATCTTGGTGTTTAAAAAAAATTAAAATTTTCAACAAAAGGAAGTGATTCACAATATTTGTGCAATAATGATATGATGCAGTTTAATGTTCCTCCTCTTTGACCATGCCTGCAGTCATCTCCCCACCCCCTTGCCCTCCACCTCTCTTGCCTCCAACCCCCAACTTGGGTCAAACCCTTCACTATCCAGCGCCTTGGGACGTCCACCCGAAGTGAAAGGAGCTATACAAATGTAATTTGTTGTTGTTTTGAGATGTCCTCCTGACATGAAATGGCTGTATAAATGTAAAGTTGTTGTATCTAATGTTATTTATAAGAACTTCTGTTAAAGTATTTCTTGCGGAATGTTTCAGGATGGTCCGTGGAGGGAACTGCTGGAGACATTATTTAATCTTCCACTCCCTGAGCCAGGCTCGGTCGTTCACCTCAGTGTGGTGAGTACTGAAGACATGATTCTAAGCATAAAATATCATGGCTGTGGTGGGTCAAAGATCAAGATGTGGTGGAGTCCTGTAGCATAATGGTTAGAGCACTCACTTTGCAAGCAAGAGGACCTGGGTTCGATTCCTATGTCGAAATGTTGGGCCAGTTTCCTTACTCCACACGCTTCTGTTTACCTAGCAGTAAGTAGGAACCCGGTTGTTTGTCAGTTGGCGGATCACTTTTCCGGGGTTAATAATCCCTCCAAAAAAAACCTAATAATACTTTGGCATCAATCCACAACTGTTTGTGGGACGTTGCTGTGTGCAATTGGCTGGCGCGTTTTGCCCACAAAATATACAGTCAATCCATTTTAAAGTGTATTCTGTGAAGCAGTTTGAGATGATGATAAGGTGCTTTGTCAAGTGCAAGGGTTACTATTATGAAACCCGGTTCTGAAGTTTTACGTTTTTTGGAATAAATTCTTGTGGGAAAAGTTGTATTTTTTTCAGCATATTCGGCCACTGTAATTTTAATGCCAGTTTCTCTGCAAAACAAAGTTTTAGAAATCTATCAATTCAAACTTGTAAATAATTTAAAATGCGTAAATTAAAATTAAGTGCAGTGGTGGGAACCTTCTACGGAGCTGAGAGTGCTGTTAAATGTTGCCAGGGCTTAAGCCAAACTTTACTTGTCACCTTATTAAATAGAGAATAATGGGTACTTCACAGTAAATTACCAGGCATTGATGCGATCGGGGTTCAGATGGAGGTGAATCAGTTCCAGCGGGTGTGTAGTGTGAACCACAAGTTGGATTGCTAATGTAAATCCGGTGAGGTGTGCGCATCGTTAACAACTTTTATTTTTCTTGCTATTGTGAGACCTTGCCCTGCATCCTCAGCTGGTGGCTGGGGACAAGACAAACTTCAGCCAAGCAGCTTTCATAGAACAGCATGCTTGTCTGACCCATAGGGCAGGATGTGTGTGTTGTCAAACCTCAGACAGAGAAATGGCCTGTCACTTCCAGAGCCAAACACACCCAAGTACAAGTATATTACTGCACAAGGTTCGCTGTGTGTGGTTGCTGAGCCACTGTGTTTGAGAGGGACTGGAGAGAAATCTTCGCAGAATTGTGTTGATCAGACATTTTGAAATCATAACATGAAATGTCATTCTAGAATTAGGCCACTCTGATTTTCCCCTGTCAAAGTTTGACTATAAAAGCCGTTCAACTGCCTTCTATCAGCTAGTCGTCTGTGACGTGTCCTCCTTACAAAGCAGCTAGTTACCTGTATCTCAACAACTTAATTGTCTCTCCCAATTCTTGCCCCCACCCCTGCCCTGTTTTGTGCTTTGCAGCGTGTAATGTTAAGCGACAGGTAGGAGTGGTTTGTGCTTGCCAGGTCACTGGCTGGCTGTGGAGAAGATCTACTTCAACCAAGTGGGCTTTTGTGGGAACAGCATGCTCGTCTGACCCAAGGGGCAGGTTGTCTGGGAAGCACTGTGGCCTGATGGGATAGTTCGGCTCATTTCAGGCATTCCATACTCATGGTTGAAAAGAATGCTTCCAGTCTGCCCTCAGCTTGAACATTTCATGGGCAACAGAGCAGGAAAGGATATCAAAGAACAGCTTATGGATGGCTTTGTTTCCTTCAGCTCTTCAGTTGCTTTGGGAGTGCTGAGCAGTGCAGCGCAGCCGATGGAGCTAGTCAGCTGAACAAGAAAAGAGGGAGAGAAACAAAAAATAATAAAAACAAAGTTTTAAAACTAATGTTATTAGCTGGGTGGTGATGATTTCATTTCATGAGGCTGGTTTCAAACCAGTTATTATGGATGGAAGCCTCAAACCTTGAATGGCTGGTGAGGATGGAGTGAATTGAGTTTGGATTGTCTCGTTCTTGTTCCTAGTGGCACTAAAGCTCCCCTACATTCCTAACTCACCAGCAAGAGAATCTGTTACTTCAGGTCAAAGAAACAGTCATACCCCAATTCTGTAATGATCAATTATTGATGTATTGTAAACAATTGCACTTTGGTTTTGAAGTAACGCTAATAAATATTTTTTTAAATTTTAAAATCCAAATATCAGCCAGCAGTGTTGGTCAGTCCGAACTCATGCAGATGATCAACTGTCTACTGTACCTTTTTGCTGAAGGTTGTGATTTCCTCTGGTGTTCAGGAGTGCTGGAGGGATGGCCGTTCTTTGTGCATGTCTTGTCAGTCTGCGTTGACAGGTTATTTGATGGCGGTGGCTATCACATGAGACTGATCCTGTCTTATCCCATTCTACTCCAGTAATTGTCACTAGATAGGATCATAGGAGGCTCCCCAAGCCCAGCCTCCCCAAGCCCAGAGATTCCAGCATAACAAACCCCCATATAAGGAATTGAATTGGGACCTCCCTGACTTTTTTGGGTCCGTGCCACAGCATAAAATGGAATTACTCACTGAGCCATTGGAGGAGCTTACACCATATGTGTATTAATGTGATTGTAATGTTTGTCATTATCTCTCGATTGTGGTTAGATTGGAAACCGTACAAGTGAAAATCAGTTGTTTTACAATGTGTGGAACAATAGCTGGCCATTGTTTCTATATCACAAATGTTCATTCACAGTGGTTACATTGGTTTTGAAATATTCTGCATACATGATATGGAAGACTGGCTGTTATATACGTGAGAGTGGCTTGTAGTACTTAATCCTTCTTTAAGGGACTTTCAGTTATTAATAATAATAATCTTTGCATTTGCGCCTTATCACATCTTCGAGATGTTTCGAAGTGCTTCACAGAATACACTGTAAAGTGAATTGACTGTATATTTTGTAGGCAAAACAAGATGTTATCTCTGGAGAGAGATGAAAGACTTTCATTTGGCATACTGGGAAGAGTTAAACTGCTCCAAGTCACAAATAGTGAAAATATATTAAAAACATTTTAAACACGTTAACAACAGAACAATGAATTAATACAACATGGTATGATATTTATATTCAAAGCTAACTTGTGGGGACTCTAATGGCATCCCATAGCCAATCATCCTCAGAAACAATAACTTGCACTCGTATAGTGCCCTTCAGTTGGGGTAGCAGCCAATCATTCCTTATCTTCCGTATATTCTGTACTTTAAATCTCTTACCATTTCATTTTTGAAAACTAATCCTCAATGTCTTTCTTTTTGGCAGCATTCGTACTTTACGACGCCTGACAACCGAGAGCTTCCCAGTATACCTGAAAATGTAAGTAGCTAACGCATTGTCACATTTGTAATGGAGAGCACTGCCAGTCAGTGACATTTACTCTTGAAGCTTTGAGACTGAGCACAGATATTCTCAGTGCCTTGTTTCAGGTACCTCCAACCTGACAATTGCAACATTGAACCTGACAGGCTTTGATGGCTGTGTACGTTCGTTGTGTTTGCCAGTCGAAATCCCGAGCCCTTTGTGTGCAGAGATGAGTAACTTCATTGCAGCTGAATTCCTGCCCGCTCTGTGCATTCAGAAATGCACAAAATGTATCTGTACGAAACATTACACCAAATATTATTCCTTTCTGCAATATTTCCATCCCCATAACCGCTTCCTGCCTGGAAGTTGTGAATCATGCATTAACGGCACTCTGACACCTTGACAAAGATGCTGCGTTCGAAACACAGTGGCAGCTTGAAAGTTTTCTGTCTCTACAGAATATTGAAACAAAAAAAACCTTGGGGTAGTTATTTGGAGCTCTATTGCATTGCTGCTATTGCTATCTTACCAGTAACATAGGCTCCCTCGTGTCACTGTGGGATGAATTTTAATAAGCGAGAAATGTTTTGCTGCCTAGAAAGTATATCATAATCATCTTTTTACAAAATGCTGGTGTAATATTACCATGTGAGTGGCTCACACAGATGTCAGCAGGCTGGTGGTGGTGGTGGTTATGATGTGGAGCTAACAGGGTAATGAGAACACAACGCCCCCAAGGCAGGAACCCTCACCGCTGGCTGAGCACGTTTGTCACTGAGTCCGCAGCCAGTCAGACCCACATACACGTCTCCAGGTCTCTGTGCGCATGCTTACTAATGCTCCTGTAACGTTATTGGTGTTCAGGGCAAGCCTCAAATCATAGGTTTTAATAGGGGAGATTAATAGCGATTATAAGATGTTGATTAGGAGGAGAGTTTCTTGGCTTTATACATAGGGGTTAGTAGTGCTGGGTATTGAATGTGCTTTCCCTCTCCTCCCCCCAACCCCCCATCGCACCTTTCCAGTAACAGTTTGTTAGGAGCATTCCCGGGCAGAGCACAGAGGCTATTGATTGGCTGAGTGAGCAGGTTGGGGGGGGTTAATGGAGTTGGAACCGATGTTGGAGAGAGCGGGAAAGGTGTCTCCCATCTTGTCATCGACATTGAGCTGTAAAGATTATGCAAAGCTGGCTAAACTCCAGCGGTTATCCCAACCAATACCATAATAATAATAATAATCCTAACATTTGATATAGCGCTTTATCACATCTTTGAGATGTCTCAAAGCGCTTCACAGAATATTGTAAAGTGAACTGACTGTAAATTTTGTGGGTGAAAAGCAGCAGCCAATTGTGCACAGCAGAGTCCCACAAACAGTCGTGGATTGACCAAATTCTTATTATTTATTTTATGTTTTGGAAAGGATTACTCGGCTCTTGCCAACTTGCGCCTGATACTCTCTGGAAATAGGTAAACAGGGTGCAATCCTCCAAGGAGAGAAAGTTTCACATTGCATTCCAAACAAGGGAATTTCCACATGTAGGTGATTGATGTATGTATGTGGAACTCTGTGTTTGGTTCAGAGACTCTTTAGCTTGGTGATGGGTTTCCCCATGCGTCAGACACCCGCCATGACCAAAACAGAGTTCTGAAAACCATGAGGGGTTTGGCATTTAGCTGTGTGGGACTGTGTGGGACGCTCAATCAGCTGTTCATCAGTCATTTAATGGTCATTTGTGCATTCAGTTGTGAAATCTACCGAAAAACAGACAGCAAAATGATGATTAGCACAAAGCCTCACTCACTGCTTGGTTTGTCAGTGAAAGGAGCAAACAGCCGCCTTGTTAGTGGTTCTGGTTTAATCTATTAAATAGGAAATAGGATTTAGGTTCCAGTAGAGTCACATTTCTCATTATTTCATTACACAAATCTACAGCCACTGTGTATAAACATTGTTACTCTTGTCTTCATTTTTACAGAGAAATTTGCTCATAACAACTTGGTTAGAAATCCATGAGAGAGAAAAAACCTGCAAGTAATTCTAATGTATAGATTTACATGTTGACTATTAGGCTGTGGGGCAATAGATCCTCATGTTGAAGTTGCTTTGAAGTCTTTGGTGGGGAGGAGATGGAATCAGGCAGGGCAGAGACAGATTGTACTTTAATAATAGCTGTTGATATCGAGAGTTACTGCACTTGTTTGAGTAACACAAATGAAATATTTTGGCGCACGGTATCTGCTCCCTGATTAAACATATGCTGCAGATAATGCCTAAAGGTATTTGCATATAAAAGTTCGCCTAAAGCGAAAGACTCCTGTACACTCGGCTATCTGCAGAATTGCCCAAACCACACAATTTAAAGTCTTGGTAAACAAAAATGAAAAACACTTGTGCTCCCAAAATGAAAGCAAATGTTTGAAATCAGTTCTGTCTGTTAAATATATTATTTTTTCGTACACGATTTATTACTTGAAAGCAGCAAATCACATTTTTTTTCTCTCTCCACGCGATACCACTAATGAAGAATATCGCTGTGTAGTAATGCAGTGGGGATGGTCTGAGTCGAGCACTCTCTCCTGCTGAGCTGCTGTGCTCAGTTTCTGTCTTCTCTGAGTACAGCAACTGCGTAGATTTATATACCCACTTCCACGTTCAACAAAATCTCAACAATTCCCAGAAGCCAACAATAGTTTGAAATGAAATGATTTGCGGCACTTGAAAGGAAATAAGAAAATATTTCCCTTAAAGTTCTGTATATATAAATAGACCTATATATGTATAGACACACGCACACATTATATATTATATACAATGCTAGCAGAACCTGCAACAACAACAAGATTCCATTTATTGAGCGCCTTTCACGTCGGGAGGACGTCGGGAGAACCTAGGACTAGTGATTTATTTAAAAAGGGAATTATGATTTGGAGTTTTAAAAAAATGCTAAAATATTAAATAATTAAAATATCCTGTGTATGCTTGTTAGGTTACAAGATGCACATTGTCTTATTGCTGAAAGTGCGTGTAGATTAATATGAGATGAACTGTAAAGTAGAGTTTCAAACATTAGACCGTAGGATAGTAATAATAATAATATAATAATAATAATCCTTGCATTGGATATAGCGCTTTTCACGTCAAGAGGACGTCCCAAAGTGCTTCACAGAACACACTGTAAAGTGAATTGACTGTATATTTGTGGGCGAACGAGGCAGGCAATTGCGCACAGCAATGTCCCACAAACAGTCGTAGATTGAAAAAGAACAATTTATTATTGTTTTTTTTGAGGGATTATTATTAGGCTCTGTGTGGAGTAAGGAAACTTGCCCGAGGTTTCGCCCTCTGCCTGGAATTGAACTCAGGTCTCTCGCTTGCAAAGCGAGTGCTCTAACCACTGAGCTACAGGACTCCACAAAAGGATGGCTGGATCCTACGATCTACTGTCTCCAAGGCAACATTTTCCCACTGAACTCCCCTCACGGCGCTTTGTCATTTCCACAATTGGTTTCTGATGTGTCAAATGAAACTAGCTTTCTGTTTATTTTCTTCAACAAGTTGTTGAGATGGAATGAAATATTGTTGAGATGCATGAGCCCCATGGATGGCTGTCGTCACTCCTGTGTATTATTTGGATGGAATGCAAGCTGCCACTTCAGGGGAGGCTTCCTAAGGAGTTTGCCTACAAAACAGTCACTACACTTTACAGTGTATCCTGTGAAGCACTTTGAAACGTATCAACGAAGTGATAAGGCACTGCATCAAATGCAATGATTATTAACCCTGAATGCCCTACATAACGAACCCCCTTGAAAATGATAATCTAATTGAATATTTGATGCCTATAATGAGAAATCAGGAATGATGTCCATCATATCTTGCAGATATTGCTGTTGCCTAGAACTGACCCTTATGTACAAAAATTAAGTTCCTCACTTACTGTAGCACAGTTGCTGGACAATGTATTGTGAGCACTGGGGACAATGTAACCTGGTCCATTGAGAGCATCAAACATTAACTAATACTACCTCTAATGTAATTATGAAGTGGAAGAGTTAAATAAAATTCAGTATGAAGCACCAAGTAGAATCTCTCATCAGTGTGATGTTACAAGGAAGAGGATTGTATCCGCTGCCTCGACTTGGAAAAGGATGATTCACAGTTTCCCAGTAACAAGATTTTAGGGACTGAGAGAGGTGTTGGAATTAGACACTTTATTCTCATCTACTGGAATTTGGGCTTGAATGTAAGACAGATTATTGGCAGTGACCTCGCTCACCTTGCCGTCAGGATTTGCTGTAAAAAGAGTTTAAGAAATCTGGGGACAGAACTGTCATACTTTACACTAAATTGGCCTCTCTCTCTCTCTAACTCTCTCATGAAGTTTGTGTTAATGGATTTGGGAAATGAAAACTTCACACCAGACCAGGGGTAGATTCAGGTTTATGGAGTGGATGGAGCTGTGATATCTGAACTGAATGCTGATTCTGACACTTGGTAAAAAAAGTAGTTCAGATTTTAATTGAGATCCTTCACGTCGAGTGGGAAAGCTACAGGAAAGGTGTCTATAATTTAGAGAAGAGCAAGTCCACAATATAAAATTTAGAATGCTAAAATTAAGCCATTTGAATGGAAACGGTGATGGTTCCCGTCTCCCAGTTGCAACCTGTTTATGCAAAAAAAGGGACAGGATGGAGAAGTGCCTGCCACTCCTTAATACAGTCCAATTTGCTTCAGTAATTTTAGTTACAGACGGCAGTGGAAATTCTCCTACAGACTTGGTACAAATAAATATATTGAAATCCTTCCACAGCCTTTAATAGATATAATACTACGCCCCAGTCCACTGACTGATTTTTTTAAAATATAAATTTTATTCACCACAAGATAGCTATTATCTAAGAGCAGGAATTAAATTAATAAATCATGAGAGCAAAGCTTGAAAAGTCTTCAGAATCCCAGGATTAGGCTCTTACTTTGAGGTTACTTTGTACTCTTTATTTAAAGATGATGAATACTGCTTCATTTTTAATCTTATTTCTGAACCATGTTTTGGTCTAGGTTGACTCTGTATGATGGCATTGGCAAAGAGATATTAATTTTTAATCGCCTCTTCTGTTGATTATCAGATTTGCCATACTGTGTGTACCCTTTAATACCGTTATCTACCCCTGAGGCAGTCTTTTCCAAAGTCTATTATTCACAGCACAAGTTTGAACAGCTGCTTTTGTACACATGTTCTCTTGTAAAGGAAATGCCCTGCTATGGAGAATATGGACACCTTGCCTTCAGAACCAGACAAGACAATGTCACGGTATTTGCATGTTTAAATTGAGCGGTGATTTTCAGTGACAGCCCAGGATCGCCTGTTGGAAGCTGGAGCTGTGGTTTCAGGTCTTTACTGTGGTGGATCGTTGTCACCAGACTTGTTTATAAAGCGAAGAGTAAGCTCCTGATTGTCTTCATGTCATCTAACTCCTGGAGGTGCTTGTTCTTTCGATTTCCACACCACTGAATTGACATCCTTGTTGAACAAAGTTACTGTGACACCATGAGGAGGAAGCTGATATGTGTAAGAAGTGGCTATACAATTCCACTTGTCAGCCAGGGGCGGGTTACTTTCCTCTTATGGAAGCTGGAAATAAAGCAAAACAGCTCTCCATTCTGCAAGTGCTTATCATCCCCTTTTCTTCTGGCAAATTGCATGAGGTGACAAGTGTAACAAGCCATACTAACAGACCATGTTGCAGTTTGTGTCAAACCCTGGGTAGTTTTGTGTAGTGTACAGCGACCCAACGACAATTGGTTAGAACAGGGCAAATTAATTTCACCTCAGCCAACTGGAGAAATGGAACATTAACTCCCATCTTTCATGGCTGGATCTCAGCCTGGACACTGAGCCTCCATCCCATTGTGCTGCAAAGATGCTTGTGCAAATATGACTTGTAGCTCGAGTTGTATGGTGTCGGGGAAGTGTTCCTCTCCTCTCCAACCAAAGTGTGGCTGTGGCAGGCACCTCGTGGAGGCTTATGCCTACTTGCTTCTTTCCAGTTCAATCCACAGAGCCATCTGTGGTATCATAGCCACCATAGCGCATTAGGAGATTGAGCTGAAAAGCACATCATTGACCTGTTTTGTTTTGCATATCAATTATACCTTCCTAAGAAGAAATATTAAATTACTTTTTCCTGCAGTTGTAGCTACATGTTTTCACTAAAATATTCCTTTTACATGAGGAGTGTAAGGATTTTTACATGTAAACTTTCTAAGTTCTTTGTACCTTTTAAAAGAATCATAGAATTATACAGCACAGAAGGAGGCCATTTGGCCCATCGTGTGTCTGCCGGCCTTTTGAAAAGAGCTATCCAATTCAACCCCTCTCCCCATAGCCCTGCAAACTTATCCTCTCCAAATAATTATCTACTTCTCTCTTAAAAAGTTGTTATCGAATCGGCTTCCACCAGCCTTTCAGGCAATGCATTCCAGATCCCAACAACTCGCGGTGTGAAAACATTTCTCCTCACCTCCCCTCTGTTTCTTTTAACAAATCGGTATCCTTGGGTTACCGACCCACCGTCCAGAGGAAATAGTTTCTCCTGTTCACCCGATTGAATCCCCTCATAATTTTGAAAACTTCTATGAAGTCTCCTCTTAACCTTCCCTGCTCCAAGGAGGATACCCCTCGCTTCTCTACCTCTCCTGATAACTGACGTCCCTCATTCCTGGTACGATTCTGGTCAATTTCCTTTGCACTCTCTCCAATGCCTTGACATCCTTCCTAAAGTGTAGTGCCCAGAACTGAACACAGTCTGTAGCTGAGGCCTAACCAGTGTTTTATACAAAGGTTCATCATAACTTCCTGACTTTTGTATTCTATGCCCCTATTTATAAAGCCTTGTATTCCATATGCTTTTTTAACAGCTTTATCTGCCTGTCCGGCCACCTTCAAAGATTTACTATATGACCCCCAGGTCTCTCTGTCCCTTCACCCCCTTTAAGATTGTACCATCACCGTATATTGCCTCTCCTCATCCTTCCTTCCAAAATGCATCACTTTGCATTTCTCCACATTAAACTTCATCTGCCCCGTGTCTGCCCGTGTTACCAGTCTGTCTATGTCCATTTACAGTCTGTTACTATCCTCCTCACTGTTCACTACTTTTCCAGCTTAGTATCATCTGCAAACTTGGAAATTGCACTCCCTATACCCAAGTCCAAGTCATTTTTATAGATCACAACAGCAGTGGTCCCAACACCAACCCCGGGGGGGACACCACTGCACAGTTCCCTCCAGTCAGAAAAACAACCGTTCACCACCACTCTCTGCTTTCTGTCTCCCAGACAGTTCTGTATCCACTGCCACTGTTCCTTTAATACCGTGGGCTTCTGTCTCTTATGTGGCACTTTATCAAACGCCTTTTGAAAATCCATATAAACTACAACAACTGCACAATCTTCATTCACCCTCTGTTACTTCATCAAAAAACTCTTATCAGGTTTGTTAGACATGATTTGCCTTTAACAAACCCGTGTTGGCTGTCCTTTATTAACCCATATATTTCTAAGTGGAAATTTATTTAGTTCCGGATTAAAGTCTCTGGAAGTTTCCCCACTACTGACGTTAGGCTGACTGGGTTATAGTTCCCTGGTTTATCCTTCTATCCCTTTTTGTACAGGGGAGTAACATTTGCAACCCTCCAGTCCTCTTGGCATCACCCTGTTGTCCAAGGAGGATTAAAAGATTATGGCCAGAGCCTGCATTATATCCACTCTTACTTCCCTCAGTAACCTCCACTGGCTCCCCATCCCCCAGAGGATCGAATTCAAGATCCTCATCCTCACCTACAAGGCCATTCACGGCCTCGCTCCCTCCTACCTCTCCGACCTACTATCCAGTAGTACCTACCTACCTGCCCGTACCCTCCGTTCCTCTGGCTCTGGTCTGCTCCACATCCCCCGCCCCAACCGCCCTACCATCGGTGGCCAGGCCGTCAGCCTCTCAGCCCCGAGGCTCTGGAACTCTATCCCCCATTGCCTTCGCCGCCTCCTTATCATAAACCTCCTTTTTCTGTTTTATTTTAATCCCAATTTCCTTAGTCATCCTGGGAGGTTTGGATGCCCTACCTTTCCTCTTTGTGGGAATGTATTTGTTCTGTCCCCGAACTGTCTCCTCCTTGAAGGCTTCCCATTGCTCATTAGCTGTTTTACCTGCCAATCTTTCTTTCCAGTCCACCTTGGCGAGGTCCCTTTTTAACTCACTGAAATTGGCCTCTTCCAGTTGAGTATCTTCACCTGTGATTGCTCCTTGTCCCTTTCCATAAGTACTCTAAACCTAATGATGTTGTGATCACTGTTGTCCAGATGCTCTCCTACTGAAACCTATTCCACTTGCCCCACTTCATTCCCCAGAACTAGATCCAGCGCTGCTTCCTTCCTTGTTGGGCTGGAAACTTACTGATCCAGAAAGTTATCCTGCACACATTACAGGAATCCTTCCCCCTCCTTGCCCTTTACACTGTTATTTTGCCAGTCTATATCAGGATAATTGAAGTTTCCCATTATCATTACTCTATTGGTTTTGCATACTTCTGAAACCTGCTGCAGATTTGCAATTCTCCCCTGTCTAATCCTGTTTCTGGATTACTCCTGATTACATTGCTATTTGTCTCTCCCAGCCCTCTATGTAACTTGTTTGTACTCTCTAATGCTACATCCTGATTCCCTTCCCCTCTTAAAATTAGTTTAAACGTTTCCCCACAGCACTAGTTAGCCTCTCTGCGAGGACGTTGGTCCCAGACCTGTTCAGGGTAACGCATCCAACTTGTACAGGTCCCACCTGCCCCAGAACTGTCCCAATGATCAAGGAAGATGAAGCCCTCCTTTCTGCCCCATTTCTCCAGCCATGCGTTCATGTGTTTGATCCTGTTGTTTTGATACCCGCTTGCACGAGCCACTGGGAGTAATCCAGAGATCACCACCTTTGAAGTCATACTCTTCAGCTTTTTCCCTAGCTTCTTACACTTACCCTGTAGGATCTCAGCCCTTTTTTTCCCTTCGTCATGGATCCCAACATGGACCACAACTTCTGGATGTTCCCCTTCCCCTTGTAGAATATTTTGCACCCGTTCCGTGATGTCTTCAACCCTGGCACCAGGGAGGCAACATACCATGCGAGAGTCACGTCTTTGATTGCAGAAATGCCAGTCTACTCCTTTCCCCGTTGTGTCCCCAATGACAATTGGATTGACACTCTTCCCTGTGTCCCCCTGTGCATCCATTTGCTTTTGACTCTCCCCAGAGGTGTCATCACCCTGACTTGTATTCAATGCAGAGAACTGGTTTGTGAGTGCCACTCTCAGGGGATTTTTGTACTGCCTCTTCCTACCATACTGGGTGGTCACCCACTCACTCTCCGTCTGAACCCTCTGTGGCTGTGGGGTGACCACCTCCTGAAACATTCGATTGATGAACTCTGCAGCCTCCCTCCCGTATGCTACGTCGTGACACCAGCCTCTCCTCGAGCTCAGAAACTGGAGGCACTTCCTACACATGTGTCTGTCCAGGGCACATAAAGCATCCTGGAGTTCCCACATGGCACACATTGTGCATGCAACCAGTCTCAGCTGCCATGCCATATTCCCAGACATGTTTTATATTATTTTAATTTAACTTATATATTTTATAATTACGCACTTCTTTTCCCCCACTTCACCGAATTCTTACTCTCACCAAATTCCTTAACAGAATTCTCACTCGGTTCCCTCCTCACGCTGCTGGGCTCTCTGCTCGTTCATAAGCGTATATTACGTGTGCAAATTGTACTTGTGTGAATTTAAATTGGTGAGTAATCCGTTGAAGCTGTTGTATTCATAAATAATTTTTTATTACACGTTATTGTTAAAAATGGCAGTTTTGTAATTAATTAAGCTGCTGTATTTTATGAATGGTGGTTGTGGGTATGTGGGCTGCAGTTTACAACCAACTGCATACTACCCAACTTCACAAGCAATCCCTCAGTATGCCAGGACAATATTCAATCTGTAGCAAAGATTTTTTTTTGTGTGGGTGAAGCTGCAGTCTTGCAAATATAGAGGAGAAAAAAAACATCGACTTTTGACAAATGAGCGTCTTTTGTTACTTTTGTCTTAACGATGTGTTTCTCTTGGTATTAGTATTGCGTTTCACAAAGAAATGGGTTTGTCCTGGTTGCCTCCTCTCCTTTAAACTCAGCAAATGTTTTTTTCTCTTTGCAGAGAAACCTGACAGAGTATTTTGTAGCTGTAGATGTCAACAACATGCTCCATCTTTATGCCAGTATGCTGTATGAGCGACGTATCCTCATCTCCTGCAGCAAACTAAGCAGTGTAAGTAGTACTGACAGCAGTGAGGCATCAACCTCCGCAACCCTCTCTAGCATTGACTGTCAAGTGGACTTGTTTATCACAGCACACGGATCTGTAAAAATATCTGAATGTTATTTATAAATGTACAAACTGTATAGAGGAATATGGAGTCACCAGGTTCCTTAATGCTTCCTCGAGCACCACTGAATAGCTCAAAGCTGCTTCTCTGTCCTCACCAGTGAGCTCTGACCTTCCCAATCCCCTTGTCCCCTCCAACAAAGCCACTCTAGAGTTGTGTGTAAAGCTACCGAGATGGACACGACCATCTACATGTTGATTTGTATGTACATGTGATTTATCCAGCTTGTCTTGCAGGTGATGCAATCAAAAATTTCGAAACTATTCGTTGTTACGATTCCTCCAAATTAATCATTCGTTCACCTGAAAGCTGTCTGCAGCCTTTACAAATGTCTTCCTTCTTTCGCTGTAAAAACAGTCACTAGACTTGGCATTAATCGGGAGGTGCTTTGAAATGTCAACAAAATACAGTCCTGTAAAAATGCAACTTTGGAATGAATACAATGAGCAAAGTACATGTATAAGCAATGGAACGACAGGACAGAGTGAAAAGCTTTCTCGGTCACTTTATTATTAATGTTCATTTTGGCTTAATTTTTCAGGTATTTTCTCTGCAAGTTACCCTTTGCATTCCCACCCCTGAGCAGGTGTACATCCACCTGCTCCAGCCCACCGACATTCCTCTGCAATATGACAAGAGGCAGGTGCACATAGATGACCAATGATCTGTCTCATTTGCATCATTTGTGGGACGTGTTTATCTACAGGTAGCACCTCCCCAGACCCTCTGACGTTAGCCAGGCACCAAATGGGAAATCAAAGCCCCTTAACTTGACAACATTCAGTGCTTCTGAATGTATCTGCTAGGTCACTGAGCCGTCTCGGGCTCTATAAACATTTGATGCTTTTTATCATTTGTCTTCTTTGTTTTCTATACTAATTGATTCTGTCCTTGTTTAGTTTTGAGGAATGATGGGCGCTGTAGTACATCTATCTGTGTTAAATATTAATGTGATTACTCATACCTTCCTGCCCTCAGTCTGCTTCACTTTTTAAATGCTCCGCTGGTTCTGTCTATATGAGGAAGCTAAGTCACTTATCAACCCTGTCCTGATGTTGAGCAATCACTTTTTCCAAAGTTTAGGCAGCTGTGTTCCCGAGAGCATTGAAAACAACAGGCTGTGGGGGGAGAAATCACTGCTGATCTTTGAATTCAATCTAAATTTAAATAATGCTTTAATACGTGTGCATAATACAGTGTGAGGAATGGAGGCTTTTTTCAGAATATGAATAACGGGTGCAACAAATTCTCCTAATAAAAATTAGTCGATCTCTCCACATCTGTATGTGGGATTGGCTGTCAAGTTTCGGCCACAAATATACAGTCACTCCACTTTGGTGTTGTATCAAATGCAAGGATTATTATTATTATAAAATGTTAAAAACAAGAATTTGCTAGGCATAAAATTGTGGATTTATTGCTGTAATTTTCTATGTCTGGTGTGAATTTTTAACACTGCCACTTCCAAAGGCCAGCCAGTTTTACTGTCGTACTTTCCTTGTATCTCTTAAGTCCTTTAACACTAATCTGCCACCTCAACCACATATAAAGAACTCTTATCCTATCTAATTTACTTCATGTTTGGCTGACGGGGCTGTAGTAGTACTTAGGCTTCCATCAAGTAGGTGAAGGATAAAAGATTGCTTGTGGTTTCACATTAATGACCTTATAGACATAATGCACTCAAACTTGAGCTACACTTGCTGTGCACTAATCAATACTGTTACAATGTACCACTGAACACAGAATGTCAACATTTTCCCTCTTAATAAGCCTTTTTTTAGCTGTTAAAATATAATGGAATTTCCCCTTAAAAGGCAAGATGCAACAGCATAAAACCAATGTGTTAAGCAGCCATATTGCTGAAGCCACCCAGAAATAAAAGCTTACCATGTTTCAACAACATACTGTTCCTTCATTACCTTTGAACCACCACTCCACACTATATGAAGTTTGCCATATGCTGTGTATTCTGCACATGCAGTGTCAGCTCGGATGCAGATGCCAGTATTGGTGTCTGAATGCTAGCATTGAATGTAATCGCATTAAAATATCTAGGTCATGTCACCAGTGGGGGCGCATAGGTGTCCATCAGTGAATATATAAATGATGCACATTGAATACTGGTGATTTACACAGAATAAACCACGATAGGTGGAGGAGCCAAAGAATACATAAACTGTGCAGGCATGAGTGTTCAGCTTGTGCAATCTGCATAGTGTAAATTAGTCATTTCATGTCTGCAGGTTTGAATCAGATATCCTGAACCTGTGTGGAAACGACCTGTGCATTTCCACAGCAGCTTTTCTTAGTTTGAGGGTAGAACTGGCAAGTTTAATAAAATTGCTGCTGCTGTTCTCAACATTCTTCTTTCGAAGCGAGTGGAAATGTAGCGATTGTAGTAGTGCTGAATGTTTGTGAGAGTTTGACAACATTATATGATTGCTCTCGGTCACCAGGCTCAAATCACTGGGCTGGTCTCTGCATTTACTGAAGAGGATGAGAACGGGGCTGGGGCAATGATGATTATTTGGCATCATTCAAAGTTAGCGATTTTACTTGTGCAGGTTTATTGTCGGAACATTCACTACAAGTTCACGTACTTGAAAAATATCAATTTAAAAGGTCATTCCATCCATGGCCATTTTATATTAAATCTCTTCCTGTTCATTTAAGGAAATGATGAGGTAATGACCTGATCAGGAGCATTGGATTAAATGAGTCATTCAACCCAGTTAGTTTGGGTTACTGGTTTAGCAAGTCAGAGGGCTCAGGTTCGAGCCTCACACCAGGACAGGCTAATAACCTGGTCCTCAGATACAGAACTGAGGCAGCGTGGCATTGTTGGAGGTTCTGTTCTTTGGTTACAGGATTTTGCTGTGAGATCTGCGGTGGGAACCGATTAACAGAGTAGTTCAGTGATTGTGTCATTATGATTGTGAGGGACCTGAATTAACATGCACTCTGTCAGGAACACGACTCCGGGTCCTGGTAGCAGCAATGAGATGGCTTTTTAAAGGTCATCATGATAACCGGCAACCTATTATAGCCTTGTAATCACCTTTCTGACATGTCTGGAGATGGCTCCCCCATTGAGTTCACAAGTATAATCTTATGCACTAATCTAACTTGTTGTACGGTTGGTTTCCTCTCCTCAAGGTGCTGAGTGACTGCTGTGGGGCTAAAGTTAGTTATGACAGTAACTTGCCCAAGTAACCAGTCATGGCAATGATAAAGCAATGATAATTCAGTGATGTGACACCAAAGAAGAAATTACTGCAAGAAATGACTTGGGTTTATGAGGTTCATAGCCAAAAATGTAATAATGAAAAAAGTTTGCAAGTCTTGATGAATTTTTCATTGACAGTATTATATTCAGACTCCCAAAAGTTTTTTCAGCTGTCTTACACCATATGACTTGCTATTATGGCTTCCGGAATGTATAATAAGAACAGTGTAGCCTTATTTCATTGTGTACATCAAGTAAATAGAGCCTCCCCAAAATGTTGCTATTTTATGCATTCTTCCAACCTCCTGACAGCATTTCTTTCAGAAGAATGAGATAAACAGTTCCCTGGATTCCAGGTGACTTAAGTAAGCAGCAAGTGCTCAGCCCAGAGGAAGAGGGAAGGGCTGAGAAACATTCACAGCAATTAAACGGAGATGAGAGCGAGTGAATCAAATGAAATGAATAACCTCATTGCCGGAATTTAGCGCTCACTCCTTTATCAGGGCTGAAATTCTGCTTTACACAAAAGCGACTGAGACTGCTAGTTTTTGTAATCCAAATCCGAATAGCTGTATGTGGAGAAAGCTCTCATAAGTAGCTTGGTGAGACTGTAACAATGAGTTTGCTCTTACTCGTGAACCGGAAACCACCTGGAGGTTTGCTGCTCAATCACCAGCCTGTCTCATTATAAACAGCTTGGTTTCACTATAGTGATCACTAATCCAAATGATGAATGCTACACGTGTGCTATCTCCATGCTTGACAGAAGGCGTAACCAAGGCTTTTCTCCCTGGAATCAGGCACAGCAGTCAGTACAAGCCCCAGTTGGTGTAAACGAGGTTATCTCTGGGCCATCCAGTCTTCATGCTAATTAACGGCACTTTCAATTTTTTCTCTCTCAGGTTTACAATTCCTAACGAAACTCGCCATCTCCCTATTACAGAGTGGCAAACGGATCAATGCAGATTATATAAATGTAATGGCATTTCAGCAGTGTCATTCAATTAAATGGCACATATTGATTGGTTTGGACTCAGTAAATGGGTGAATGTTATTGAGAGTAAATAGTTTAGTTCATAGCCTGATTGCTTGTGTTGTCAGTGAACTGTTCACTCTCTCTCGGGACGTGTTGACAAATTATGCTGGTCTGTGTTGGCGTAAAGCATTATGGTGACCCTTTGTGGAATAATGAGGCACCTTTACCTGAGAGACAGTTGAACAATACATAACCATTTTGCTTCATTTGCAGTCATTGCATGCCAGCCAGCCAGCATGAAGAGAATGCTGCAAAACCTACAATATAGACTTGCCTTGCTATTAATGAGACTACATGGTGTTGTGGAAATGAGCTTAATTAAGAAAAAAAATGGTTTTGTTATGAGTTGAACTAGTGTTTGTGTCTGCGTTGTAAATGGTAATTGGATCCAGTGCAGTTCGTTGTGAGCTGTAATTCCATACGCATTTTATTTAGAATAGATTTGTTGGCCTGCCAATCTTACAATGTCACAGGTATGAGATTTGCACAACATGCCTGTTAACATATTCAATCTTCATTAGAAAAGTTTTGAAAAATTCAGTAGGCATTCTGAACAGAATTTTATCGATACGCTTCTGGTTCTCTTTACATTAACTTTTACTTGCTGAAATCTCATTTAGACACGTGTAGATTTTAGGTTGTTGTTGGCCTGATTTCATTGAGGACTGTGGAAAAGTTGAGCTGAGTTGCTTAAACCGATATTAATTTTGAAGTTACCGTGCACTGGTTATGGTGTGGTACAGAATTAGCACAGGCTCTGATAATGCACACATCATGAGAGCATAATGTGAATGTGCATCGACCCTGGGGTTGTGGAGAGGGTTGTGATGCAGTGACTTTCTGGAAACGGCTATGAATTTTATGTGACTACCGCGATGGTGCCTGGATAGGAAGCATCAGTAATGCATGGGAACCATTGCCATTGTGTCTTGGAAATAACCTAACTACTGTGTGTTGTATGGTAATGATGTGCATTTGTCCTAGAGGAAAAGCAGGGTTAAACCATGTCCGTTTCTGTCCTGATCCAAAGTCCCGACATTGTTAGATTTGTTTTTATGTTTAATTTGAATCAACAAGAGAATTTATTTTCTTAAATGTCCCAATACAGTGTCTGTCAGGATTAGACTTGCAGTCTGGACAGTACAGGCAGGTAAGCATGAGGATTGAGCCGAATAGAAGAATAGCCGTTAGAGTAGATATCAGTGATTGGCATTGAGTACGTTTGCATCTTCAGAATGTTCAGCTTTGCTGTAACAAACAGGCAAACAGTAACTTGTTCTTTTCGTGGTAGAACTACTTCAAGGAGATTTTTAATAAGGTTCTTAAGTTAGATAAATTAGGTTATGTTTTCTTTTGACATTTCCTTCCCAAGCCTGCCCCTTCTCCTCTCAGGCTGACATATTTATTTCTGCTATGCTGCACACCCACTGCTGATGCTGGACAAGTGGGGAACCTCATTGCTTGACTGCATTGATGGAATGCAATGCAATGTGCTTTGTGACATATGAAAATTGCGAGACTACTTGGAAAGTTGGATTTCCGATGCAAGCAGGAGCAGCTCATTAGGGCATGGTCTACAGAGAAGGTGCTGGTAGCTTAAAGTTATCATCAGAGCTTGGTTTCCATAATCAAGGATGGTTGGTAAATAACAGGTCAATGCAACACTGTTACTCCTGTTTTCACCCTTCGGAAAGGAGAGGATATGAGAACTTTAAATTATTTGTGGACTAACCCGATAAGACAAATGTGTTTTTTTTAAATCAATGAGTGGAGGGTTGAGACTTGTTTATTTTATTTAAAGAAATCTTTAGCCAGACACATCACACAAGCACATGTAGGTTAGATTTCTGTAATGTGTAAATTGAGTTCCTCTGTTGCTTTTGTGCTGCCAGTTTACTAATAGAATGAACTTTATTGGACTCCCGAGTACTGATCCCTTGGAGGCAAAGTGGATTTGATGGAATTAAAAGAGATTGATAATTACCCCGTGATGAATATTCATAATGACTGGAGACTTTGGGCAAAATTTACACCAAGTGATTTTCTGTTGATTTGCTGTGTGAGGTTTGGAGGGGTCACTCTGGATATCACATTGAAGCTGAACAAAGGTGACCTTTACTGGCGTTGGGCTCACGTCTAGCGTATTTCTCCTGCAGTTGGCAATTTTTAAAAAAATCATTATATTAAATGGGAGAAATTATAATTTCACTATAATGTGGGGTGGTAAGGCAAACACAAAAAAACATTGTAGGCTTGAGAAGAGGTCAAATACTTGAGTGAAATTTGTCAATATCATTTCAACCATGTTACTGTATGTGTTTATTTGCACCACATATTCTACCTTCTGTCTCCAGTACAGGTGGAGTGTTTGGTAAGATTTGTACCTGTTTTACCCTGGGACAGCAATGGGTGTCTAATAGAGGTGAAAGGTTTTGTACGTTCAGTTTACAAAGGCCAGAGTGTGACTTAAACATTTGATCGAGATTTTTAAACATGCAAAGAGTGAAGCTGGAGCTGTTTATCCTTGCCCATCTGAACACTTGGGATTCTCTGGCCTGAGCACACTCTCTCTACCTGGGTTGTTTATGATCTCAGCGACTCCTCAGTGGACGGTGAGGTCACAGGAATGAAGAGCTGCTGAGCCGCTGTATCCTATCACTTGCTCAAGGTCTAACAAAAAAGGTTTATGCCAGTTGTGCAAAGGCAGAGAGAAACGTAGGGAGTGGCCTAAACTAATGTTTGTACCATCTTTATATTGTCATTTATGGTATTTAACTTGGTGTTTTACCATCGTTATTCATAATGTTACTTGTGATCTTAAGGTGCAGAGTTTTGAGCATCGCAACATTGCAGAGAAATAGCAGCTCCTTATAATCAGTATTGGGAGTATAGCCTTCAGAAAGTGGGACTAAAATGCAGCTCTAAATTTACTACAGCTGCTCCTTTTAAAAAGTCATTAATAGGCATTGGGTAATGGCACTTGCAGTTTTCAGTTCAAGGCATTGAATTTTAGAGTAGCTTTCAGACTGAAGCTTTTGATCAGTGCCACTGTATTTAAATGCAATGAGCATGCCGAGGAATAAAAATACTTGCAGTAGCTTGAGGTTGTATTTCGTGAAAAGAGTACGTGACCCGCAGAACCTAGCAGTTATGTGTACAGTCAGATTCGGTCCTTAAGATCACAAGTAACATTATGAATAATGATGGGATGTTTTCAAGTCAAACACCGTAAATGACAGTGATTGAACAGTCAGCGCCTTGTGTGTTTTGAGGCTTGCAGGATACACTGTCAGCTTTTACAGATGTCTGGAGAGTAGACTGAATCTCTTCAGTTTCATGGCCCAGTACACAGGCTCCCAGCGGTGTCCTCTCTGGAGGAAGCTGTGGGCAAACTCTACTGTTGGTTAAGAAAAATTATTGTAGCATAAGTCCTCATCGTAATATTCTCCAGTGAAACCATGGAGATCAGGTAATAATATAATTACAACAGACGGGGCTAGCTAGGCTGGAGATTTTCTATGAGCTGTCGCTGAGAGTGGATGGGGGGGGTGGGGGAGGGTTGATGCATTTGAAATGAAGCCATTGTTTATTGTGATTACACTTTTATGCTAATCCTCTGAAATCTTGTGCCATATGATGACTTCTTCCTGCAGGTATCAATAGAAAATAATCTATTGCCTGTGGTATCATTTCTGTGTGGAGGGTTGGCTAGTTGGGTGGGTCCATGCTACACTATCGAGGTATTAATTTACCAAAGAGCATTTGTGTTTTATCTTTCAGTTAACGGCCTGCGTCCACGGCTCAGCAGCGATGCTGTATCCGATGTATTGGCAGCATGTTTACATTCCCGTCCTCCCTCCACATCTATTGGACTACTGCTGGTGAGTGCTTATTTGAGTGTCTGAAGAAGCTGAATGCAGGGAATTAATAAAGTTCTCTTTATTACCCAATCAATAACTGACACTCACCTTTGCGAAGTGCGAAGAGGTTTTCAAATTCTTTATCTCCAAGATAGATAACATCCACCTAGCCACCTCCTCCTCCTGCCCCATGTCTCTCCCCTCCCATCCCCATTCCTTCTCCATCACCCACTCCTCCTCCACGGCTCCTACCACAGGCTCCAACCTACTCTTCTTTCTTCCTCTCATCCTCCATCACCCCGATGAAACCCACCACCTGCTACCCCCTCCCCACCCAGCTGCTGGTTGCTCAACTCCCCCTCTGCTCATTGCTGGCAGACACCATAAATCAGTCCCTCTCCTCAGGCTCAGTCCCACGCCCCCTCAAAACAGCCGTCATCACTCACCTATTTAAAAAACCTACTCTCAATCCCTTTAACCTTGCACACTACCATCCCATTTCAAACCTACCCTTCCTAGCCAAAGCCCTGGAATGCGTTGTTGGAAACAACAACAACATTACATTTGTAAAGCGCCTTTCATGTTGGGAGGACGTCCCAAGGCGCTGGACAGACAGAGTTACTGATCCGAGCTGAGGGTCAGAGTGAGGGAGAGGGGAGGACAGGGGAGAAGCAGGGTTCATTCCAAGGCTCCATCCTTGGCCCCCTTCTTTTCCCCATCTCCATGCTCCCTCTCAGCGATGTCATCCACAGACATGGGGTAAACTTCCACACGTATACGGATAATACACTAATCTACTCCTCCTCCTCCAGCTACGACTCCCAGTCACCTGTTCTGTTACCTTGTCTGACAGACGTCAAGGCCTGGATGAGAGCAAACTTCCTGCAGCTGAACGTTGACAAGACGGAAGCCATACTCTTTGGCTCCCATCAAGGCTTTCTCTCTTGCAGTTAAGGCCTCTCAATCCCGATCTCTCCTTAAGTCTCACTGAGCCCATGAGCAACTTAGGGTCAGGTTCGTCCCCAGCTAACCTTCATACCCCACAGCCGGTCCTTAGCCAGGATCTGCACCTCCACCTCCCAACACATTGCCCGCCTCCATACGTACCTCACTCCAAAAGCTGCTGAAACCCTCGTCCATGCCTTCGTCACCTCTTGCCTTGACTACTCAAACGCCCTCCTCATTGGTCTCCCCTGCTCCGCTAAATTCACAAAATTCAACTAATTCAAAATGGCCCTGGTCAGGACGTGGATGTAGGGAAGGGAGGACAGCTGTGGGTTGAATCTGACACCTAGGTTTTGCACCGGTTCAGCAAGTCTAAGGGATAGGCCAGGGAGTTTGAGGAGGCAGAGCCTCAGGATAGAAGACGTTGATGGGAGCCAATGAGTATGGCTCCTGTCTTGTCAATATTTAGTTGCAGGAAGTTTTCGCTCAACCAGGCCCTGATGTCCGCCAGACAAGCCAAGAGAACATCGGCGGACCTGGATTTGCAGCTGGAGGAGGAGAAGTAGATTTGTGTATCATCCGCATACATGTGGAAGTTTACCCCGAGTCTGCGGATGACATTGCGAAGCTCCATCGAGCTGGAAATGATGAGCCAAATGTCTGTGGTGTAAGTGATGTCCATGGTGTAAATATTGAACATTTCTATTTGGTTTCAGTTGAAGATCCTCCTAGAGTACAAAAATACATTCAATCTCCTTCCTTGTAACTCCACTGCCCTTTCTGTTTTAAAAAAGAAAAGCCCTTATAACGTAACTTATTGACTGATACAGAGTGATTTTAGGTGTGTGGCCGAAGGGTGACACACTCCCCCCGTATCCTTATCTCTATTGCAGAAAAAAAGCACATTGACATGATTAATTCTTTAGCCATAATAATAATAATAATAATCCTTGCATTTGATATAGCGCTTTTCACGTCGGGAGGACGTCCCAAAGCGCTTCACAGAACACACTGTAAAGTGAATTGACTGTATATTTGTGGGCGAACGCGGCAGCCAATTGCGCACAGCAATGTCCCACAAACAGTCGTAGATTGAAAATGACCAATTTATTATTGTTTTTTGTTTTTTTGGAGGGATTATTATTAGGCTCTGTGTGGAGTAAGGAAACTTGCCCAAGGTTTCGCCCTCTGCCTGGAATTGAACTCAGGTCTCTCGCTTGCAAAGCGAGTGCTCTAACCACTGAGCTACAGGACTCCAAATGCCATGAACTTATTGAAAAATGGTTTTGCCCTCTGGGCTAATCTAGGTAGTGAAAGCTCAGCCTTCTGAATGTGTGTGTGGTTGACAGAGCAATCTTATAGAGTTTGGAATTGTGTGTGTGTGGGTTGGGTGTGTTTGACAATCTGCCAACCCCACTGCTACAGACTGGCAAGAGGTGGCAGAGGACATCCCTGTTTGGAGTTGGGCAGAAGACAGTTATTCACATACCCTATTGTGATGGATAATCGAGATTCTGCTGTGGAGAAATCGGCTTTAGTTACTCTGAGTGAGGGAATCTTTAGCATTGTGCTGGATGAGCGCGACTGATGGGTTCTGCATTCAGATTCCACGTACCCAAAGGAAAAAAAAATGACAAAACCCCACAGAGAGCCGTCAGATCCAGGAGACTTGTCCTTAGCCACTGATGTCATTGCTTGAGTTAACTCTACATTGCAGAAAAGCTGCTCAAGACACTTTGTTCAATTTTTGGATAATTACTGGTACGTAAATCCTCACTTAGTTTACATTTATACCTCAGAGATTTATATTTATTAGCGCCTTTCATATTGGGAAGACATCTCAAGATGCTTTACACAGCTTATTAATGCAACATAGGAGCATTTATTTTTGTCAGCCAAGTGATTGACAAACGTGGAAACCATCACCTTGCTTAAGATAAATAAGGTTAGCAAGATCCAAGGCTTGTGGGCCCCAGAGTGTGCATTTGGGTACTGCTGGTGACTAACCAGCTAAAACCGCATAGGTTGCCATCGAGGGTACCGTCCAGCAAGCTTTCCTGCTGCTTGTCCAGCTAGGACTACCCTACCCGTTAGGGCTTTGGCTTGCAGGGTTAACAGTAGTTGAGTGGGAGGATTCCCTGCCCCAGTAACTGATCTGCCATAAAACAACTTGCATTTATATAGCGCAGCAGAGCCCGATGCCGAGTCAGGGGAGGGGGAAGGTGACCATAGGCACAGTCGAAGAGGAAGATCTTCGAGTGCAACCTGAAAATGGGGAGAGAAGGGACAAGGCGAAAGTATTGAGAGAGAGAGTTCCGCAGCTTTCGGGCGTAGCATGGCTTCCAATGGTGGGGCGGAGGGTACAGGGGACGAGGAGGTCGGAGCAAGATGAGTGGAGGCAGTGAAGGGGTGGTATAGGGAGAGAGCAGGTTGGAGAGATTGGGGGGGGGTGCCAGGGAGTGATGGGATTTATATACAAGTGTGAGGATCTTGAAGTCAATCCGCTCTGTGACAAGAAGTCAATGGAGTTTGACAAGGACTGGGGTAATGGAGGTACGGAGTTTAGTGCGAGTGAGAATGTGAGCGGTGGAGTTTTTAATTAGTTGAATTTTGTGAATAGGGGAGCAGGGGAGACCAGTGAGAAGAGCGTTTGAGTAGTCAAGGCGGGTGTTGATGAAGGTGTGGACGAGGGTTTCAGCAGCTTTTGGAGGCGGGCAATTTGGCGGAGGTAAAGGAAAGTGGTCCTAACCAGGGACAGTATGTGGGGTACGAAGGTTAGCTGGGATCGAATATGGCCCTAAGTTGCTCACAGGTTCGGTGAGTCTTAGGGAGAGATCTGGTTGGTGAGGAGGTCTTCCGTCTTGTCAGCGTTCAGCTACAGGAAGTTTGCGCTCATCCAGCCCTTGACGTCTGTCAGACAAGGTGACAGAACATCCTCGGACTGGGAGTCGTAGCTGGAGAAGTAGAATTCGGTGTTGTATGCATACATGTGGAAGTTGACCCCGTGTCTGCGGATGACATCGCTGAGAGGGAGCAGGGGGGTGGGGAAAAGAAGGAGGGCAAGGGGTACCCCGCAGGTGACCGGGCGGGGGCAAGATGAAAAACCATTGGCCGAGATGAAATAGAGGCGGTTGATTAAGTTGGACTCAAACCATGTGAGTGCGGTCCCACTAAAGTGGATGAGGGAGGAGAGGTGATGGAGGAGGCTGACGTGGTCGACTGTGTCGAACTCAGTGGAGAGGTCCAGGAGGACGAGGAGACCCAATGAGTCCTGGTCACAGAGAGAGAGGATGTCATTTGTTACTTTGACGAGCGCTGTCTGGTTTGGATGCACTTAAGCATGTGGCTGACACCCGGCTCACCAAAAGAAATGCACAAGTATTGAGTTGGATACTTTTTTGCCAATTTGCTTTAATTCCATTGGGAAGCACCTCGTGAGGGCAGCCTTCTTCACTGGTGTGACTGCCACGATGCCACTTCTCGCATTGGACTCCGAATTCAAGGGGAACAATAATACAGCATCTAGCCTCATATTTACTCCTGCAACCTCTGAAACGTCATTAAATCAGTTGCCAGCAGGGATAACTGGAGTTTTAACTGAAGTGATAGGGGCTTGAAACATTTAAATAGAAGGAGACTGTTCCCTATGGATGATTTAAATGTTAAATACACAGCCGTCTCAGCAATACATGGAATGTGATGTGAAAACTATTATCTCCTGTTGAAATCAGCCTTCAATTTACTCACTGCTCAGGAAGGGCAGGTTCTATTCATTCTCACTGCCAGCAGGTGCCCTATCTTTGCATAATAGGCTTCATATATGTAATTAACACATAAGGGTTGTGGCTGCCAGCTTCCTTTCAGGTGCATGCTGGTAGGAGTTCCAGGGACACTGCTGCAAGCCACGAGAGCCTTTGCTTTGGGACCAGAAATTATTGCATTCATTGACTTTCCGACAAAGGCATTCTGGAGAGGGTAAAGCATTAAACCCTGCTGCTGGCAGCCCAGGTGCGCTTTGGACAAAACAAACACATGGGTTTTGCTCAAAGTAAAGGAAGATGTGCTCACCGTGATTGACCCTTGTGTTTGTTTACTTTGGGAGGAATAAAGCCAACCACTCCTCGATGTACCTTTAAAGTAACCGTCTGATCACGCGGTGAGAGTTTTATTAAGAACACACCGATTTGAGATGAACAAACTGACTGATTGATGTAGTGTGACATGACCCCATTTAGAATTTGTAAGACACAGACTATGTTTGTCTGAATAAATTAATTTAGGAGCAATTTTATCACCTGTGTTTTCTAAAAATAAACCACAGCTGCTTTTACATCAACAAAATTCTGCAATTTCTACCAAAAGAGCAGGTTTCCCCCCTAAGCCCATTACAACCACTGTTGTTAATTACATTTATTTAATAAGGTAATCTGTTAAAATTGAGAGTGTATTTTTTTGCCACCCATTAATGTGCAGCTAAGAGATTGACCTTTACAGAACTGACTTTTACAATCATCTCAGCAAAACCTTCTTTACACAACAGCGAGGCTTTAATTAAGATGCGACTTTGACAGAATTTATTTTGCTTCTAGCACGTTCATGTGAAGTGTACAGATTCGAATGGAGCTGAGTTTTATATTGTTAGTAATTGATCGTTGTTATGGCACATTCTTTCATCAAGTATAATTGTGTCTTTGCTGTGCACAAATACACAGTCACTACACATTACTGAAAACTTTGAAGCTCTCTAAGATGTTTTGAAGTTAATGTTGTTCCTTCTGTGGGTGTAGATAGATATTTGACTTGTCACCAGTGACTAGCAAAGTTCAGTGGTTGGTTTGACTTGACTTAACCTAATACTGCCCTAACTTGCTTTGATGTCATCCAAGCTTAATGTTGCAAAAACAAACCCAGTCAGTGCACTCTGAACGTAGGTTTGGATCATACAGCATACAGAGAAGCTTTCCTGGACTGTTGTTTGAAAAGGAAGAGAGGGTAACCCTGTCCTGTGAGTTCAAAAGGGAAGTGTCTGTAAGAGACATTTATATATTTTAATACATCTGATAGTTGTTGTCCAGGGTGCAGTTGTAGACTCTGCTGATGGGATCTGAATGGGGAGAGTTGTCCACAGTCAACCGTTGCCCATTAGAACTTCATGACGTGATGTGGAGAACTCTGAGAGAAGCCTAGCGCTGGTCTGTTCATATTGACCTGTTTCCTGAAGGGCTTCCTCCTGTCATGGTTTGGTTCCCAGCCCCACCCCGATTATGTTGTTGATGGTTTTACCGCAGCCAGAATAACTGTAAAACTGAAGGTCCAATTATACGTGTGGACAGTTATTTACAGTTTCTAACTATGTAGCTTGTGCTGGTATACAGCGGAGCTCATTACTGTATTAAGGGCAGTGTATAGACTGCCTCATTTTTTCCCTATTAATGAGTTGTGATTTGGATTGCCCTCAGTTTCAATAAGAGGAAAGTAAGAGAGACTAAAGAGGTCCCGGAGAGAATTGCTCGCATTATTCAGGTACCCACAAGGTGTATGTCCCCGGGTGTCATAGTGACAGTGAAATCCCAGCTCCTCTGTATTTATTAAACCTTTATTTAAACTTCCCCAGTTTGTTTGTCATCTGAATGGAGTGTGCCTGACATCTTAGCGAGAAGTTTTGTTTTTATTGCTGAATTTCCAGGGTAATTTTGGAGATTGAAAGGAAGATGTGATTGTGGTAATTAAGCTGGAAAACTCTTGAGTTTTCAGTATAAGGTGTGACAGTTTTTGCTCCCCTCTCGCTCTGTTTCTAGCATGTTAAAAATTGCCAAGTTTTCTCAGATGAAGCTACCTTCCTGTTCCTCTGCAGTTCAATGACCAGAGTTCCACAGACAAGCCGTTCACAGTCTCGAGACTTCCTGCAGTGGTCAGGGCCTTGCACTTCTGACATTGAGCTGTCATTTTCCTGAATCTGCTTAATTAAAAACATGTTCGTTTGATGTTAGCTGGAAAGGATTTAGACTGTAAGAGCATTTTCCTCAATTATGTGTGAATATTCCTGTGGATAGCAGCTCAAACACATATATGAACTCTTATAACACACAAAAAGTAAACGCACTTCATGTCAAGAAACCATAGGGTGAGACTTTTGTGCTGCTTAATGTTCTCTGCCAGCTTCAAATTAATTATTGCAGATTGTTTTTTTTGTGTGCACAGCTTTTGAAATGATTTGCTGTTCTTTTTGTGACAGGGATTGAAAGTAAAATTTGTGATAAAATGAGAGTGATACTTCAGATAAATCTGCTTTTTACATTTGATTTCATCCAAAATTCATCAACGTTTATAATTTTCCTGGGGAAAAATTGGCATAACAAGAAAGGGCACTTTCCATTTAGTTCTGTAGTCCATACGCAAAATACGTTGTCTTTTGCAGTACATTTTACTGAAATAAACCAACTTGAACCAACCCAGCTAGAACACTTTAGTTCTCAATACTCTTCTCTGCTGCTGGTATAAAATCTGTAAAATCTTCATTCGAATCTAAAAAATGCTGCATGAATTAACATCTTTCCTGTATCAGCTATTTAAACGTTAAACGTGTAAATGGCTTTAGAATATTTTGTTGGTGAAATACTTTGTGTCCAGAGTAGAAAATATTTTATTGCGTAAAGACAGCTTTGTGACATCGGAATGCAAACAAACTGCCTGGTTCAGTGTTTTTTTTTAAAAATTCAAAAAAGATATATTTCAGTGCTTAAGAGTTACTATTTAATTAAACTGTTTACACTATTGGGTTATAAATAGCAGTGTTAAATTAATTAGGGAATTAGTTAAGCACTTAAAGGGTAAAGACTTGAAAGGGAAACAGGATTAATATGTAGATTGGGATGTTCTGTAAATATCCCAGAGTTTTAAATGGAGTGTTTAATTTTGTGGAAATGATGACTGTTAGAGTTTGTGAAGCAAACTCCGGAGGCTCTCGTACATTGTGGAGCCAGTAAGATCCTCAGTTGGTTTTGAACTCACTTTTGAACACCCATTTGCAGTGGCACCATGTATTGGGACAACTGTGATTCCCCGAGCTAGCCTAGACCCGCGATTATGTAGTTGATGATTTCTTGACATATTTATAGTGTTATTTCAACTGATTTATTGATTACAATAGTCATCTGTACTGTTGAATTGGATGATCTATATGAATCATCATATTTGGTAAAGCATTTTTGAGTTCAAGTTTGCTTTTATGTGAAAGCCTCTGTATCAGCTTATTGCTGTGATGGCCAGGTGGGTGGGTGTTCAGGAAGAAGGAGATCAGATGGGCCAAAGGCTCTTCTTCATCCAAACCAATCTTGTGATCTGAATTTCACAGTCCTGCTCTATGTAAGATGGATGTATAATTATTGTTTCCAGGAACTTTGTCTTTATAGTTCACCTAAAAATACTCCAGTGTCTACTCCCTATAGTGAATCCTATAAGGCACTTTGATATGTCCTCCCCATGTTAATGGTTGACATGTTTTTGCATGAAAATAATTGTGATGAATTTTGTTTTCTGTTTGCAGTGCCCCAATGCCCTACCTCATAGGAGTACATTCAAGTTTAATGGAGGTACGTCTATTCTCCTTCAACACAGATTACATGCGTTTTCTATATTATTATAAAAGCTTGCGATTAGTTCATTATTTCAAATAATGTTCTTGAAGCCCAGGTATTGATTTCTTCCAACAAAAGAAAAGAATATTTAAAAAATATTTTTAAAAAATACAGTAATAAATTGGTCACTTCAATCCATGACTGTTTGTGGGACCCTGCTTTGCTCAATTGGCTGCTGCGTTTCACCCACAAATATACAGTCAATTCACTTTACAGTATATTCTGTGAAGCGCATTGAGAAGTTTAGAAGACTTGAACAGCGCTATATCAAATGCAAGGATTATTTTCATATTTATAAATCCATTTCGATTTTTTAAGTATGATTTTTTTCCACATCAGAGTAAGTATTTAGGTGCTCAGAGAGTTCTGACTGGGACAGTGCTCGGCTGGATTGCTTATGCAGCCTGCATATTGGTTTGAGTAGAAACTCTCTGCGGTTCATTAAAACCTACTGAATCACTGCAGTGAATGCCTGTTATTGTTCTGCAGTTTCCAAATTTGGATTTACTTCAGGTGGGAAAGAACTGTATTGTGGAGTCTCTATTAAGCTCTCTTTTTTTCCACTTGTTTATGAAAGCAAAATAATTCTGCACATCTTACCAGTATCATTTTAGCCAAAGTACCATACTCTGTTCTGCACTCCCCTCATGTGCTCTTGTGCCTTTGTCATTCTAAGATCATAAGATTAGCAATCAGGGTCTTCCCAAACCTTCATTAATGCATCTAGAATCGACTAAAACGCTGTTCAAAGCCACATTGTGGGCCAAACTTTAAAGAGATGAGTTGAGTACCCTTCATATCCTCTTGAAAATATATTTTTGTAGATCTAAGAGCATGCAATTTAGCTCCGGGCAATGTTTTTCTTTGCTTATATTACAAACTGGAAAGAGCTATTTAATCAGCCAGTTTCTGCGAAGCAAAATATTACTAAGACGTGCTTTGTTTGGATAAGTCTGCTGCATCACTTTATTGTGGAGCCCTGTTCATCTTTTAATGGTCAGAACTAATAATTTTGTCCATAGAAGGCAGACTTGTTTTCTCTATATGATTTGAAGAGAAGAAATATTGCATGTAAATAAGTAAGTTTTTAGCTACTGTACATCATCCAGAAGGCAGATAACCATCTTTATGGAACCATAGACGATAACAGCGCAGCTCATTGTGTCTGTGCTGGCTCTTTTAAAGAGCAGTCCATTCAGTTCCATTAACCTGCTCTTACCTCTGTTGTTTATTTCCACACCTGGAGGTGGAGGTGTGTAATGCAGGTTACAGTGACCAGCTCTTCTTGGGACGTCCGTCCGATGTGAAAGGTGCTGTGTAAATGTAGTTTTGTGCTTTGCAGACATGACAGTAAAATAGCTTTCTAATGGGATGTTGCTAGGCGCAAAATTGGCTTCAAAGGTGGCCCACAAATACACGGTCACTACACTTCACTGTTGGGGACCTTTACCTTGCTAATATCAAAGTTCTGAAGGTTCCATCAGTGTTGTGTTGGGGGGGAGGGTTGTGTTGGGGGGGCGTCTCCACTGGCTCCTGCTGCAGCCTGTCATCTCAGGGCCGGTGTTGGGTTTGGCTGTGATGCCTTGCCTTCCCTGGGATTAGAAGGGGAAACTACGACAGGGACATTGCTTGGATATCCGTAAAGCCAATCGAGTTGGTTTCTGATCTTTGTCCTTCAGCTTGCTGTAGCTGTTTATGATCATGATGGTGAAACGCTGACCACGTGACGAATGAACAGAACTAAAGCAACAGGAGCCTCGATGCCTCCCAGAGCAGACTTTCACGTTCATCTATACTTTTGGAACTTTTTGTGGTTGCTAATATTCCCAATTGGCCACTTGGTTTATGTGCAGTAGCGGCTGTGTTACATGCACCATATATACTGTATAGCCCTTAATCGTTTCACCTTAGTCTAGTGATGATGCTTCTGGGTACGCAAAAAATCAGCAGGAAATGTTCAATTTAAAAATAAGCGACAGAAAATGCCCCTTCACTGGGCCATCAAAGGGGAACTTGTTGGAGGTCTGTCAAGTCAGTGGAGTTAGTTTCAGATCTTTACCAGTCAGTTTCTTGCAGCTGTTTATGATAATATCCCCCTCAAATCACCTGCTTAGGATCAGGGCTGCCGAGAGCTCTCGGTAACAATTGGGTAAGAAAGTGGACGATGCACAGGAGGGGGTGGGGCCCACATGCTGGGCCAGGATCAAACGGTTTAAAGGTCAGAGGACATGTCTCGCTTAACCATATCTCTCTGTGGAATAGCTGCTTCAGATTGTAAATCTGAGGGAGATTTCATTAAATCCTTCTGTCTGCTCCTGGGGCACGAAATCATAAAAGTTTATATCATTAGCTTGTTCCTGCTTCTGGTAGCCAGATTGACACATCGGTCGGTGTCTGAGCAAAACATGATCCGGTCTTGCAGGAAAGAAACTACACAAATCGCTTGAAACATAATAATAATCCTTGCATTTGATATAGCGCCTTATCACGTCTTTGAGACGTCTCAAAGCGCTTCACAGAATATACTGTAAAGTGAATTGACTGTAGTTTGTGGGCGAAACGTGGCAGTCAATTGCGCACAGACAGTGTCCCACAAACAGTCATGGATTGAATGACCAAATTATTCTTATTATTTAACATTCAGTGGCAACAGTCATTGAAACAGAAGGTTAGAAACTCCAGAAGTTGGAAAAACCACCCCAAAAAAAGTAATTTTGAATGATCTGTTTTGTTGACTTTGAGGAGTGAAATTGTGTCTGAAATGTTCTTTTCCTTTAGGTTTTTGTTTGTGAAGCTTCCAAGTCTTCTCTGACTTCAAAGGTCTAAAGGATATGTTAGTCTGTATTTGTCTTGAAACGTGGACAGCCACCCCAGCAAGGGACAGCCGGTAGCAGTGCAGTGCAGTCCAATCTTAAGGAGGGATTTATAAAGACATACCATCAAGACAAATAGTCCTAACTGCTTTCCACTTAATAGCCTGGCGAATAAGGCCCCCTGTAGTTTGTTTGAAAAGTTAATGCATTTTAACTGCTGGTGTCATTTTGAAAATTCAAAGCGCTGTTGGCTCGGGGAGTGCAGCCCTTCCTGATTAAGCCTGTGAGTCTCAGTAAGCCACATTTATCAATGTAATAAACAATGTGTTCAGCAGTAGCCTGGCTGCAAATCTGGATCTCTGATCACACGCTCCATGTTAGATACACAGCTCACGCACGTGTGATTCACAGGAGCAAACCACAGCTCTGTCTGTTTTCCAGTTACAGTAGTGTTAAGCTCTGCTATCTACTGCCTTAACTTCTGGAACTGGCAGTTCTCAATAGAAATGTCCACAGAGTAACATGAAAGCAATAATGTCAGTGACTTTCCACTACAAACATTTCTGAATGGCAGAAGTTAAGGGTTACGGTTTGTGACCATGTTTCCGGCAAATGACATGTTTGCTATCAGGATGATGCATGTTAATACTCTGGATTCCTGAACAGGACCTAATTAATGTTCTTCTAAGCTAACTTGGTACCTTATTCACATTGCTCATTTTTATGTTAATGGTCTCTTAAATCTTTGGCTGGTATCAATAAACCATCTGAAGAACGGTGTTGTCTTACTGCAAGTCTTACTGTTTCAAGGTAAACGTACAAGGAAACTTATAGGGATTCAAGTATTGTTTGTTTTAGTCATATTGTGGGCTTCTAAATGTCATTAATATTAATACTAACAGAAATTGCTCTTGTCCTTTTTGTGCAACAGAAAGTCCGGAATATGGCCTTAGAAGATGTGGTGATACTAAACGTTGACAATAATACATTGGAAACACCGTTTGATGATCTTCAAAGCCTTCCTAATGATGTGGTTAGTGTTACACAGCTCTCATATCGTCACACTTTTATTACTTGAATCAAAATTCATTACAGCAATTTGATTTGAAGCCTCTTTTCCGTTATTGCTGAGTTTTACAGCTTTGTCACAACGTAGCTCGAGCTCAAAAAGTGCTTTTGTGTTGCTAAAATAAGGGGCAGGATTGCAGGAAAACAAAGTGTAACTGCTTCCAACGCTCTCTGCCAACCTCTTCAGGTCCAATCTGAGTGCGTCTGTCTTACTGGAGTAGGCATGATTGTGCAGATTCTCCTTCATTTAAAGTCCATTAATACCATTGTTCTGATCAAATGCATTCATTCTGTTATTATTTGCTCTAGCCATCACCTTTGCTGTACCTGCACACTGTTTTTTCTCTCTCTCCCACTTCTTTCCTCCCAGTTCTTTGACATTTGTAAACAATGAAGTGGTATTGCGAGCTGAATGCTTTTTGCTTGGCAAGAAAGAGATGCAACCAATTTGCCTTGTACCACGTCTGCGCCACCTGCCATTGGAGTATTTTTAATTAATAGATCAAAGGGAAGGGACTGAGGTGGTAAAGTGTGTCGGGCCGCGAAAAGACAGTGGCGTACTTTGATCTAAACAAAGTTATGTTATAAAGAAAAAAAATCTTTCTCCCAGTGCTTTGTGATCGATGTCCCCGTGCATTTTACGTGTTTAATGTTATGATTTTTAAGTTGGGTGAAGGCTGCAATAGTTTTATTGTATTGTCTAAAGAAAATGTCCCTTTTGATGTAGAATGCTGCTTTTAAAATTACAGCAGATAAATGAGTGGGTACACACAGCCCGGCTCTGTTGTGTTTTGTTAAAAGGTGACATTGCTCCCATCATTGCTGTATGTGGCATCTAAATGTTCGACATATTTTGCCGCATGCCGGGTCTTTATTTTACCAATCTGCTTACCATCTGTTTGAAGTATTATCCTGCTTTTGCAAGCGAGCAAGTGCCCGTGATGCCGACAGCATTTTTGGGTTTGTTGCGATAAAAGCAATTTGACATTAACAGACATGAAAGTACATATTGCTCACAAACATTCTCCCCACGGGCCTGATTGTGCACTCATTGCATTCTACAATTTGGCACAGCGATTGGGAAATTTTAATTACACAGTAACAACTGTTCTGTTTCAATAGGAACAGCTTAACCCTTTCAGCGACCCATGTTCTTCACACTGTGACCAGCTCATGGGATTAGCCAGCATGGGGTGAAACATTGCTCTTGTCACAGAGTGTAGTGACATTGATGATGTGCATTAACAGGCGCCCGATACGGTTTGTGCACATCATCAATGACGCTACACTTTGCCACATCAGGAAGTCGTCACCAGAGCTTTCCATAGATTACAGCTGCCAGGAAAAATGATCGATCGTTGTCTGATACGGATTTAGAAAATTATTCCCAATCACTTCATTGCTAAAAACTAGTAACGAGTAACTGTGCGTGGGAATTTTGCCAGCGCTCTCAGTGCAGAGAGATTCGTTCGGACTAGTAAAAATAAAGTCACGTTAGACAGAATAATAATAATCCTTGCATCTGATATAGTGCCTTATCAGGTCTTCGAGACGTCTCAAAGCGCTTCACAAAATATACTGTAAAGTGAATTGACTGTAGAAGGTTATTCATAGAGTCATAAGATTTTACAGCACAGAAGGAGGCCATTCTGCCCATTCGTGTCGGTGACGGCTCTTTGAAAAGAGCTTCCAATTCAATCCCACTCCCCCACTCTCTCCCCATAGCCCTGATCAACCCCACTCCCCCCGCTCTCTCCCCATAGCCCTGCAAACTTGTCCTCCCCAAATAATTATCTACTTCTCTCTTAAAAGTTGTTATCGAATCGACTTCCACCAACCTTTCAGGCAATGCATTCCAGATCCCAACAACTTGCTGTGTGAAAAAATTCTCCTCACCTCCCCTCTGTTTCTTTTAACAACTACTTTAAATCAGTATCCTCGGGTTACCGACCCACCCGCCAGAGGAAATAGTTTCTCCTTGTTCACCTGATCGAATCCCCTCATCATTTTGAAAACTTTTATTAAGTCTCCTCTTAACCTTCTCTGCTCCAAGGAGAATAATCCAGCTTCTCTAGCCTCCTGATAACTGAAGTCCCTATTGTGGATGACCTGTTAAAACCTGGGGTGTGCGGATAGCTGTGCTGGGGTGAGTTACCGTGAGCTGAGATACCCAGGGATTCACACTTGGCTCCTCAGACGGTGATCCCCACCAGCACCGAGTTCATAGGAGATGACTGGACTCTGCACACTCTTCAGCTTTCAAACAATAACATCCTGCAAATTTAAATGGATTGCTTTTAGTAATGAGCTCCCAAGATTTTATTTATCCTTTATTGATGATTGGCTTTTCTGCTGTTTGAAATGTGCTTGTGTCATATTACACACAGAGCGGTGCAGCAGTCAGGGTCCTGTTGGAGCAGTCATTTTTTTATTTTCTAATTATGTATTAAAATTACATCTAATCTTGTTTATACTTGTAGTGGCACACAGATGGTAGCTTTCACTAATTACACGGGAGATGGTGATGCCCAAAGCAAAATATTATCTAACACTATCAAGCAGCTCTTTGTCCACAGTTAAACATCATATGCGCTGGTGTAAGTGCTATATAATTGTACCGAGTATACTAGATCTAGGGTGAATTAGTATTAGACTCTCAATTCACTTTCACTTTCTAACACTGATATTATGTTATAACTATATTAAACCCGCTCCAGGCTCCGTGTCCCTATCACCCCCACCCTCGCCTAGCTCCACTGCCCCCCCCCCATCCCCAGAGGATAGAGTTCAAAATCCTCACCTTCAAGGCTCTCCATGGGCTTGCCCCGTTCTATCTCTGTGACCTGTTGACCCCGTATCAACCTGTCCGCTCCCTCCTCTCAGCAGGCTCTGGCCTGCTCCAGGTCCCCAGCCCGTCCCGCTCCACCATTGACGGTCGAGCCTTCAGCCTCTTTGCCCCCACCCTCTGGACCTACATCCCACAGTCCCGTCGCCTCACTCCCTCCCTTGCCTCCTTCAAGGCCCCTCTCAAGAACCTCCTCTTTGACCGCATCTTTGGCCACCCTCCTACCCCGACCCGATGGGACGTCTTCCCAACATGAAAGGTGCTGTACAAATGTAAAATAGCTACTTTCTGAAGTTTTTTTTAAAAGGTTATGAAAAATTATTGTTTGTTCCCATTGTTTGTGAGCACAAATAATATGTCATTCAAAATCCAATACAAGTGTAATCCCTGGGATGTGGAAATTAGGAAAGTTGAGGGTATAGGCTCATGGGACAATAAATCCTACAGGATCCGTGAACTTTCTCCAAGGCACCAAAAGATACCAGGGATGAGATGTGTGAAGCACTGACTGACCTTTTGAGAAAATCAATCAGCACTTGGCGAGGGTTCGACAGTCTGGAACCCAGCTAATGTTCTCTTTTTCCAGAGCAGCGATAGAGCCAAACCTGCCAACAAGCAGCAGCCAATATGTGGTCCAGATAACTGAAGGTGATGGCTGATGACTTTTGACCCTTACAGGATATGAGCCGTAGGCAGCATCCTGTGAGTTGGCCGTTTATTTGATAAATAAATATGTAGGTATAGAATACAGCTGCCTATTATCATTTCCTTTCTGTTTCTTCCTGCTATGTTTTAACTTTAAATGAGGGCTTTTACCTATTCTTAGAAATCAACTCAACCTCCCTGTGTTGAGTTTCCTTACTCCACGCCATCCCTCAAAAAAAACCAATAATAAATTGATCTTTTCAATCCACGATTGTTTGTGGGACGCTGCTGTGCGCAATTGGCTGCCGCATTTCACCCACAAATGTACAGTCAATTCACTTTACAGTCTATTCTGTGAAACACTTTGAGACGTCTAGAAGACGTGAAAAGTTCTATATCAAATTCAATGATTATTATTATTATTAAACTGCTCTTGTTTCTGCTAAAATAATACTAATTTTGTCACTCACTCCACGACTGTTTGTGGAACACTGCTGTGTACAATTGACTGCCACATTTCGCCCAAAAATACACAGTCACTTCATATTACAGTATATTCTGTGAAGTACTTTAAGACGTCTCGAAGACGCGATAACAAGCTTTATCAAATGCGAGGATTATTATTATTATTTACTGTTACTGAAGTGGTGCATTTTGGAGTTCTTCAGGTTAAATGTTTGTGTGTTTACATTGTTTGCATGGTCACACACAGTCTCTATGCCTGCTCTGGTCAAAAGGCTAAGGACCTACTTCCGAATAAGACACAATAGGCACAATTGTGACACCGTGGCACCGATTTTATAGGTGTTTCCCCTTCCTGCAGTAGATCACATGTCGTGGGAATTGCACATGAAGATTGCCCTTATTTCAAAGGATAAGGAGGAGATGCCTATAGAAGACAATCCAGTAGCCTGTAGCAACTCTTGCCTATCTCTGCAGCTGAAAGGATGTGTGCTCGAGTGCTGCAAGTGGGCCAACCCTTTAGCTTTCCCTCTCTCCAGAAAGTTGCCTCATGTTTACTCAGCACGTGGCTCACCCCTACGGAGTGTCAAACCTGCCTTCTTGTACAGTGATGTTATGTCTCATTGCTCATAGGAACCCGGTTGTTAGTCGATTGGTGGATCGAATTTCCACAGGTTATAATACTTTCAAAAAATAATAATAATAAATTGGTCACTTCAATCCCTGACTTTTTGTGGGACGCTGCAGTGCGCAATTGGCTGCTGCGTTCCGCACACAGTCAATTCACTTTACACTGTATTCTGTGAAGGGCTTTGAGACGTCTCGAAGATGTGATAAGGCGCTGTATCCAATGCAAGGATTACTATTATATTACTATTGCTACTTCTCCACTGAAGTTCAAGGTGAGGTGGTCTTCAGTCATGTTGCAGGCAACATTGAAACCCAGAAGCAGCTTTATCAGTCATAATGTAAAATGACAGATGTGCATTTGCAGCTTGATAACTGTCTGAACTGGTACAACAGGTTATATTCTGCACAGTAACCTGAATAGAAGTAGCATATGGGACGGATAAAGCTAATGCCTGTTTCTGTGTCTCAATGTTGACTTGTTTAGTGGTCCAGTGTTGAGCTGAACTACAGGAAACTCCTCATGAAAATCCCTAAAGAATTCTTAGAACCTCGTTTCCTAATTTAGATTTTATACAAGCCTCATTTACAGATTTCCTGGCCACTAGTGAAAAGCAGATTTGGCTTTGCCCTTTGGCATTCGCAAGTGAATTCTCATTATCTTTGTCACAAGAAAGTACACTTAAATTATTAAGTCCTTAAGTGGCAATAAAACTGAACTCAGTGCATTACTATTATAAGGGTTTGTTTTTAAAAACCTGATCCCCCTCCCTTTCCCCCATTGATGTTGTAGTTTTACTCAGCAGGTTTACATACTGTAGAAGGTTTGGAAACCCAGTGAGCCGGAGCATAGGAGGCAGCCATGTGAAATTCTCAATGAAAACTGGAAATGAAGCAGCGAGTGGAATATGTTCATCTTTTAGGAATCGATGCGATACAATCCATTAACATTCCTCAGTTTAATCGAAAGCAGATGTTCCATTTGGTCCTATCTACAAACTCGAGATTATAAAAACGTCATCAGAGAAATGTCACTCCCCCCGCTCACCCGCCCGCCCTCTTTGGCAAGCCTTGTTTTCTCTGGGTTGCTCTGTGATGGTTATCTCTGACGAATGTTAGATACGGTTATTGATACCATCTCATGACAATGTGACACGCAAGTTGGGCAGTTTCAGAGTAAATGTCTTACAGGCCTATAGAAGGAACCGCTTGTCGGAACGGCTCTGCAGCGCCGATTTTATTTGGTCGTGCGGTCAGTTTGAATAAATGATCTCTACGCAAACACATGCATCATTAAAATGGAGCTGTCAGACACGGTTTGGTTAACTGGTAGGCAAGTCAGAAGCATGTTTGGATGTGTGGCTTTGTGGACTGAAATTGTAGCTAGGTCATGCTATCTTTACTGGTTAAACCCTCTTGGCACAGTGTTGGTAACCTTTCAAGTGTTACAAAACCTCTTCAGCTGTTTATACTTAAATCATTTCAGTAAAAGTTGACTTTGGCTAAATCTCTAATTGATTGCAATCTATTTATTGTGTGCTTTACCTGCAAGAAACATTCTTGTTTGAGGAAGAGAACTTCCTCGGTCTGGATTTTAAATATTTTAAGTAACTTGGCGAACAATACAAAAGAACACCTCACTTTATAATCCTTTACTCTTCCCTGGAAAGCTCTTTATGTCAGCTCACCATGACTGTACTTGATGATGACATTATAGCGGACTCGTTCAAAAGCACTGCATGTGAAGACTTAATTTTGGGGGGATCTTGTTTTTTTTTGTTCTCTGAGGTGCTTCTACGTGAATCTATTCTTCTGCCCATGTTTTTATAAAAAGAAATTAGGGATAATATTGCACATTGTGTCCTTTAACGCTGGCCACTATTAATATCAAAGAAGACGCAGCAGTTGGCTTCTGAACTGCAGCGTGGAAAGCTAAAACGCTAATCTGAAGCCCCAGATTCCCAGGCTGATGTGGTGTGGTGTTACATGCACCAATGACACTGTTATTCAATGACACTCAGTTATTGTTGAGCATTGACTGCAATTTCTTGAGGCAAGTTGGCCTGTCAGTATTTCCATCCAGTGGTCTAATCTAGAGCTGTAGGAAACTCATAAAACCATGGTAACCAAGTTGGAGTGGTGGAAGACCCTAGGGACTAAAATCTTGGTGTCGCTTAGAAATTGTCCATTTTCAGTATAAATTTGATCATCACAAGCTTTGCTCCACGACTGCATAAGTTAAATGGTGTCAGTGCCTTATTAGCATTGTCTTGCTCAGAATCTAACCGGTTTAGGTTCTACTTTTCCCTTTTGGAGCACAGACGATTGGGAATAAACCACTGCCTGAGGCGCCAATGAGGCTGCAGGACTGAGGACAATGAAAAGGCAATGATTAAAATGCGGTTTAATTCACAACAGAATTTATTTGCTTTTTTAAAAAAANGATTGCTGGTAAGTAGATATGCCACTCCCATTGCAACCAACCTCTCTGTTCAGACATGGAGCAGCAGAGTTCATGTGAGTTGGAGACACTGGCCCAATTGGTATCCACTGGTATTGGTATTAACAGATTCTGTTGTGAGTATTGAGTTGCCTTACCTGCACGTTGTGTAAAAGAGAGCTATCATAGGGTGCGCCCTTGAATTATCTGCTTTGGTTCAGCGTTATATAACTGATGGCTTCTTTGAGACTGTAGTCCTGTGGGACTTATTAAAAATTGAATAGAGGAAGTTTGAACATAGTACCTTGCTCATATCCTGCCCGGATGTCAGATAGAAATCATGGTATACTGCACTTCAGTCAGTTTTCTTCTTACAGTCACCAGACATAGCGCAGTATATGAACATCGCTGCTGTATTAAGCCTGAGGACAGAGAGACACAGAGTGGCTAACCTCCTGTGTTTGCACCACACGTTCCAATTCCAATCGAATAGAATTGGGAGCAAACGGCCATTCCGAATGCTTTACATTGAAAATCAGTGATATTTATTTATATAACCTGCTCCTACTTCCTTGACCGAGAAGCATCCACATTTCTGAATATTAAAAAATAAAAAAAATTCCAGGGAATGAACAATCTGCTATTTATTGTTGTGTAGAATTCAATGACTACAACAACTGACATTTATATAGCGTCCCTCACACAGGGTAGCATCCCAGAGTGCTTCAGTTCCTCCAGCTCCAAAGTCCAGCCCAGCGTTAGAATAATAATAATCCTTTGCATTTGATAGAGCTACTTATCACGTCTTCGGCATGTCTCAAAACGCTTCACAGAATATACTGTAAAGTGAATTGACTATAGATTTGTGGGTAAGAATGCTCCGCGGTGCCAGGGATTAATAATCAGTGCCTGAATCTGACTTCTCACATTCACCATTATGCATGCTGCTGTCTGGTTTAGAAGTCCTACCTTTTGAGCATTGACCAAGTTTTCACCATTCTTTGATGTTTTCTTTAATCGTTATTCATGTTCCGTTGTTAAACAGGGTGTTAATACTTTTATTGTTTGAGGCTGAGGCATTCAGCCACCACTGGAGTTCTCTTCCAAATTCACTTTGCCTCTCATACCTCTCTGCTTTCAAATACAGTGCTTGGTGTGAAGACCTGTCTCATTGATCGTACTTTTGATCACCTCCAAGTCCCTGCCAATCCTTGCTGGCTTATTTGCGCGGACTCTGATTGCCCTGAGGTACTTCAAATGTAAGCCTAGTCAATGAGTGTCGCCTGGTTATTCAATTGTAGAGGATGTCACAGTCAAATTCAATCCACTCAGCAACCACAAAGACCGATTTTCCAGCAGTGTTCAGGAGTAGAAACCTTGGTTCATTTGTTTCTTCTCCCTCTCGTTCTCCTCCAATTGAATCCATTCCAGACATCACATAACTTTTTCCAGGGATTGAACCTGGGACCTTGCGTGTCTGTGTGACTCCCTTACGCCCTGGGCAATGACATTACCAGTTGCATTACCTGTCGTAGTTTTGACAGGCTGCGTAGACCAGTAACTGAGCTATAGAAGAATGGGTTGGAAATGGATAATTTTATTGAGGTTTAAATCACACAAAGCATTTTTCAGCAAAGTGGTTCTGCATTGAGTTTTAACAATAGTGAAACAATAGAATTCACAACATCACTGACAAATGACCACAGAGCGAATCCAGTTTGATGCCTATTCAAATGTATTAATTGGATTTTAGCCAGTCAGAGAAGGGGCCTTTGATTGATGGGAAGCCCTCACACAATAAATACAAAATGTTGCTGAACCTGTCAGCGTTACATGTTAATTGTACAGACAGATTACTGTGTGTGTGTTTGTGTGGGGGTGGGCGTGGTGGGGGGGGGGGGGGGCGGCGGTGGGGGGAATAATCTTATTCAACGATTGCCAAAATGATGCTGAACTAAAATTCGGGAGAAAGCGATCATTCTGTGCGAGTGAGAACTGTTCTGATGGACAGAGAGGAGGTGGAGGTTCTGTGCTCCCGTTTCCTAGGCAATGGTTTAGAAATGTTTTAAGGCCTTTTGCAGTTGGTTGTTGTGTTGAAGCTGGACCCTGGGAGGGAGGCAGCCCTTGTGCAGTGAATCTGGGAAGCTCAACCATTACCAAAGGGGTTTATTTTCATCGGTTCCTTTTTTTTTTGGCAGCCCTATTTCACCTGCAGTGTGAGCTTTCTCAGACAGCTGTGGATACATTAGTGCAGACCACACAGAATCTCTGCTCCTGACCCCATCTTTCATCGGACTAACCATCAGGAGAAATGTTAACACAAACATCTACATCTACTGTTGCTTCACACGGTCTCGCCCAGGAAGCACAAACCAATGGCTTCTACCATCAAAATAGCCATTAGCACCGCACAATGTTAACATAATGCTTTCCTGCACAGAATATCACTCAACAAAACCACCTCACTTGATTCTACAGAGATTGGAGGCATCACAGCTGCCGGCAGCCACGGTGACTGCTCGCACAGACCTGTGATTTACTCCTTTTACAACAAATTATTAATAGTCAGTGGCTGTTTTATTAAATGATTATTGTGATGGGAATCGGTGGTTTACAGGAATAAACTACTCTAAGTCAACCCTGTGGAACTTGTCACTCAGCTGGGCACTGCACCGGGTAAATTATCATTTTGTTGTGCTCACTATTCATACCCCGTGATGACATTTTTAACTCAAAATGCAAGTGGAAATGTCTCCCAATAAAGAAGGGTAAAATCAGGTTGTGTTTGTCATTGACCTATCAGCCTATTTCAGGAGAGTTAGCATCCTGAGCTGCAAACCAGGAAAATATTTGCCAGTATCCCTGCCCCACCTAATCGGCATTCAGTGGAAAACATTCATACACACGGCACAGACTAGTTGGGCCGAATGCTTGTGTGAAGACAAGCTTGTCTGGGATGTGATGCTGCCAGGGTTGAATAGCCTGTTAGCAATTCCTGTTTTATACATGCAGAATGTCCATGTGGGACATTGTCATGGTCACTGCTGCTGGTGACCATAGCCTGCCTGGCATGATTTCCCAACTTCAGCAAAAGCAAAGGAGAGAGCTGAGCAGACAGTTAGCAAACTCATCCTGTGAGTAGGATACAGCGGTAGGATGTGTCCTCCTGTGCAAGAGGATGGCAGAGGATTAAAAGAAATGCACCATTGATATTTGTTACCACAATGAATATTTCCTTTTCTGCAAATGGTAATGAGGTTGTTTGGAGCATTCACCTGAGGAGCAGGGTTTTGAATTGGAGATAATTAAATGCTCGCGGAGTTAATCGAGGGCTTGCCAAGGTTAACTGGAATAATTGGAGGCACAGGTGGTGCGGCATTAGTGGCAGAAACGGATGCAGGTAATTCGGGAGAACGTCTGTGTCAGATGTAGCCATTGGACCATTTATGCAGCACAGTGTTTGTTCGTGATTTCATACCAGAGAAGGTATTAAAGCGTGGCACAGAGCATCACCTTTTAGAGTAAGGTTTGAGAAGCTTGCGGATAAAATAATAAACACAGCTTATAAAGGTTGTAGAAGCCCAGACAGTACATGTGGTGTTTTATTTTATCACATTGAGCTGATGGTGTTTTATAGTTGTGTTGAAACCTTAAGACGGAAATGCTATGTGAGCCATGTTAAACCTGATACACAGCAATTGTTCGGTGGGAAGGCCTAATTCTTACTCTTAATTGTGCCTGTGTCCTGTGTCACAGGATTAGCAAGTTGAGATCTATTAGAGAATGCACTGACTTTGATCAGAGCCCCAAGAGATAACTGAACGCCTCACAGGTATGAATAGGAAACCACATGATGACCGTTCCAAGTCACAAGTGTAATAAGTCACAGTGGATCTAATGATGTTCGGTTAATGCTCATTAGCTGCGGTGCTGGTATTAAATGCACCTGCCTAGCCAGTTACCTTTTATTTTGCAGGTTTAGTAACTTCTTTTAAATCTTCAGAGAGCAGAGTGAAATATCAAAGCCTTAATAATAGAATTGTCCATAAATATACACAGCCTGAACTGAGAATCTGCTGCCAGTGTAGTGCTGTGCGTTGCCGTCAGTAATCACTGCCTACCTTTGTTTGTACTCCTCCAACCCTGCACACTGTCCTGCTGTGTTTCCTTACTCCACATGCCTCTGTTTACCTAGCACGTAAGTAGGAATCCAGTTGTTAGTTGATTGGTGGATCGCTTTTCTGGGGCTAATAATCCCTTTAAAAAATAAATATAAAAAATAAGAATTTGGTCACTCAATTCACGACTGGTTGTGGGACACTGCTGTGCACAATTGGCTGCCATGTTTCGCCTACAAATATACAATCAATTTCTAGTATATTCTGTGAAGCACTTTGAGACGTCTCGAAGACATGAACAGACGTCAACAAAGTTGAGTCCACTGCATCTCATTTTCCGACCAAGTTTGATTCAAATTTTCAAGACTGAAGTGGATAGATGTTTGTTTGGTCAGGGTATCAAGGGATATAGGGTAAGGGCAGGTAATTGGAGTTGAGGTACAGATCGACCATAATCTTATAGAATGGCAAAACAGGCTCAAGAGGCTGAATGGCCTCCTCCTGTTCCTATATCTTGGACTCGGTCACCGATCAACTTTGATTCCGGTTTCTCTGTCACAATGTGTTTGCCAATTGATTTCCCAATGGCCGGGTCAATCTCATGGTTCAATAGCTCTTATTTGTTTATCTTACTGGCATGTTTTATAAGGTCGATTTTTTTTCATTCTGAGCAGAACTTTAGTTGGATTTTGAAGACCCTCAAAACATTTAGATGGGCAAAAATCAATTCTAGACACTGGCTTTCTGGGTCAGCATAGCTGTGTGACTTGGGGCTTGTAGATTTCCTTTTCAGTGGCTGGTGCAGTGAGTGTTTGGTTGTGTTTTCTGGGTTGTTGATGAGAATGTGGACATTTCTTACCTGCGTTAATTGTGTCACTTGGCTCTGTTGGTAGAACTCGCCTCTGAGTCAGAAAGCTGTAGATTCAAGACTCATATCAGATCCTTGAGCTCACGGTCTCGGCTAACACAACAGTGTGGTTGGTAATGGAAAAGTGCTGGTTTATCTGATGTCCTGCCCTTTGGATGAGACATTAAATCGAGGTCTCGTCTGGCTGTTTTTAGGTTGATGTTGAAAAAAAATCTCCTGACACTGTTAAAAGAGAAGGAAATTTCTCTCTGTATCCTGTCTGACAATCCAGCAGATTAATCTTCTATTGATTCAGTAATCAATGTTCTATTGCAACTATTCACTGAGAGCAGTCACATCAGTGTGAGGCAAGCGTTTACACTAACACTAGGCTGCAGGATTACTGAATGTACAGCATTCAGCTTTGATCTTTTGTCATTTATACCAACATGAAGAACCACCGGTTCGTTCACTTCATTGATGTTGCCTGTAACTGTAGATTGCTTCTGTACCTTTTCCCCAAGAGAAGGAAAGGGCCTGCTAACTTTGATTTACTCCCATAAGAGGCCACTTCATCCATTTCACATGCGGTGGTCTTTCTTTCATTCAGCAGCTAACTTCAGTTTGTAGTACAAAACTGTAATCACTACTGTCGGAAGCTGGGATGATTGCGTTGGGAATATAAATGAAATGAAAGGTGCTCACTCTCCATAGTGATTCTAACTACACTAGGAGGGAAGTTGCAGAATACGTAGATGGTGAATCAGCCCATATCAGACCTATGTAAAGGTAGACCTATTAAATAGTTGTATAAATATTGCTGGTACAAATGTTAACCCTTATTGAGTCAATCCCTTTAAGCGTTGTGTTTTTCAAATGATTAATTTTGAAAACAACTGAAAACAATTGAAAAATACAGTGATATTTATTGGTATCAAGTTGCCTGGAATGTACCAACCTGTGTACATGTCCTGTATAATTGTAGAAGACTCAGGAAGGGGATTGATGATGGTGTGGGTTTTGGCAGGACTGACTGTAGCTCTGGAATTACAATGAAGAGCTCATTTGGGTGATTTAGAAAGAGTGCAGCCGTCTGTATTTTAGCTCACATAGCTCACATTTCTCTTTGAACAAAGAGCATTACATTACCTCGTTTCAAAGTGCTCCTGAGCCTCTGTAGAATTGTGAATTATTTGAGTTGGTTCAGTGACCTGATTCCTTTTTTCCTCTTATTTCCAAATGTGTAGTTATCAACACTAAAGAACAGACTAAAGAAAGTGTCAACAACCACAGGCAATGGAGTCGCCCGGGCGTTTTTGAAGACTCAAGCGATGTTGTTTGGCAGCTACAGAAATGCTCTGAAGATTGAACCTGTAAGTGGAGCCTGATTGTTGCATACAAACCGCTGTACAAAAGACACACTGGTTATGGGGTGTGACATATTTAACACTAAAGACAGTTCATTCGCAACACTAAGGATTCAGTGTGTACAGTATTTTCCTAAATCCTCCAGTATTTTCCATGGCCTGATATTTACACACAGGATACGCACGTGTAAAATTTGACTTTGATGAAGAAATGTGGCTTTATTCTGGTTATTTATTCTCCTTGATGATATTCAATGGAGAATTATTGTTATAAATTTAAGTGAGCAAAAATGACAGTATCAATGTACATCAGCAGTGAAGCTATTTACTTTGTGACATACAATTACATGTCTTAAAGACTTGTAGTAGATTTTTTTAATGTCACTTTTTAATTTTCCCTTTAAGGTGCCAATCACTAACTTATAATAATAGTCCTTACATTTGATACACCACCTTATTACATCTTCGAGACGTCTCAAAATGCTTCACAGAATATACTATAAAGTGAAGCAACTGTGTATTTTGTGGGCAAAATCTTATATAGCCAGTGGGTGAGGGGGTGCTTTGACATGTACTTATCACAGTACATTTTCCTATCAGTTATATGAATCAATGTCATAAACAATTAGCAGTGTGTGTAAATAGATTGATTTCAATTATGTTCCTTTATGTATTCGATGCTCATTGTCAGATCAGCTCTGTAAATACAAGTTAAGATAGTGAAAGGATGCCATTATGTATCATGTCATTAGGAGTCCCGTGATGAGCAGCAAATCTTATTGATTTTATTCTATCCTTGAATTATAACGTATGTGAATTTACACTACTAACACCTCTGTACTTAACAGCTTCTTTGAATGAAATGGCTGCTGGTCTTCATGAAATAAGTTAAAGAACTTTGTAAGGAATACTGCAAACTTTATCCCATTATTATTTCATAATCGAAATATCTCACTTATTTTCCAATCTTGTGTGCAGTTTATGTTCCTCTGGTTTTATTGCATTGAATGCAAACTCCCCTAAAAAAAGCTGCCTCGGAGTTTAATAAATGCTATGACTTGTATGAATTGAGATACTGTTTTGTGAGTGTACAGACCTGAATAGTTTCTAAACTAGTGAAGTCTTGTTATCCCTCAGTAAATGAATTGCCTTGTCTTTTTTTAATCATACCGAAGAAAGAATTGATTCTTAAGATTTTGTGCCACAATGGACCGTAGGAAGCTGTCTATGTATGCAACCATCAACACTCTTTATCCTTCAATGAGATTAAAATCCTTTGTAAGATTTTCTCCAACCTTGAACGTTGTTGTTCTATAATAAGGCTATGGATTGCCTTCAACAGTGAGCAGGCTGGAGTCTATCTGATGTGGATATCCTGCAACATTTTAGCAGCAAGCCCGATGAGTTTGCTCAAGGCATTGGATTCCCTGAAGGAGCTGTAGAAACGATACATTGAATACCAAAACATATAGCCAATATGTTGTATTATATATGTATATATATAGTTTTTTATATAGTTATATATAATTTTAGCCAAATGAGCTTTTCTGACTAGATCATCAGATACAATACAAAATTACATTTGTATAGCGCCTTTTATGTTGGGAGGATGTCCCAAGGCGCTGGACAGTCGGGGAGTTGGACCGGAGTGGTGGGGGGAGTTGGGATCAGGAAGGGTGGAGGGCAGGGAGGGTGGCCGAAGCACGGTCGAACAGGAGGGTCTTGATAGGCGCCTTGAAGTAGATAAGAGAGGGAGCGAGGCAAAGGGAATGTGGGATGGAGTTCCAAAGGCTGGAGGCAGAGAGGCTGAAGGCCTGACCGCTGATGGTGGGGGGTGTGGGTGGGGGATGTGGAGGAGGCTGGAGCCTGCTGAGCAGAGGGAGTGGACAGGTTGATTTGGGGAATCATCCATTAGGCACCATTCTGGCAAAGCAGAAGCTCGTACCTTTGTTGCATTTTTACTTACGTGGTGTGTATTTATGTATGACTGCAGTAAGTTCTGAATTTTTTGTCTCGAGTATTTAGTAGCTCAGAGGTCTACAGTGGTGTTAATCTTGGTACTTCAAGATCCTTGAAATCCTCACTCTCGTGTTCAAATCCATTCACTCCCTGGCACCTCCCTTCCTCTCCGACCTCCTCACTCCCCAATCCACCACCTGGAGCCTCCGCTCGACTGGCACCGGCTCCTGCTCGATCCACACACCCTCTACCCCACCCTTGGAGGTCTTACTTTCAGCTACTACACCCCAAAACTCTGGAACATTCTCCCTCTCCCTTGCCCCATCTCTCCCCTCTTTCAAGTCCCACCTGAAGTCTTTCCTGTTCGACCGTGCTTAAGGCCACCTACCTCCTCCCCCTCCTCCTGACTCAGAGTCAGACTCCGCCACTGTTAAGCCTCTGAGACGCTGCCCTGTGTGGAGGGTGCTATATAAGTGCAAGTTGTTGTTGCTTTTGTTGTACTTCAGGAGACTGCACAACCTGTTGAGTAGAAACATTATCAATACTGTACGTTTGCACCAGGCAAAGCACATAACTCACAACTACAGGAACAACCCTTGTGCTGAAGCTGCTGAGATTTTTTTGTCTATTTTCTCCACAAGTCTGAAGTATAATTCAGAATTAATTGATGTCTTCAAAATGTTTCAAAATATGAAAATGCTGTTTGCGAGTCTGTTTAGTGATTGAGGAGTATTCTGGCTTGTGCCTTAATAACACAAACCGTAATGCGGAAAGTTCGTCTGCTGAATAAAGATTCAAATCCAAAGCTACAGGACTGACTAATTGCACTGACATTTGCAGTTCTGTTGGTTCAGTTTTTCTCATCTTATTCCAGTGTTTTGAGAACACAATTTTAAATCCCGCTGTTTTAATGCTTTATTCGTGGCACATTTTTGTTGCCATTGCTCACTTTTCTAGTGTGTTGTGTTGTTTTTAACGCCGCATTATCAAGAGAGCAGGAAAATATCCTGTTAGCACCGTCCTCAACTGGGATGTACACGGCCTGAAGGTTATTGATGAAAGATGTATCTTCATTCCTTGTCAAAGGCTGTTAGTGGAGAATGCTTTCCCACCTTGGTAACACTCTTGGCTGTTGGGAACATTTCAGTTTTGACTCATACCTGTTCTTCATTCCGTTTATTGAAATTGTGTGTAAGGATACATTCTATTATCATAAACCATCATGTCTTAAACCAGCAGTTTTGACAACCTGACATAACCTATTGTGTCATTGACTGTGTATGTCTGACATCTTAATGCATCTTTGTTTTTTTCCTTGGGCAAATGTTTGCTAATGGCAAACTAGGTCTGAAGTAACGGACCCTGATTTTATTCACATTTCTAATGCAATAATCCATTTATTTAAATATAGACAAAAAGTGCAGGTGTTTTAAATTGTCCCGCACCAATGTTCTTTTTTCTCTGCAAACCTTGAATTTGAGCACAGCCAGATTATTTTAAGCGGGGGGAGTGGGATTGATTTGGATAGCTCTTTTAAAAGAGACACAGACATGATGGGCCGAATGGCCTCCTTCTGTGCTGTATAATTCTATGATTCTATAATCATTTTATTTAAAATCTATATTCAAATTTTCCTCAGTTGAAAAGTTCCAATTTGGCTGGTTTTATACCAGGGCAATGAATCAGTGATTCAAACAATCAATCAATTAATCAATCAATCAATAGTTTCTGCTGCACATAACCCTTTGTTCTCCCATGGACATCCCCACACAGACTTTGCAGGACTGACATCTAGTGGCCCTAGTTACATTACAGCCAGTTAGTTTACAAGAGTTAGATTTTTCCACAGTTTTTAGTTAACATAGTGGTAGCATTATGTATTCCTGGTTGTGTTCACTTAATAACTAGACCAATGGTTCATGTACCTCATTTCATTCCTAACCTTATAGCTGGTGCCAGGGAGAGGGTGGAAGTACACAGCAAGCCAACGTTAGGTCTTGGGTGTGTGGGGGAGGTGAGCAGAGGTGTAGGAGAAGGGACATTAATAATGAAGCTTATACCCGGGTGGAATTTCTACTCAATATTATATGAATATGTTTAGAACTCAGCTTTCAAATGTTAATACATTTCTTATTTTGTGACACCCTCTTTGAAGTACAGTATTGCAGTGTATTCTGATATTTCGGGTGATTTGCATCTTCCAGTTTGAGGATCTTACTGGTGTTGATCCTCAGCAGCTCAGTCAGTGAACCGTCAAACCGTGTGACTTGGCATTCACTCACCTGTGCTGTGTGGGTGCATCGGCAGTTCCTCATTCTGCCACTGGGTGGAGCACTATACAATGCTGAGAAGGGGCAAATACCATCTGTGCCAGTCATACAGCAATGTTCCTGCTGGCACCGCCGGGCTCAGTCAGCACTCTCACCTCTGAGTCAGATGGTTGTGGGTTCAAGGACCATATCAGGGACTTTGAGCTCACAGTCTAGGCTGACAGACACTCCAGTGCAGTGCTCAGGGTGCACTGCATTGTTGGAGGTCCGTGCATTGGGTAGGACATTACACAGAGGTTCTGCACTATTTGAAAATGGAGCTTCTCTGGTCGAACCAGAGGATAGCTTAACAAATTCAATATTAAACAGACCCTCTTTCTCTTTACCATCACACTGTCTTTCAGCTGTAAGTAAAGTAAATCCACCAACACTAACAAATCCATGCGAGTGAAAACTTGTGTGACCGCAATGTTCAAATTAAAAGAAAGAATAATTGCCTTCAGTAAGCCAAGCTACATTGTGAGTTTATGAATAAACTGTAACCTAGAAGCTATCAAATGCAAGGATTATTATTATGTATATCTAGCCTGCAAATTATCACACGTGGGAAGAAATAAATTCTAGAATTTCAACAATTTAATATCCACAGCGTGAATTTTAATTAATTATTGTTGTACAATGGCTCAAAAGTTGCATCGTGCATTTCTGATCTTACGGGAGGGAACAAAAGTGTGAAATTGCGCTGCGGAAAACAGCCCTTTAAAAATCAACCTTTAGCGGCTTTGTTACAAGAGTAAGGAAATTAGATCATCCTTTCTGTCCCGTTGGGCCAGCTTTGTTAATGTGGTGAGGCAACGCACTTCACCTGAACCTGGCTCAGCATTAAAAAAGATTTAATGATGGAAATGATCACTTGCTGGAATTACCTGAGTGATTAGCTCGGATTTCTTCTGAGTCCATCCCTAAGTGCAGGGTGAAGCCCGGCTTGGATTTGGGAGATAATGATATAATGAGAATACACCAGGGATGTTTGGGTTTGAGTATTAATCTCAGGCCAGGTGATGAATGCGGAAGAGTATACTTTAAGGAAAATGCTCGTACTCAACAGCTGCTCAACAACTTTTGGGTGCTTGCCTCGATGTGTAACCATTAAGTCAATTCAGTTTGAAGGTAGTTTTTAATGTATTGCTTTATTGTTGGATATGTTCAATTGGTCAACTTACGCTTTGATATTCAAGTTAAGTAGTTGATTGTTTTCAGTGTGTTTTGTGCTCTGTGAGGGAGCCTAATCTATTTTAGATCCTATAGTTAATGTGCACAGTGGTCCTTCCATGGCAGCCTTTAGTGAGCGTCCGGCCTATTGCACTACACGTAACCGAGCTATTAGCAGTGAACGTATCTAGTGCAAGTTCACAGTCAGGTAGAGCATGTTGAGAGAAGTAAGTGAACAATAAACTACAAGAGTAACTAGGACTGGCCCAGCCGTGAGCTAGGATTTTCTCTCCTAGGATCGCGGTCTTTTCTACACTCTCAAGCTTCACTGATGAGTCTGACAGACTGGCCATCCATCACCAATGCTTGGGAGTACAGCAGACCTGCCTGGCTTTGCCAGATGTATCTCCTCAGAGTCCGTTCAACCCTAGGGAGACCCAGCTTGCCTTCCTGAAGGATATTGTTTAGAAATGGTACTCAAAAATTTTTCCATCAACTTTGAAGGTGTGAAGGGCTAAGTGGACCCACCAGGATTTGAACCCAGAAACTTCTGATCCTGAGTCTGGTGGGCGACTGATTGTGTTCCCCTCATCACACAGTTGGACAGGGGAGGTGAAAGGCTGGGTCTCATCATTTTGCAGGACAAGAAACACACAACAGTTAAAACAGAACCGATTCCCACTGTTGCTCTGCTTTTGATCAGTTTGTTTGACAGTCATTTGTGATGATCCTTCAGCTAAACAGGGTGATTGATGCTTTAAGTCTGAGGGTGAAGGAACGAGTGAAAATATAAAGGGTTGTCATTTTTGGACACTGTTGCAGATTTGGTAATGGCTGTTGCTAAAAACGTACAAAATGAAGAAATATTAATTAATCTTTCAACTGAACAATTTCACCACAAACTGGAACTTTTGAAAGTTGAGTCTCTCCTTTCTCACAGTTCCTCCGTGTTCCTCTGCGCTGTATCCATTGCTGTCTGTAGCCACTCTCCTTTGCTCACAGTTCCTCTGCGCTGTAACCATTCCTGTAACCAGCCGGTTGGAAAACAGCCAATCCCTACCCGCTGGTGAGCTCTGTTTTAGAAAGCAGGGAATAGCTTGGACAGGCGATGTGTGTTTTTGCATTAGCATTTTATATAAAAAATATTTAATGTGCTTGTCCTTCGACCCTCTTCAGTACACTTTTTAAGATGCTGTTTAATATTTACCATCTACAAGGATTAGATAAAGGGCATTCAACCATCCATCCATTGAATGGACATCATCCCTGTAGCCATGTGGCCATATATATTGTATGTGGTGTATATAATACAACAACAACAACAACAAGATTCCATTTATAGAGCGCCTTTCACGTCGGGAGAACGTCCCAATGTGTATAGTGTTGTGCAATTGGATGTGCAATCCAATATAGATAAGGTTTATAATAAAGAATGTAATCTATGCTTGAGTATGCTTAAAATACATTACTTTAAAAAAAGATTGATTTCTGCAAGTTCTTCAAGTGTGTGTTTATGGGAGTAAACAATTGCATAATGTGGGATAGTGGTACCTGTTTGTATTGCACAAACATCAATTAATGTAGCGCCGGTGAGGAATATTTATCCGAGTATCATTATCAACAGTTGTCGCTTTGCATTTGTCATGCTTGTACGGATATGTTAAGTGTTCCCTGGTAGTTGCTAACAAATTCAATCCAATGTACTTTTTTCAGGTTTTGACCAGTATAGTCCCTGAACATATAAATTGTAAGAGGTTGTTCGATTATTATGCACACTTCACTCATTTAATTTTACCAGAGTTGTGCTTGTCCATCGGGTATATTCAGACCTGCATCATCTCCTTGATGGTTGTCTAAAGTTCATTACAGTAATTGTCTGTCAAAATCAGTTGAATTAACAGATTAATGCATTTGACCAGAGCTCACAGTGCAGAGATCCTAGTTTGATCCTGACGTCCCCAGCCTCTGCCTTTGATGTAATTATAGATATGCATTCAGGACAATTGAGAGGTTTGCATTTCATTAATGATTTGAGCAGATGTATTAAGCTGTAGCAACCTATCTCCGACTGTTAATTACAAGAATTCATCTCGCTAATGAACAAAAAGATGTGTTTGCTGTCCTTTGCCAACAAACAAAAGCTATAAACAGTGAAGAAAAATGAGAAGGACAAAAGGCATACTGTATTACAATAACAACAACAACTTTTATATTTGTATATAATCATTTGTATAGGCACCTTACAAATGTAATCTTGTTGTTATATAGCACCCTTCACGTGAGGTAGCGTCTCGGAGATATGACCTTTAAAGAGGACCAGTGGATTCCTGTAGCTCAGTGATTATAGCACTCGCCTTGCAAGCGAGAAACCTGGGTTAGATTCTCGGCAGGGTAAAACGATGGGCAAGTTTCCTAACTACACACACCTCTGTTTACTTAATAGTAAGTAGGAACCCAGTTGTTAGTCGATTGGTGGATCGTTTTTCTGGGTGTAATAATTCCTTCAAAAAAAAGTAATAAATGGGTCACTCAGTCTACGACTGTTTGTGGGACGCTGCTGTGCGCAATTGGCTGCCATGTTTCGCACACAAAATAAAGTCACTTTCACTTTTCACAATTCACTTTACAGTATATTCTGTGAAGCGTTTTGAAACGTCTAGAAGACGTGGTAAGGCGCTGTTTCAAATGCAAGGATTATTATTACTATGATCTTTCCGAATGCGGATAACATTTCAGAATATGTGCTCCCCCTTGATGAAATCATCCGCAGACATGGGGTCAACTTCCATATGTATGCGGATGACACCCAACTCTATCTTTCTGCCTCCACCCTCGACTCCAGGACCCACTGCTGTCCTGACAGACTGTCTGTCGGACATCAAGTCCTGGATGAGGGCAAACTTCCTACAGTTGAATGTGAACAAGTCTGAGGCCCTCCTGATTGGCTCGCGCCAGCGCCTCCGCACCTCAGGCTCTGGCAGCATCAACCTCCATGGTTGCACGCTACAGCTCACCAGCCAGTCAGGAACCTGGGGGTCTTGTTCGACCCTCAACTGTCTTTTCTCCCCCACATTCAAGCCATGACCTGCTCTGCCTTCCCTCATCTCTGTAACATCGTCCAACTCCGCCACTACCTCACCCCTCAGGCGCTGAAACTCTTGTTCATGCCTTCATCACCTCCAGGCTCGACTATGCAAACTCCCTGTTTGTCGGCCTTCCCAACTCCTCCCCCCACAGCTGCAGATAATCCAGAACTCTGCAGCCCGTGTCCTTTCCCGCCCCAAACTCTGTGACCCCATCTCCCCCACTCTCGCCCGACTCCACTGGCTCCCTGTCCTTCAGAGGATCCAGTTCAAGATCCTGGGCCTCACCTACAAAGCCCTCAATGGTGTCGCCCCACCCTATCTCTGTGATCTCCTAACCACCTAGCAACCTGCTCCCTCCGCTCAGCCGGCTCTGGCCTGCTCCACATCCCCCAATCCACCCGCCCCACCATTGGCGGGAGAGCCTTCAGCCACTCTGCCTCCAACCTCTGGAATTCCAGCCCCCAGTCACTCTGCCTCGCCCCCTCCTTAGCCTCCTTCACGTCCTGCTTCAAGATCCTCCTCTTCGACCAGGCCATCGGCCACCTCCCTTCTCCCCCCTGACCCCAGCTCGGGTCTGAAACGCTGTATACTGTCCAATGCCTTGGGATGTCCTTCCGATATGAAAGGCGCTAAACAAATGTAATCTTGTTGTTGTAATAATTTGATAACAGCACCTTTCCCATCAGGAGGACCTCTCAAAACGCTTCAGGGATATTCTGTAAAGTGTAGTAACTGCGTGTTTTGAACGAACAAGTAGAAACCGTTTGGTTAGCATGAAAAGGCACCACTCACAGTAGAGGCCATTCAACCCATACGGACGATTGCTGGTGCTTGCTTCTCCATTGGAAACCGTCATGGGTGAAAGAGGCTCAGTGTGGACACTGACTGAGAGAAAGGAGCTCAATAAGAAACACATTGTGTTATCTCTGTCAGAGAGTAAAGTCATTTTCTTCATAGATTCCACGTTTGCGGTTGGAGACTTTCTCCCTCCAATCTCAGCAATAAACTCAGTGGCAGTGATTGTGAGATGTTTTCTATTGATAACTAACAGGTAAATCTTGTGACTGCACCCTCGCTAACCAAGTCACTGATTCCTTTTTAGTATATCCCTCATCTCAACTGCCTTTAAACATTTACCTGAGTCTTGTGGTACCTGTTCTCACTTGTTAAACTATAGAGGCTAACGGTGTGGAAGGGAACCAGTTCAGTGCAAGGGTGGGATGATCTAGCACAGAGTTTAGTGTGGAGAGAGAGTTGCCATTTCCTGGCACACAACGGAACTTGCACCAGCTGTGAGCGTCTGGTGCCATATCCTTAGGGTGGCTGAAACCTTACACCAGCCAGAGAACGTGCGAGTGTGACTGCTGCACTGTGCGAAATCACAATGTCTATTCTTGATGTCAAATCCAGACACTCTTCTCCCAAACTCTTCAACCTTTGTTATTTAAAGATGTGGAATTACATCTGCAGAATGTAAAGGGTTCATTAGTTGTCAGAGGATAAGCCTGCATCAAATGCTATTTTTGTGGCTCTCTATTCTGGAATATAGGCTGACATTCTGCTTATTTTTTTCCAAGGGTCTGATAAACAATTATGTAAATCTTGCTTGCAATACACTGAAAGCTACAAGAAGCATTCCTTAATCAAAAGAAGTGAAGCTCTCGCCCTCGCCTCACAAGTGACTCAGTCCTAATGTGCGTCAGCCATTTCAGGGTGGTTCAGCACCACTCTTTGTTCTCAACTAATTTCCTTAAAAATGTGTGTGTAGTGGAGTCAACCTTCACCGCAACTGCTGCAGCTTTTAACACGGGTGACTATTTGTCTTTGAGTCCTAAGCGACGGTCCCAATAATGAGCTGCGTCTGCTGCTGGAGCTGAAACAGTTAAAGGGGCTCTTTTTGTCTTTGAGTTTGCTTTGTGGTCAGGTGCTCAGGTGTCGGAGCCACCCTCAACAACCATGTCAGGCACAGAGGAGTCAGCTCAGCTGTTCTTGCACGGTAGAGATTACAGCATTTAGTCATTAACTGGAGTAAGCTGCAGCTGATGCCAGAGTCTAACCCTTTACACCTAATTAGCCTCATTAATGAGTCTTTCCCCCCCTCCACAGGGAGGCTTCTTCCATGGGACACAAGGAGCGGAAAAATATATACCTCATCCAGGTAAATCTGCCTAACCCTTTAATTAATGTCTCCACCTGCCTCGCCTGCGCAGTGACATTCATTGTGTGAGGAAGTGCTGAGTAGGAAACCAACACCACACACGGTTGCCAGGAGCTGGTTTTCTGGCTTTGAATCCAGAACTTCACTGTTCTGTCATTGGTTGCTTGCCTTTAACCCCTTTAAACATCAAATTACTATTAAACCATTCAAGCATGGCTTTGCTTCATCTTTCCTTCTAAGCAGCACTTCAGAAAGTTGGGCAGAGAATAGAGAACAACTACAACAAAACCCAGTAGTGATTACCAGGCCGTCAGCTTGGTTCAGGGCTCAGGTGACACCATGAACATTGGAACATAGGAACAGGAGTAGGCCATTCAGCCCTTCAAGTCTGTTCCGCCATTCTGTAGCTCAACTCCAATTACCTGCCCTTACCTCATATCCCTTGATACCCTACCTAACAGAAATCTATCCTCCGCAATCTGTTACCTGAGCCCTTAGGGTATACATGCCCCGCACCGCACACTTCCTTTCCCTTCCACTGGGTTTGGTCACAATTGGTCAAGAACCACTATATGAGCTTCTGTCAACGAGAGAAGAGTAACCGGAGGAGTTATCACAAGTTACTGAGCAGTTATTTGTTATCCAGAGTAAACCCCTCGCCTCCAGTCAGCGAGCTGGTACATTTACAGACCATTAATTTTCACACTTTATTTGATGAATAGGAATCACAAGAGGAAAAACAAGTTCAGATGAGTTGTAACTGTGGACATGTCACCAACTCTTGTAAAAAGTTGATGTTTTTCCCCCAGCCGAGATCTCAGTGTCTGTACATGCAAATGCCCTCGTAAATACCGGGTGCTAATCAAATCCAAATATCACTGCAATTGAGAGAAGACATTAGGCCCTCTCCAGCTTTCGCTGCAGCTTGTTCTTCTGCAGTCCTCACATTCACTGCATTGATTTGAAACACTTGGATCAAGTCACTTATAACACGGAGCACAAACTGTGGCTGGTTAGCTTCCACCCCCACCAGAAGGGAAAGCTACTTCGTAACCAAGATTCACAGCACAGGCAGAGGGAGGGCTTGTGGCTCCAAACCAGGGCAGCCGTTCGTTTGTGAAATGGAAAGAGAAATAGCGAGATGCAGGTAGGCCTGGAGGGCCAGCGGAATTGGCACAGACTGCGGCCTCGTGAATCGCTGCCCATCTGCTGACTGTCAGAGCACGTTAGCAGCACATTTGGATCTGTGCCCTGGAGTTTCAGCTCTGAGCCAGTCACGTGAGAGTCACCACAACAACTCAACGAGACCTGTAAACTGCTGCTCGCGGAGCCAGATGCTCCAGTGGTCCTCACGACCCAATTCCGTGTGGTTATCAGGTTTGCTGCCCCCCACACGAAGGTTCAACCATTTACTGTCTTCTTTCTTTAAGTATCTGCTCGTGCTTTTACTTCCATTTGCTACCATTTTGCCTCGCGAGGCAAAATGGTAGCAAATGGAAGTAAAGGCGCAAGCAGATATTTAAAGCCAGAGATTGTTTTGTGTCTGTTTTGACGATCAGAGCACAAATCTCTTTAGCGCTACCCCCACGTGAAGGCTGCAATTTAAACATAAGTTGTTTGTTGTTGTCGGGGGACACGGTTGGCCAGAAAGAACCAAAACCCAGAAAAGTTCCAAGGGCTAAAAATCCTCCGCTATAAATCTCTCCCTTGCCTCTCGATCAATTTCTTTGGCACCTAGGTCATTGAAATGAAGTTTGAATGAAAGGTAAAGTAGCTTCCGTATTTCACAATCCTGCAAAATAACAGCAAGTGATAGCGTTGGCATTAGAATAAACAGTAATGATAATAATCCGTGCATTTGATACGCCGTTGAGACATTTTAAAGCGCTTCGCAGGATGTACTGTAAAGTGTATCGACTTGAGTATTTTGTGGGTGAAACGTGGCAGACAATTGTGCACAGAGGTGTCCCACAAACAATTGTGGATTGAGTGATCAAATTATAATTTTTTTTAGAGGGATTATTAGCCCTCCAAAAGCGATCCGACAATCGACCGACAAACAACCAGGTTCCTGCTTACTGTTAGCTAAGCAGAGGCGTGTGGAGTAAGGAAACTTGCCTAAGGTTTCACCCTGCCCAGGAATCAAACCCGAGTCCTCTCTCTTGCGAGGTGAGTGCACGAGGCACTACACAACAGAACTCCACGCTGTCAGAGATGCACTTCACCTCCATCTATTCATGTTAAAACATGATGCCAAACATGGTGACTAATCTTTATCTTTAATATTGTATTTGATATAGCGCCTTCACGTCAGGATGATGTCTCAAAGCGCTTCGCAGGATGCACTGTAAAGTGTAGTGACTGTTTGTTGAGTGGGTGAGAGTGGGTTCAATTGAACCGAACAAACTACTGTATCAAAAGAAAGGATTTTTATTTTGTTTATTATGTTCTTCTGCGTGAACACCTGAAATTTGGGCCAGTGATCTGTGTAAATTTTGCTGCGTGAACACCTGAAATTTGGGCCAGTGATCTGTGTAAATTTTGCTGCGTGAACACCTGAAATTTGGGCCAGTGATCTGTGTAAATTTTGGGGTTAAATTGTGTAATGTTTACAGTGTTAGAAATGCATCAGAAGATAACTCACGACACCTTTTCCACTTTAGCACAAAGTCACTTCCAACTTGATTACTGAACCTGTCTGGTTTTCTTCGCACATTGTTCTTAAAACAGAACTCGACAGCAGAGCTGGGTCTTGTGATCTCATGATGGTTTGTCATTTCCTTAATTATGGCTCTCGTTCTCTTGTTGATTGGAGGTGTGAACGCTCTCCTGCTCACCTGACCTGACCCCTATGTACAGTGTGTGGGGCGGCAACACTGAGCCACTGCCTACCCTCACCTTTTGTTGTTTTTGTTGTTTGAAGTTAGTTACAGCTGTTAGTTCAATTGAATATTTTCTGCACTTTTTAATTTTATCGGTAAACTACAAATAATACCAAAATAGTTTAAAAAATGCAGGCAAAATAGTCTCAGCCGATTAGTCCATGGAAATGGAGGTGCTTTAACCATCATAACTCTAGAATGTTTTCAACCAATGATCAGGTGGAAGCTAACTATTTTTATTTGGGAAAGTTCTGCTTAAATTCTAAACGAATGTCAATGTGAATTCTTTGTCAAGAAGGTGTAAGGTTATCCATTAGGTGGGGATGAGTTTGAATATCAGAATAAGGAGGCTAATACAGTTGTGTCAGTCCAATTTTAAATGGATATGCTGTGTAATTGGCAACCAATGATGAGCCACTGTGCTTAACATTCAAATCCTATGATTGTTTGCAGGAGGAACCAATAACTTTTTGTGAAGACATTTTTGTTTCACATCGTTCCAGTGCCATGAGGCAGTTCCTGCAGAATGCCATTCAGCTACAGCTTTTTAAACAGGTAAGCGATTGATTTACTGTGTTTTTTGGCATACCACCCTGCCTACACTGCATTCCTGACTCCTGCTGGATTGAGCTAGCTCCCCTCAGTCCAATAGCCTACCCAACAGTCACTGTCAAAGATCTTGTGAAACACGGCCCCTTGAGCGAGTTGCCTCTGGCCCGTAACCCAGAGGAAGGAAACTGAAGGCAAATGGCGTCAGGAGACACAGAGGGAAGAACACTGAAGAAGAGCAATGGGGGAGGAGAGCCATGCTGGACAGGTGTTAGCTTGAAAGCAAGTACTCTTCATCATCATGTTCCAAATGCTCTGTCTCCTTCCTGTCAAGTAGTGTGGCAAAACCCAACCATACTAAAAGTGCTGCCTGGTGGAGACTGCAGTGAAACATTCCTTCCACGTTGCTTATCTATTTAACAATAGATTTGAAAAGTTTGAACTCTTTGAAATTACAGAGTTTTAAAAGCTGAGAGAGCTGTAAGTTAAAAGAGCCGTGTATGAGTTGGAGGTTAAGAGAGCCGTGTGTGAGTTAGAGGTTACTTGCAGCACAACACATTACGGTGAGCAGGTTTGGTGTGAACAGCTGGGCAATATCCAGATTGTTGGAAACCAGACTTGTTCTCCATTACACTCATAAAGAAGGTGATGATTTCTTAATGAGATCAGCTTCCTATTGTTTCTTGCCTCAGCTATGAAACAAATTAATAGAATGTACCATGCACATTGGTGGTCGTCACTCCTCCCCTCGTAAACCACCTCTCACAGTGTAGTAATCTCCCGTCTGTATTGCTTTATCTCAATAGTCTAACATGAAGTTGATACTAGCTCAGTGAAGCCACAGAGATGTCTTAAACATGAGTTCATTTCTCTGATTTTGAGTTTATAAAACTGCCTATTAACTGGACTGGGGGATGGAATTCCAGAGGTTGGGGGCAGAGTGGCTGAAGCCTCTCCCGCCAATGGTGGGGCGGGTGGGTTGGGGGACGTGGAGCAGCCAGAGCGGCTGAGCGGAGGGAACGGGCGGGTTGGTAGGGGGTTAGTAGGTGGTAGAGGTAGGGTGGGGCGAGGCCATGGAGGGCTTTGTAGGTGAGGACCAGGATCTGAAGGATAGGGAGCCAGTGGAGTCGGGCGAGAGTGGGGGAGATGGGGTCACGGAGTTTGGTGCGGGAGAGGCCACAGGCTGCAGAGCTCTGAATTATCTGCAGCCTGTGGAGGAAGGAGTTGGGAAGGCCGACAAGCAGGGCATTTGCGTAGTCGAGCCTGGAGGCGATGAAGGTATGAACAAGGTATAATTCATTGCATTCAATCAATGTCTGGCTATGATCTAATGGCATCCCGCTCCCCTGATAATAAGCTTGGTGTAGTTCTGAGCAATGAAATGGGTTACAGCTCACCTCTTTGGGCCCGTCAAGTCAATGATAAAAATATAGCATTTAGAGTAGTGGTTTGTCCTTCATTCATTCAGTGATGTTCAAGCCTTGGGTTCTATTAATCATCTCAAATGTATCAGCAGTGTTATAACAGGGCTCAAGTGGTGTTCATACAATGATGTGCTTGCCCTGTGCTGGTGCCAGGGCGGTTTAATAGCTCACCCGGACCGACCCTCTTTTCTATTTATTCTTAACAAAAATGCTTTTGTTTTCCAGTTCATTGATGGGCGACTAGATCTCTTGAATTCAGGAAAAGGGTTCAGTGATGAGTTTGAAGAAGAGATAAACAATAGTGAATATGCAGGTGGTAAGGACTTGATAATGAACCAATCTCACTGTAATCGTGCACTGGGTGCTGGATTTTTCTCATTGAATTACTTGCTGATGATCTTATAAAATGGCAGAACGGGCTGCATAGCCTACTCCTGTTTCTATTTTTCTATGATACACAAATGTTATTTTATTCTGAGCCCCTCTGTTTCCTGTCCTTTTCAAGCGGGAGCAGGTATTTGTGTGATGGATTCACTTGAATCTCAAATGACCAGTTATTACACGTTTGCCATGTACTTTCATACTGATGAATTTAAGTTGTGCAATTCTGTATTCATGTTACAATTTTTCCCTTTGTGTGTCCAAGCTGTGCGTGTCCATGTTCTGATCCATGTTCTGCTGCACGCCTGTCCTTAAACCACATGATGGAGATATGGTGAAGTAGCACAGGAGTACAGAGTAAAAACTGACACAGAGGAGCAGCAACGAGACAAATCAAAGCTGTGATAGAGAGGGGGAAGCTACTGAGGAGACAGCAGTGAAACGCAAGACAGAGGCAAACGGTCACCAGAGGAGAGTGAAAGTGCAGAGGAGGAAGTGAGAGCAGGGGCAGAACACAACAGCAAGGAAACTAGGATCTGAATCATGGCAACGTCTATTTTTTAAAAAGTGACAGAAGTAAATGCTACAAATGTTCAAAAGAGCAGAACAAAGGCCGAGGGAGCACAGCTTGTGAGAGAATGAAACCTATGATCAAAACCAAGAACAGATAAGACACCTTCAATGGTTCTTCTTTACATCATTGTAGGATCTCAAATTTGACTTGATTTAACATTTACATGGAAAGATCTCATTTTAAGAGTTTTTATTGAAAAAGAAGTTAATAATAATAATAATAATAATCCTTGCATTTGATATAGCGCTTTTCACGTCGGGAGGACGTCCCAAAGCGCTTCACAGAGTACACTGTAAAGTGAATTGACTGTATATTTGTGGGCAAACGCGGCAGCCAATTGCGCACAGCAATGTCCCACAAACAGTCGTAGATTGAAAATGACCAATTTATTATTGTTTTTAGTTTTGGAGGGATTATTATTAGGCTCTGTGTGGAGTAAGGAAACTTGCCCAAGGTTTCGCCCTCTGCCTGGAAAGTTCAGTTATAACTGATCTTAAATGAATTTTGTGTGTGTGTGTGTGTGTAAGCAACATTAGTCTATGTTAGACTGATTGGATGTTTGTACTTTCGGGTCCAGTTTAGTGTGGTTTTAGATACGACAGGGAACGATTTATTACTTGGAACCTGGGCTGGGAAAATTAATTAATTAAAATCGAATTAAATTATTTTTGACAACAAAAACAGGAAAGACTGGATGAAATTAAGATCAGAACCCAGCAAAGACTAAGTAAGATTGTAATGAAAGCTTGAGACGAGAGGGAAGCATTTTTTTAATTTAAAAAGCAGCCCATGAAAGTTCCTTGGCTGACGGCTGGACTGGCCGAGAGCCATTGGAAAAGGAGCAAAGCTTTGTTTGATTCACACCCGCCGTCTTCACACTGCGACGGGTGTCAATTGATCTGTTCCAGACACAACAACCTGACTGGTTCCTGGCGGAGCTCCAGGGTTATACGAAGTGCCCGTGCCTCAAGAATTGCCAACAAGGGCAGGAATGGGAGCTGAATATTCCTGGCTACAATGTATTCAGGAGGGATAGGGAAGGAAAAAAAGGAGGTGGGTGGGGGGGTGACAATATTGATTAAAGACACGGAAAGAGATGATGTGCTAGAGGGTCCAAAAACAGAATCTATTTGGTTAGAGTTAAGGAGCAGAAAAGGAGCTGTTACTCTAGTAGGTGTATATTATATTTCAAAGGGACCTGGCCAAGATGGACTGGAAAGAAAGATTGGCAGGTAGAACAGCTAACGAGCAATGGAAAACTTTCAAGGAGGAGATAGTTCGGGGACAGAATAAATACATTCCCACAAAGGGGAAATGTAGGGCATCCAAACCTCCCTGGATGACTAAGGAAATTGGGATTAAAATAAAACAGAAAGAGAAAGTTTATGATAAATGTCAGGTCCAAAATACAGAAGATAATCAAATAGAATATAGAAAGTACAGAGGAGAAGTGAAAAAGGAAATAGGAGGGGCAAAGAGATTGTATGAGAAAAGATTAGTGGGTAACATAAAAGGGAACCGTAAGGTATTTTATAAGCATATCAAGAATAAAAGGTTAGTCAAAGGTGGGGGGGGTCCAATTAGGGACCAAAGAGGAAATCGTCTTGTGGAGGCAGAGGGCACGGCTGATGTACTGAATGAGTACTTTGCATCTGTCTTCACAAAAGAAGAGGATGCAGCCAATGCCACAGTATCGGAGGAAAGAGTAGAGAAATTGGATAAGATAAAGAATAAGTTATCTTGTGCTCAAGGTAGATAAGTCACCTGGTCCAGACGGGATGCATCCCAGGTTACTGAGGGAAGTAAGGGTGGATTTAATGGAGACTCTGGCCACAATCTTTCAATCCTCCTTGGACACCAGGGTGATGCCAGAGGACTGGAGGTTTCCAAATATTACTCCCCTGCACAAAAAGGAGCAGAAGGATAAACCCGGGAATTACAGGCCAGTGAGCCTAACGTCAGTATTGGGGAAACTTTTAGAGATTATAATTCAGGACAAAATAAATTTTCACTTAGAATAATATGGGTAAATAAAGGACAGCCAACATGGGTTTGTTAAAAGGAAATTGTGTCTAACAAAGCTGATAGCGTTTTTTGATGAAGAAGAGTATAGCAAGACAACTAACAGCAGGTTTCTCTGCCCATCAGCTATGTGGGAAAGCTCTGAAACATTGGAAGGCCCCATAAACGCATTGTTTAAACAGCAGCGTAATCCACACTTTGCCATGTGTGCAGTTACACCACATAGGTTTGCATTCACCGTGATGGTGAACAGAATGGTTTTGTGAATCACTTTGAGACCTCATAGAGTTTTTTGATGAAGTAACGGAGAGGGTGGATGAAGGTTGTGCAGTTGTTGTAGTTTATATGGATTTTCAAAAGGTGTTTGATGAAGTGCCACATAAGAGACTTGTAAGCAAAATAGAAGCCCACGGTATTAAAGGGACAGTGGCAGCAGATACAGAACTGACTGGGAGACAGAGAGCAGAGAGTGGTGGTGAACTGTTGTTTTTCTGAAATGCAAAGTGATGAATTTTGTGAGGAAGAATTAAGAGAGGTAATATAAGCTGATGGTACAATCTTAAAGAGAGTGAAGGAACAGAGAGACCTGGGGTTTATGTAAGTAAATCTTTGAAGGTGGCCGGACAGGTAGATAAAGCTGTTAATAAAGCATACGGGATACAAGACTTTATAAATAGGGGCATAGAATACAAAAGTCAGGAAGTTATGATGAACCTTTATATAAAACACTGGTTAGGCCTCAGCTACAGACTGTTCAGTTCTGGGCACTACACTTTAGGAAGGATGTCAAGGCATTGGAGAGGATGCAAAGGAGATTTACCAGGATGGTACCAGAAACTATTCCCACTGGCGAGTGGGTCAGTAATCCGAGGACACTGATTTAAAATAGTTGTTCAAAGAAATAGAAGGGAGGTGAACAGAATTTTTTTTCACGCAGTGAGTTGTTGGGATCTGGAATGCATTGCCTGAAAGGCTGGTGGAAGCCGATTCAATAACAGCTTTTAAGAGAGTAGATAATTATTTGGGGAGGACAAGTTTGCAGGTCTGTGGGGAGGGAGTAGGGTTGATCAGGGCTATGGGGAGAGAGCGGGGGAGTGGGGTTGATCAGGGCTATGGGGAGAGAGTGGGGGAGTGGGTTTGAATTGGAAGCTCTTTTCAAAGAGCCGGCACAGACATGATGGGCCAAATGGCTTCCTTCTGTGCTGTATAATTCTGTGAAGTAGCAGTGATTGTGCTTCCCCGTTAGCTGTCATCTCACTGCACACAGCACACAAGTCACTCCGCTTTACACTGAATCCTGGGAAGCCCTTTGAGACGTCCTCCCAATGTGAAAGGCGCTGTGTCAGACGGGAGGATTATTGTTTTGAGAAGTCTAATATGCTTGGTCTGAGATGATGATGAAGCATTGCGTTTGCTCTTGTGTCTTGACACGTCGTTGAGACATCACAAAGCGCTTCACAGGATTTTAGTGTTTTGCTGCTGCCAATGACTTCATTTCCCTTGGCCTCACACATTTGGCTAAAACACTGACAACACGTTACATCCCTGCATGTCCTTACCCTCAAAACTCCACCCAGGCCACACTGCTCCCTGTGTGGGGAGTGAGATGCTTATCTACCTGTCTTGTAGGATCTGTTAGTAAGGAACACTTCAACCTAAATATTGCTGTTTGATTTTGCAAATAAAAAGTCTTCTTTCTTGTGTGTAGGAAGTGACAAATCCTATCACCAGTGGCTGCTCACAGTGAAGGTGAGTGGACTGTGCTGATAGTAGCAAAGCCTTAATAAATGGACACCTTCTCTCCCTGAGAATGAGCTGAAGATGAGGTGGTCATCACAGCGATTGACTTAAAAAAAACAATGAACATATGGGGCCAAGGCGGGTAATTGGAGTTGAGGTACAGATCAGCCATGTTCTAATAGAATCGCGGAACAGGCTTCAGGGGCTGAATGGCCTCCTCCAGTTCCTATGTTCCTATTTCACCCTTTCTTGTTTTCCCTCTTTGCATAAATACCCTGAGGCGCTTAAAATTTGAACAGTGGTCACTGAGATGTTGCCCAGGCCCGGATGGAAGGTGAAGGTTATTATGAATTATTAGTTGAGGGGCTGAAATCCGAGAGAAAGCATTGATTTCCTTTAGGAGTTATTGAGATACTTGTATTGATATAATCTGTCCTGTATAATATTTTATAATGTTGCCATTTGTTTAGTTTGTAAATAAAATGTGTTGTTTTCTTTGTGTTATTCTACAAGCCCCTGTAATCGCGGCCTCTGTGCTAACACATGCAGGGATTAACGCCCAGTTCTCTCAACAGAAAGGAAGTGGGGCTATCCTAAACACCATGAAGACCAAAGCAAACCCTGCCATGAAGACCGTCTACAAGTTTGTGAGTCGAGATGTTTATTAACCATCTAAAAAGCTTTATTTTTCTTCCAATGAAATATTAATTCTGGCATCTAGCACAAGTGAACCCATGAGGTTGAAGTGGAGTTTGAGGAATTGTTCAGGGTGTAGCAGTAAACAGATTCCCCTCTTGAATATTGCTGAGGGACTGAGATGTGTGGCTGCTTCTGATGGGGTGTGTAAGCAGCTAGAAAGTGTCTGAAAAGGGTATAGCAAGACAACGCGTTACTAACAGCAGGTTTCTCTGCCCATCAGCTATGTGGGAAAGCTCTGAAACATTGGAAGGCCCCATAAACGCATTGTTTAAACAGCAGCGTAATCCACACTTTGCCATGTGTGCAGTTACACCACATAGGTTTGCATTCACCGTGATGGTGAACAGAATGGTTTTGTGAATCGCTTTGAGACCTCATAGAGTTTTTTGATGAAGTAACGGAGAGGGTGGATGAAGGTTGTGCAGTTGTTGTAGTTTATATGGATTTTCAAAAGGCATTTGATGAAGTGCCACGTAAGAGACTTGTAAGCAAAATAGAAGCCCACGGTATTAAAGGGACAGTGGCAGCAGATACAGAACTGACTGGGAGACAGAAAGCAGAGAGTGATGGTGAACGGGTGTTTTTCTGACTGGAGGGAAGTTTGCAGTGGTGTCCCCCCGGGGTTGGTATTGGGGCCATTGCTGTTTTTGATCTGTATAAATGACCTGGACTTGGGTATAGGGAGTACAATTTCCAAGTTTGCAGATGATACTAAGCTGGAAAAGTAGTGAACAGTGAGGAGGATAGTAACAGACTGTAAATGGACATAGACAGACTGGTAACACGGGCAGACACGGGGCAGATGAAGTTTAATGTGGAGAAATGCAAAGTGATGAATTTTGGGATAAGAATGAGGAGAGGCAATATACGCTGATGGTACAATCTTAAAGGGGGTGAAGGGACAGAGAGACCTGGGGGTCATATAGTAAATCTTTGAAGGTGGCCGGACAGGCAGATAAAGCTGTTAAAAAATCATATGGGATACAAGGCTTTATAAATAGGGGCAAAGAATACAAAAGTCAGGAAGTTATGATAAACCTTTATATAAAACACTTGTTAGGCCTCAGCTACAGGGTGAACAGGAGAAACTATTCCCACTGGCGGGTGGGTCGGTAACCTGAGGACACCGATTTAAAATAGTTGTTAAAAGAAACAGAGGGGAGGGGAGGAGAAATGTTTCCACACAGAGAGTTGTTGGGATCTGGAATGCATTGCCTGAAAGGCTGGTGGAGAGCGCGGGGAGTGGGGTTGATCGGGGCTATGGGGAGAGAGAGGAGAAGTGGGGTTGATCAGGGCTATGGGGAGAGAGCGGGGGAGTGGGGTTGATCAGGGCTATGGGGGGAGTGGGGTTGATCAGGGCTATGGGGAGAGAGTGGGGGAGTGGGGTTGATCAGGGCTATGGGGAGAGAGCGGGGAGTGGGGTTGATCAGGGCTATGGGGAGAGAGTGGGGAAGTGGGGTTGATCAGGGCTATGGGGAGAGAGTGGGGGAGTGGGGTTGATCAGGGCTATGGGGAGAGAGCGGGGGAGTGGGGTTGATCAGGGCTATGGGGAGAGAGCGGGGGGAGTGGGGTTGATTTGGAAGCTTTTTACAAAGAGCTGCACCGACACGATGGGCCAAATGGCCTCCTTCTCTGCTGTATGATTCTATGAGACGTTGATCCTTTGTGAAAGTTTCTATATAAATGTACATTGTTGGGTTCTGGGATGACATGGGATGAAGGAATAGAAGACGACTTGTAGAACACAAAGTTTCAAAACATTAACTTCACAATAACCTCTGGAGAAATGATGAACTGAACAACTGTGCTTCAAAGTTTACCGCTGTTTGTGCCTCAAATTTTCTCCTCTTACTTCAGGGTTGTTGCAAAGTGACAAAGATAGAACTGCTTAAAAGCCCAAACTGTTGCTAGGGGTGACGGGTGAAAATACCACAAAGAAAGTTTTAAATCGAATCTTGCTCTTCAATTCTAGGCGAAAGATCACGCGAAAATGGGAATAAAGGAGGTGAAAAATCGCTTGAAGCAAAAGGTAGTTTTTTTTTTTGCCTTTGAAGGTTTTTGCATTAAATACTCAGCCAGTGGATGCATTATCTGATCGATATGAGACTGTTGAAATCCTATTACAGCCATACTTCAAAATGCATTAACACAGACCGTGTCCTGGGAACTATATCAGGTCCTATTAACCCCAAAACCTGCATTGTTTCCATCCATACTTCAGTCTCAAATCTGCCTGGATAAGTAAAGCACAACGTTGAGTTTAATGGCCCTTTGAGGAGCACTCCATCGAAACATAATGTCATATTGTTAATGTAGATGTCTCACATTTGAAGACTTTTTTTTTGGTGTGGTGACCGTGGGGGAACGAAGGATGCAGGTTTCATACTTCTTTTAAATTTTGTTTATTTTATTGCCCACAAAAGATATCCAGAGCCAAGTGGATCAACCTGGTTTGAAATCAAGGACTTTTTAAATCAACCAATTCAGAGGCCATCTGATTTTGATTGTACAACATATATCATGAGAAGATGCTCAAAGAGATTGTGAAACCCAGAACAGGAAGTATTTTATTATGTTGTGTGGGGTTAGCGCCAAAGGTTGTTGTGGCTTTGGACTCATTTAAGAAAAAACACTTGATGTTATGCTGGGAAGATGGTGATGATTCTAGAGGAATGAGGTCAATGGGCCAAAGAGCCATCTTCATCCTAACCTTTCTTACGATCTTGTGAGCAATCCCATTGCAAGCTGAGCATTAAAAGGTGAAGTTGTGTAACAGTTTGTCAGCTGGATGTTGTCAACATCTTAATTTCCTTGTATGATTGCGTCACATCCCCTGCCCACCCTGCCCCACCATCGATGTTTGGGCCTTCAGCTTCTCTGCCCTACACTTTGGAACTCCATCCCACAGTCCCTTTGCCTCACTCCCTTCCTTGTCTCCTTCAAGGCACGTCACAAGACCCTCTTTTTTGACTGCGTCTTTGATCACCCTCCTACCACTACTTTCCCTGTCTTCCACCCTCTCTGCCCTGCATTCCTCCTGATCCCAACCCCCAGTTCGGGTCAAAATTCCTGACTGTCCAACGCCTTGGGACATCCTCTCGATGTGAAAGGCGCTGTATAAATGTAATTTGTTGTTGTTGCTGTAGCAGTTACTGTATTTGCAGTAGTGCCGGTCTGGTTAAAGCTGGCTGGGGCACATTGAATGCTGCCTATTCATTGAGCTTCTGGGTTGCAGTGAGAAACGCTAATCATTGATTAATGAATTATTCTTCCTGCCTCGCGCTCTATGATGTTACGCAGCAGCAGCAGCAGGAGGTGTAATAAAATAATGACTGTCTACCTTAGGTGATCACTATGTCACTGACTTTGATTTTCTTGTACTTTTTTTGTTTTGTGTTTTCCTGAAATTGAATTGCTTAGAGAGCCTTATCCTGTAGTTTTCCCTCTGTGCCCCTAACCCTGAATCAGGAATGTTCCCGGCCGCACAAATCATCTTTTCCTACCGTACAGGAGATGGCAGAGAACGGCTACACGGCAGCAACAGAGGACAGCAGCCAGCAGAGGAGCGTGGCCTCACCTCTGCCAGAGAAGCGAGAGGGGAAGGAGCGAGGGGAGCGACGGCCCATCACCGTGCACTTTGGACAGGTACACAATCACTTTATTAGACTAATAATCCTTCTATCGGACATATAACATATCAAAGCATTTCGCAGAATATACTGTAAAGTGTAGTGACCGTATATTTTGTGGGTTTAATGTGGCAGCCAATCGTGCACAGCGGTGTTCCTCAGACAGTCGTGGATTGAGTGACCAAATTATTTATTTATTTTTTGAAGGGTTTATTACCCCTGGAAAGTGATCCGCCAATTGACTAACAAGCGGGTTCCGACTTACTGCTAGGTAAAAAAAGATGTGTGGAGTAAGGAAACGTGTCTAATGTTTTGCCCTGCCCGTTTTGCCTTGCTGCTTGCAAGGCCACTGCTCTACCCTTTACCTTACAGGACTCCACAATTTGTTTCCTTTCTTGCAAGAGTCTAGAATTCAGTGTTACGTTGGGGGTGGGGGGAGCTGACTCCCATTGATGGTATTTAATAAGCAATTTTAAAAATTGTTGCTGGGCTATTTTAACGATCCGTGCCAGATCCATAAAGCAAAACTGTATTTTATTATTTTTTAGAGAGGAGGAGAGTGTTGAGAATAAAAAGCGAGTGTTAGTAAGATTATTCCACATAAGAGAATGTGTGTGTGATGGGGGGAGGGGAGAGACATGTGCAGAAGGGGAACACAGACATGTGACATAAAGATTTCGAGGAGCACATGCATGAGAATCGATGAGGAACGGAGAGTCTCAGGAGAAAGAGACAAAGAGAGAGAGTGACTTTCCCCTTAAAATGTGTTAATTGTTTAATTTTGCTGACTGCCGTAAAAATAAATATATCTAATGTGAGTTGCATATAAAAGTTCAGTGTTAGTGGGGAAACTCTTTCTGAAAGCTGGTGTGAAGTTATGTTTGTTGAAATCCACAGATATTAGCGATGTTGCAACTTAATAAAACGTAAATGAAATTGTGTAAATGGCATTAGGTTTGGAAGCAGCTGGAAAAGAAATCCCAGTCACAGAATATTATTCTAGTTTTGAATTGCATAGTTTATTAGCAGCCGAAACCAGCCGTTATAATATTTTAAAGCTTTCCTTATGCAGATGATGAGACGAGGCTGTGTTTTTTTTCATCATTTGTCAACTGCTTAAAACATCTGCCAGCGCCATCTCAGCATGCACAGGCACTACAGAAGTTTAAAAATGCATGTGGATTAGGGTCAGGTCCCGTGCTTCTCTGATACATTAGGTTTGGTGATACAACCGCAGAAGAAGATCTAACCAACAGCAGTGAGATGCCTTAATTGAGACATGCTGTCAAAGTGACAAACACATTTGCATAAAGTCTATTTATTTTTGCTGTAAAGGTCTGCAGTTGGTTGAACATTCTTAATCAGCTTCCTGTAACTGAGCCTTCTGAAAGCTCTCCTACATTCCATGCTCTCCTACATTACATGTCAGTTTGTCTAAAGGGTGTGTGTGTGTCTGTGTGTGAGGGGTGGGGGGTTGGTGCTGTGGGACTGAGGCTGGTGGGGCGTTGGGGGCAAAGCAACAAAAAGCTGAAATGTTCCTGCTGCTGTTTTTGCATTCTTTTAAATTCTATCACCGGGCAACTCCGATTTACAGCTCAAATGTCAGAGGACTCGTTTGTTTGGATTCAGCAACACGAAGAAAGCCTATTCTGTTTTTACTTAATTTCAGCACCCAAGTGCAAGCACACTGACAGACTTGCACACACTTGCACACGCGCACACATTTGCGCAGTTGCACACATGTACACGCTTGCACACCAGTACCCACTTTTGCACACGTACACACTCGCACATTACACACTCACACATTACACACTCGTGTACTAATGTACTCGCACACACACACTTGCACATTTACACACCCGCGCACAGCTGAAACTATGACCTTCTGTAGGCCTGCCACACTCATTATCTGAATGTCAATACCACTTTGAAAATGAAACATCCTTTTTCAAAAAGAATATATGTCAGCTTCCAGTAAGGCCTTTCGGGGACAACTATGGGTGATTTTCCTGGCATTTAAGAAGCCACTTTACAGATATCCCATAGACTCAAAGCTAACCATTGTGCTTGGTCCATATATAATAATAATAATATAAATGTATATTTGTTTTAAACACATATACAATTACCAGACGCTTTGTGAAAACTACAAGTGTTGCCTGCCTGCTTCCATCAGTAATTGTGCCCAGCAATATTGCAGTCAGTGATGTCCAGTCAAGTTGAGGTTAAGGCAGACCTGTCACAGTGAGGGGATGAGATATGCCTGGGGTTCAGGAGAGACCTCACTGCTGATATGATCCTCAGATTTTATCAGATCACCCGTGTGTGGTTCTGTAGGGCCAGGCGCTCCATATCTACTCCAAAGGAATATTTTATTCCTCCTCAGAATTAATTTCCTCTGATTTGTAGTTTCATGTTAAGAGTTCTTGAAATATTTAGTTAATCTTAGGTGAGTTGTTGAAAAGTAAAGTCTCACTCGCCTGCCAACCAAATTATTTTCCTGATGTTAATTTGCAGTGAAAACCATTGAGACATTTTAGCACCTCCCGATATCTGTTTCAATTGACAGATATCCCTTTGTAGCTTTGGTCACTCATTCCACGACTGTTTGTCAGATGCTGCTGTGTGCAATTGGCTGCATTTCGCCCACAAATATACAGTCAATTCATTTTACAGTGTATTCTGTGAAGCGCTTTGAAATGTCTGAAAGATGTGATAAGGAGTTATAACAAATGCAAGGATTATTAATTAATAATAATAACAGCTTTCAGAAATACCCTTTTTATTGTCTTTTTAATTGTATTAATTAATAAATGAATTTCTAGCACATTCAGTAACTGAACTCAGTCGGTTCAGTTGATCTTAGGTTACAATCGATGCAAAGATTGGCGGTGTTCATTTCTGCCGACATTCTGAAAACGAGCCGTGCGTTATAGCTACCGTGCAACCCCGCAGCTAACACAACTGTGCTCCAAATGGTTCTGGGTCGAGCTTGATCCAGCACTCCGGAACGCCGAGCGATTATATATTCCTTGAGTGAAGGTTTATTTACTTAGACTTTTCCTCCCAAATCCTCGTAAGCACACAACAGGGGGAGGCGTTGTATGAAAATGCTAAGCTGCTTCACACTTTAGTTCAGTCAAATGTTTTGATTTTTGAAACCACTGCGGTATACAGGGCCTGTCAGCCACAGCAGCAGGGCAAGTCCTTGGAGGCACAAAGGTGTCGGGTTTCCACAGGGATGGAAATCAAACAAGGAATCTAAGCCTGTCTCCTACCAGCTCGGGGATATTTATGCTATATTTTAGTATTGCAAAGATCGGGAGAGTGTGTTGTGTCAAAATGACTTTGCCTTCCTTCCTTCCTCGTCTGTTATAGGTACAGAACACTAACAGTAGCAAGCCAGCAAGCGCATGGCTGGGAGAGGTTTACTGCAGTTTGGGGGCTGATTCAGTGCGATATTTGGTGTTACGTTGACTCCACTCTCTAATAACGATGCTCGCATTTGATGTAACATCAAAACATCTCAGTCGCTTCAGCGAGTATTTCTGTGATGTTTAGTGACTGTGTATTCTGTGAGTGAAATGGGCAGCCAATTTGTCCACAGCAATGTGCCACAAAAGTGAATAACTGGTTTTGTTCAGTAGTATTGATGGTTAGTGCCATACATGACGTCTTTAATGTGCACCTGAACAAATAGACAAGAGTCAACCACAACAACTTGTTGGCTTAGACCCACATTCTCTGACCCAGATGGGAGATTCTGTCAACTGAGCCCCGCTGACATGACTGCAGTGTAACTGCAGCTTTTAGGCACGTTGTGTGTAAGTATTGCAGAGAAATACACATTTGTGTGGAGCACTACTAATATTTTGCAACTCTGCTGTCTCACACTGCAGTGTAACTCTTCAAGGATTCGCCCACAATATACACAGTCAATTCACTTTATAATCCATTCTGTGAAGCGCTTTGAGACGTCTAAAAGACATAATAAGGTGCTATATCAAATGTAAGGATTATTATTATAAAAGATTGTTCTTTGAATTTCGTTTTGAAAGTATTTTTTTTAAGAATTATTTTGTGTTTTAGTTCCAATTGGTCGAGTGCGCAGCTAAACATGTAAAATCACCAACATTTAAATGGTTACACGGGAAAGACTAGGTCAAATAACCCTCTCCTCCTCACTGTTCATTATTGCAGGCGTAGTGTGCTAAAGGTGTCCTTGAGGGGGTTTTTGCCCTGAATTTCTAGGAGTTGCTTTCGTTAGGAAGCCTGATGGTGTTTAATAAGGAGTTTGGGTTGTTGGCCTCCGCTGCTTGTTTGTTCTGTTCTCCCAGGGCTGCAGGCAGGGCTGCTCAGTAAGCACATCGGCCAGAGCTGATCATTACAAGTCCACGCGTGGCCATGAATAAAAATATCAGCGGATTTCTGTTCTGAGCAGTGGGAAAAATGTCACTTCTGTCAAAACGACAGTACAGGACTGGTGTGTGGTTGGTACAAATTGGTTAGTTGCATGTTCCCTGTGTTTTTTGACATTCCTAGATTAAGGCTGAAGAAAAAGACAATGTTGACCTATTTATCTGTTATTGCTGATGTATATTCTTTTTTTTGCATGAAAAAGCATTTGTCAACCACTAATTAAAAACTTTCAAGGGGAAAAAAGTGAAGTAAGGTGATTTGTTCGTGCTGACAGTAAGTGGTTGACTAACCAATACTAGTGGGATATGTTGCAGGTGCTTTCTGTAATATCCTGTACACCGGTAATGAGATCTAATGGCTCACGGTTTGTCCGGTTAAAGACTGGCCCTTGTGCCTTCTCACACTGGTTGCTGGTGAGGGAGAAGAGTGGAGTACATGGGGAAAGGAGATGGGGGGGTGGGAACAGAGAGAGACAATCCTTCAGTACTGAGGCAGGTCCTACCCACACACACACACAAACATTGCACAAATACGCCTACATAGACACTCTAGACACACACAGACCGCCACATCCCACCAAGCACCCCGCCAGGCACCCAGGCACAAGCGCTGTGTAGTCACCAGGGGCAGGAATCTTGTCATGTGGAGGCCCCCACCACCACCACAACCCCCGTGAGTGACAAACAATCTATGAACACAGGCACAGATTTCCACAACTTAAACTCTGCTAGTTCCCAGGAACATTTCTCCCCCCACCCCCCAACTTGGCCTTACAAAAAGGATGGGTTAACAAGCCAACTGCACATGTGATGCCATTTTGAATCTATTAGTAATATGAACATGGGCTAGAAACTTGCTCCAGTGTAAGTCCAAGAGCATCCCACACGTGTTTCTCTGTGAGTTGCTGACTGTGGCTGAGGTGGCGTATAAGGAAAATATAATTACACGCCCACTCGACTGCAGGACAGGGAAGAAGCCGCCAAAGTCTTTGATGCTGAAACTTTAGGAAGTTCCCGATGGCCAAAGCCTGTTGTTTAAATAAATTCCACACAGCCCAGAGCCACAGAGTGCAATCCTGTTACTGTGCTGGAGTCTTTATTAAAACCTTGCACTGAAGCCCCTCCAAATGGCAAAGAATATTTCAACAGAAAGTGCTCAAGTTGTGTATTTATTTAAGAAGAACCCTCTTTGAGAAGTTGTGGAACAACAACAGCAGCTTGGTTCCTATAGTGCCCGTCACTTAGAGTATTGTCTTGCTGACCAACTGCTTCCTCGGAGAGGAAAGTGAGCTTCTGATGTAGAGTTCGGATGTTCAGGCCTCGTCTCTGTGGCCATGTCTTTGGCCGGTGTCTCATGGACGGACACTGCGTGGGTTCACACTAAGAGCCGCCATTGTTTTGGATGAACTGTAGGGAGACGATGACGGCCTCACTGCTGACCATGAATGACCGAGCCTTGCACACAATCACTTGGTGTGCCAGCAGACAGCAGCTTAAGCAGGTCATCCCCATAAATACAGACAGGTACAGCAAGAGTGAGACAGACGAACGTGGTTAAAACAGAAGACAGCTTGTAAAGAGACATTTGATAGGCCCTTTGAATTGGCCTCGGTTCATTGACCACAATGTGAAGGTGGCATTTGCAGGTCTGACCGGGACTGGGTGACCTGACATCACTGACAATGAGGAGCTTTGTCCTGTGCGCTGAGCTGCCGAGGGGCCTGCGGCACTGAAGTGCTCTTCTTCAGCAAACGCTTCCTCCTGTTGAGGTGTGAGTTATGAGGCATATTGTGTGTCTGTGAATATGGGGGGTGGTGGGGGGATTCATTCTTAACACAATGGTTTAGAAATAAGTGCGGGTGGGAATTTGTGCAGGGCAGGCAGATTTAAGTGCTACACCCCACTATTTTGACTAGCACAGAGCTGCTCGCTCTATGTGTGTGCTGTATTTGAATAGAAATCATGGCACTCTTATCTGGAGCCTTTAGTGAAAGTGGAAAGCACTAGTTTTAAGCCAAATTGACCTAACAGCCATCTTCTTTGCTGTAAGTTGCACGGTTTACGTGAGACTTTTTTTGCTGAGGTCTGTGAAACTCCTGTCTGGTTTGTGGTTTAAGTTCCCGAACAGTTTGGTTCTTCAGTCTTCTCAAATCTCCTTAAATAAACAAAGCGGCTTTGTGACAGTGACAGTCAGGAACATTAAACGTATTCTTTAATAAGTTTAATGTCCTTGTGAGTGCTTGTGGTCAGTGCACACCGAGGAAAATGAATTCTCAATACTGTAAACACAAGTATCAAGCTAACGCGTGGATGAACACTGGGAAGTCAGCACAGTTACTTGTGTGTGTGTTTTGTTTAATCAAACTTGCCTGTGTTCTGATGTTTTAAGTTTCCACTTTGCTACAGCCTGAGAGAACTCCGCCAACTCGCCCGCCTCCTCCAAAGATCAGGCGTTCCACTCGGCCAGTGAGTAGACAGCCTTCGTCCAACTCCTCACGCTTAACACTGCCTGCCTTGCTTTCGAGTTACTACTTACCTTCTGTTTCCCCAGTTTGTGCTATCTGGTCTGGCACAATAGCTCTCTTATGCTAAAGTCTGTCTCTTTGGAACCTCTCTGGCTCTCACCAAGCTCTCAGCTCTCGAGTCTCCTTGGTTTGGTGCTGTTGACAGCGACTGGTGCAGGCTGGAGACAACAGTGGGATTCTTCACTTCCTGGAGACATGCTGCTCATTTAAGTTGTCTTACCAGAGCTGTAGTCAACGTCAGTGCCTTGAATATGTGAGTTTCTTTAACATGGCGGCGAAAAACCTCTCTAACTTCCACTGCATGTTTGTACACAGGAAAACACGCATGTCACGTATCCTCAGAGGTTATCTAACCTTTGTATCGGACTAATTGCGTATTTATTTAGTAACTTACAATGTTTATAGGGTATAGCAAGGCTGTCAATGCTTCCCTGTGTTCTGTGTGCATGCAGTTCATCGTTCAGAGAAACCGATCCATTGTTTCTGTCTACTTTTGTGGTAATTTTCTCTATAATACCTGCGAATGCTTGAACCTGTGATGGTTTCAGATGCCTGAAGCTTCCAAGGTTCACAGAAATATCCCAATGGACCAATGGACTGGTCAGTGTTTTACAATCTGGGACCATGGACAGAAACGGACAAAACAAAAATCAACTCCATGGCCACAGTTTACACATAAACATCCAGACTGAAATCTCACCGACTGCACCGATTCAACATCAATTCTCACTTGATCACATTCCTCGTATTTCATATTGTTGTAAACACTGTGTGTATATCTTTCCATACCTCACAATACTTTCCATAACCTGGCTGGTGTTGACATGTCACTGTGTTCAGCCAGCTGTTGCTGCCCTCTGGCAGCCTATGCCGTGGTCTACACGTGGTTTGTTATTTACTGCTCAGCTCATGTGGTTCCATTAAAATGGATCCAAATATTTTGGATAATTTTTTAGGTGTCGGCCTGGCTCAGGTGGGAGCACTCTCACCTTTTGAGTCAGAAGGTTGTGGTTCAAGCTCCACATCAGGGACTTTGAGCTGACTGTCTAGACTGTGGCCTGGTCAGGTGGATATTAAAGATTCTGTAGCATCACTTAGAAAAAAAAAGGTTTCTCCCACTGTCCTGGCCAAAAATCCTCCAGATAAATAAATGGTTGTTCACCCTGTGCTGTTACTGGGAATTGTGTGCAAATTGGCTGCCGCTTAAACCAACAAAATACAAAGTTACTACACTTTACAGTGCATCCTGTGAAGCGCTTTGAGACATCTCAATGATGTGATAAGGCGCTGGATCAAATGGACAGATTATTATTATCCATTCATCAATAATCATAGTCAGGCTATGAAAACGCAGTTTTACAATTAGTTCTGTGCACTTATTCTCTCTCACACACAAACGCACACAGACTCTTGTGTTCTCTCTCTTTGTCTCTCTCTCTCTCTCATATATACAACACATAGACTCGCGCTCTCTCTCTCACACACAAAACAGCCTGTGAATAAAGATTGTTCTGTAGCAGAGCGTGACTGTGTATTCCCCTTTGCTGGAAAGGCCTCAGGGTTTATTGGGAAGCTGCCGTCATTCACAGGGCCTGCAGTAAACCCAGCATTGCCAATGCAACACTTGTCCCCACGTTAGATCATTAGCATCACAGTAAAGAGCCGCATGCTATTTATTTCCACAATTCCACAACAAAAAGCTGCCTTTGTGATTATGGCTTTAGTACATGACCCAGCAGGAGTTAATTGCCAGCATATTTGGAGTGTTTGTTACTTGCACATCTTCGGCTCATTATTTAGAAAGTACTGTACTATTATTATAAACTGCAGTTTACACGATGCTGGTAAATGACGGCGTTTTATACACATGCAGGCTTGAATTTCTTGTTTAATAATGATTAAACGCGAGCGCTTGATCCTGGTTCACATTGGATTCAGCTTTTGCCCGGGTTGGATTTGTCAGGTTCAGTACCCCATGGGATTTCGCTTCTTTTTCCCTTTGACTTTCCACTGAGGTCCCTTTAGGCTACGGCTCCAAGATCCTCTGCATTTCTCCCCAGATGGATCTGGTGTTGCTGACACGAGTGGGGCGATTGCTAGCTTTTCAAAGCTGTGGTGGAAGGGTGAAAGTATTAGCAGCACAGTGACAGGCAAGCTTCACGCATCACCTTCCAGCTCAAGCTTAATTAAACAGCCTCTTTTCTCTTTTTTTTCATTCTTCGTTCTATCATCCCTAATGAAGCAGTCGCTTCCATCGATCCCGCTGATTGCCAGGCCTCTCCTTTTGTTTGCTGGCACTGAGCCATTAAGCTGTGCACTGACAGCTCAGCTCTGCTAATTAGCTCTGTTGTTCTTCCCCCCCTCCCTCCTCACCCCAACCCCCTCCCTCCCATCCTCCCTGTTGCAAGTTCAGGCAAACTTGCCACAAACTTAATCCTTCTGTTCCTGCCGAGGGGTTCACAAGCTTCAGGCTGTCTGTATTGTGAGGAAGGGCAGCTTTGTCTGCGGAGGGCTCTCCTTCCTTGGCAAGTTCACAATCTGCCCTTGCGGGCCCCTCCCTATTCTCCGCACACACTGGCCCCCAGGTCGTGCTCCGCACAGCTTTACCCCCCTCTGGGCCACCTTTGTGGAATTCTTGCACCAAGTTAAACCCGTGAATGCTTCACTTCATTTCCTTTTTGTAGTTTTCCTTTGAATCAGAACAACTTCCAGTGAATTTAAAATTGATTTTTTTAACCAGCAAAATGGGTTGTTTCTCACATGATCCGGATCCTCTTTAGATCAGTCTTTGGGCACTCATCAGGCTGGTTAGCTGTACTGCTCCAGTCAGCTCCTGGTTCTCAGCATAGTGAATGGTCAGTTCAGCTAATTTCATAGAATCTTACGATGGAGGCCATTCAACCCATCGTGCCTGTGCTGGCTGTTTGAAAGAGCTGGTTTGAACTAGTCCCACTCCCCCACTCTTAGCCCATACCCCGTAGCCCTGCACATTTTTCCTTTTTAACTACCTATCCATGGTACTTAAAAAGGAAATTTGATCAGGAACTTCGGGAACTGCCTTTGTTGCTCCTGAGGTTTTTGCTGGGAAATGAAATGTCCCACGTTTTCTCAGGCAGCGTTTCACAACAGGTCATTTATCCCCATCCTCGATCTAAGCTGCTCTTTTTGGCCGGGTTTGATCCCTGATGATGGGTTTTAGTTTTTGTACCTGAAAAAACAGGCCAAAACGTCTTGACAGGTGGGGGGGTGGGGGGGGGGGAGATAAAAATTGAACTATGAAAGAGGATGATGGGGGGGGAGGCAGTAGCAGTAACTGTGGTTATGAAATTTTGTAGCAGATGGGTTTGGACAGTGGTGGAGCATGACCTCAGCTGGGCGTCAAGCTCCGCCACTGTCAAGCGCTCTGAGACACTACCCTGCGTGAGGGTTGCTGTGTAAATGCAAATTGTTGTTGTAAGTGGGAGGTTTGCATCCCATTTTGCACTTCCCTCCCCTTGCAGGTACATCAGTTGGCTCTGGGCACAGTTGTCAGCTGAACACACTACCTGTAGGTGTCGGAGATTGTGGGAGGGGAGGGGTGGAATCAGCAAGTAAAGAGAGGAAACCATTTAATGATTACAACTTCAAAATTAATTTGAATCATTAAATTTTAAATGACTTGATGTATATTTTATGGCTTGCACTAGCGCTAAGCATAGTTTATTTGGTAATAGTTATTTTAGACAGTGTTTGTACATTTTGGTAATAATTATACCTTTGGGCTAAATTCCTGATCGAGTGTTAGCTCGACGCCACATGCTACTTGTTAGTTAACTTAATTGCCTTTAAATAGTGACTGTGTTCAACGAGGACGTACAGAGCTACTCATTCCATGACTTTAACTTGGGATGTTAAAAGTACTGTACATCTTGTCTCTGTGCATTGTTGCACCCAGACTCGTGTACAGACTTGGCATCCTTGTTAAGAGTGTGACTTTATATTGTGAAGACAACATTGGAAACTGCTTGCTTACTGTTGCTAATGTAATTACCATACAGCATCTATCAGAGTGAATGTCCTGACTCATTCCCTCATTTAAGAGGGAATTACAACAACAACAACATGCATTTATGTGGCGTGGCATTGTATTGCAATTATATGCCATTTACATAGCGCCCGTCACACAGGATATGATCTCCGAGCCCCTGGATTAGTTGATTGTAGCACAGAACAGAGAGAGAGATGGAAGTGGCTTTGGAGCAGAGAGCAGAGCTCCTGAACACAATATAATGGGACAAATATAAACATTTCCTCTCCTCACAGCAAAGACCGTTAGCACTCAGCTATTTCAGGCACGGTCTGGTAACCGAGTTGTACATCAGAGGTTTCATATGTTACTGCGTGAAATTGCCATTAATGTGAACATTTCTAACACAACGTTTCTGTGCCGTAGGCCCGACCCCCGAGACCCCTGGTGGTGAAGAGACCGCGAGGCACCGCATTACCAGCAGAAGCTCACAGACCGTCCGTGTCGAGCCCTGAACAGTGAGTAACAGACATGTTGTTGTTGTGGTTTTGAAAGTCTGGTTTGTTCCAGTTTCCTGACGCTCAGAGAGGAAAGTGCAACTGAGGTGTGGGCAAGCACATGCTGAGTGAGCGAGCGAGCCAGCGAACCAGCGAGTGAGTTGCTGCTCAGAGTGACTAGTGTAAATGGACTGATCAGTTGGATGCTGTGTGGTGTAGGAAGGGCCCACGGTGAAGGTGTGTTATTTGCAGCTGAATAAAGAGTGTTTGTTTTTGTCAGATGGTAATTCTGGGAAAGGACTTGGGCATTGGGTCTGCAGTTGGAATGTACAGTTGTAATTGGTGAAGCACACAGTGTGTTGGCTGTGATTGAAGGCGGATCTTGTGGTGGATTCGGTCATAATAAAGCGAGCAGTTCAGGCTGTAAATTGTTATTTGTTCTTTCAGGCGGCTTCCACACTTGTTTTTGTGTTTTGATCATTGCAGTGTTGCTGCACTGCCAGGCCTTGTTGATGTGTACGCTGTGCAGAGGACTTGTCTGCCTGCTTGTACCTATTACTTACTTTTATGTGCAGAATCCATTAACTTCTGATTAAACACAAGAAATCGTGGACATGACTAACCTGGTTTAATGATTCAACTCATTGTCAGGCTGGAAATCTGAGTTCATCATCCACATCCACGTTGCTACTTTCTGTAAGCCAGCCTCCTCCATATTCCTCCTCCTCTCCACCTTCTCTTCCTCTCCTCCTCCTCTCCTCCTTCTCCTTTCCTCCTCCTCTTCTCTCCTCCTTTCCTCTTCCTCTCCTCTCCTCCTCTTCCCCTCCTCCTCCTCTCCTTCCCCTCCTCCTCCTCCTCCTCCTCCTCCTCTCCACCTTCTCCTCCCCTCCTCCTCTCCACCTTCTCCTCCCCTCCTCCTCTCCACCTTCTCCTCCCCTCCTCCTCTCCACCTTCTCCTCTTCCTCTACTCCTCCTCCTTTTCTCTTCCTCTCCTCCTCCTCCTCCTCTCCTCTCCTCATCTCCTGTCTTCACCTCCTCCTCCTCTCCTCTTCCTCTTCTCTCCAGAAACTGATCAACTCATTCTTCCTTCTCCACTTGGGTACAGACGCACTAACCTCTTGCCCGAGTGTGATCCCAGGCAACGATGCCCACAAGCCTGACCCTGACCTCACATTTTTACTTTCAAACCGGAGCCTCTGAATAAATAATAATAATTATTATTATTAATAATTATGCATTTGATACAGCGCCTTTCACATTGGAGGAATGCCTCAAAACACTTCATTAAAGTGTAGTGACTGTGTAAAGTGTAGTGAATATGTTTTTTATAGGCATCTGCAGCTGCTGACCTCAGGTGGGCTATCAAACTCACTGCTGATGAAATGCTTCCCCTGGGAGCGGGAAACAATAGTTATTACAATAACTATATTACATTTGTTATTGTGACCCTGGGAGACGGAGACCAAAGGGGTCTTGGGAAGCCTGGCGTCTTCCTATGTGTGGTTCCCTCAGAGGCCTGAGAGCTGGCCGCTCGCTCTCTTATTTGAGCCAATGGGGCATTGGGTACAGGGCACTGAGAGAGTGGCAGCAAACAGCTCACTCACTGACTGACTGACTGACTGACTGTGGGGTGGGGAGGTGGGATATCTTTTTGACAGGTAGCTTAATTGTTGCAGTTTTAGATTTGTTTTAAAAAAGTTAGCAATAAACAGTAAATTGACCACTGAGTATTTTTATATAGTTTTGCTGTGGATTGCAGTGCATAGAATTGTTTTAATGTCATGAAGAAATTTTGCTTTGAGTCATCATCAATAATGTGAAGAGAATTGTTTGCAGGTGCATTGCATTTCTCAGTATTTATACATGTTTTCATGCATCGCCTTCAAAATCACACGTGTGTTTTCCAATGTGAATTTTTGGACCGTTACAAAGTGAAAAACTAACGTTAATGGCAAATCTAGAAAATATCATTGTGGTAAATGAAAATGCCTTGTGGTTGTGAACCAATCATTGAACATTCAAATGTTCTAAGATTGATAGTCGATACTTTGCACAGTCACAACATACTGCACAGGCATGTTAATTACACTCTGAAGCTGCTTTTACAATGTAGTTAGAATTGTTCTGACTCTTTATTTCATCCTGATGTATTTTCTAATCTGTTGTAATTTGTACGAATTACAAGTGAGGTGAATACTAATATCATTGTCATTTATTCCGCACGGCTCTTCATTTGTCAAAGTGGAGAATCCTCGACCAGGGTTTTTTGTGTTTTGTTAAAGCTGAGCATTGGCCAATACTGCACTGATCAGCCGTGCAGCAGATTAACGCCCCCAACTTCATCTCAGCCCGGCCCAGTTACCATAGACAGACTGGTAACACGGGCAGACACGGGGCAGATGAAGTTTAATGTGGAGAAATGCAAAGTGATGCATTTGGGGATAAGAATGAGGAGAGGCAATATACGCTGATGGTACAATCTTAAAGGGGGTGAAGGGACAGAGAGACCTGGGGGTCATATAAGTAAATCTTTGAAGATGGCCGGACAGGCAGATAAAGCTGTTAAAAAAGCATATGGGATACAGGGCTTTATAAATAGGGGCAAAGAATACAAAAGTCAGGAAGTTATGATGAACCTTTATATAAAACACTGGTTAGGCCTCAGCTACAGACTGTTCAGGTCTGGGCACTACACTTTAGGAAGGATATCAAGGCATTGGAGTCCTGTAGCTCAGTGGTTAGAGCACTCGCTTTGTAAGCGAGAGACCTGAGTTCAATTCCAGGCAGAGGGCGAAACCTTGGGCAAGTTTCCTTACTCCACACGCCTAATAATAATCCCTCCAAAACTAAAAACAATAATTAAATTGGTCATTTTCAATCTACGACTGTTTGTGGGACATTGCTGTGCGCAATTGGCTGCCGCGTTCGCCCACAAATATACAGTCAATTCACTTTACAGTGTGTTCTGTGAAGCGCTTTGGGACGTCCTCCTGACGTGAAAAGCGCTATATCAAATGCAAGGATTATTATTATTATTATTATTATTGGAGAGGGTGTAAAGGAGATTGACCAGAATGGTACCAGGAATGAGGGCCTTCAGTTATCGGGAGAGGTAGAGAAGCGAGGGGTATCCTCCTTGGAGCAGAGAAGGTTAAGCAGAGACTTAAGAGAGGTTTTCAAAATGATGAGAGAATTCAATAGGGTGAACAGGAGAAACTATTCCCACTGGCGGGTGGGTCGGTAACCTGAGGACACCGATTTAAAATAGTTGTTAAAAGAAACAGAGGGGAAGTGAGGAGAAATGTTTTCACACAGTGAGTTGTTGGGATCTGGAATGTATTGTCTGAAAGGCCGGTGGGAACCGATTTGATAACAACTTTTAAGAGAGAAGTCGATAATTATTTGAGGAGGACAAGTTTGCAGGGCTATGGGGAGAGAGCGGGGGAGTGGGGTTGATCAGGGCTATGGGGAGAGAGCGGGGGAGTGGGGTTGATCAGGGCTATGGGGAGAGAGCGGGGGAGTGGGGTTGATCAGGGCTATGGGGAGAGAGCGGGGGAGTGGGGTTGATCGGGGCTATGGGGAGAGAGCGGGAGCGTGGGGTTGATCAGGGCTATGGGGAGAGAGCGGGGGAGTGGGGTTGATCAGGGCTATGGGGAGAGAGCGGGGGAGTGGGGTTGATCAGGACTATGGGGAGAGAGCGGGGGAGTGGGGCTGATCAGGGCTATGGGGAGAGAGTGGGGGAGTGGGTTGATTTGGAAGCTCTTTTCAAACAGTCAGCACAGACACGATGGGCCGAATGGCCTCCTTCTGTGCTGTATAATTCTATGATTCTATGACTTTGTAATCTCCAGTGAAATATTTAACTGTAATTTGCTGTAGAACTATACTGCCTCCTTGTGGACAGACATGCATACTACCACACAGAGCAGCTCCAGAAACAAACTAATAACCTGGGAGCGATTCTTCGCTCTTTGTCTATGTTACAATAGTTATTCTGACTCTAGATTCTGTACTGAGGAGAAAAGAGAGATGGTCTTGCTGTCAGCAGTTTGAATCTTATTCCTTTCAACTATCAGAACAAAAGTCAGCTTTCACCACAGAATGGAAACATAGATTGTGTTATTTACCATGTACACAGGCATGTTAATTACACTCTGATGCTGCTTTTACAATGTAGTTAGAATCGTTCTGACTCTTTCTTTCATCCTGATGTATTTTCTAATCTGTTGTAATTTGTACGAATTACAAGTGCAGTGAATATTAATATCATTGTCATTTATTCCGCACGGTTCTTCATTTGTCAAAGTGGAGAATCCTCGACCAGGGTTTTTTGTGTTTTTTTAAAGCTGAGTGTTGGCCAATACTGCACTGATCAGCCGTGCAGCAGATTAACGCCCCCAACTTCATCTCAGCCCGGCCCAGTGGAAGCACTTTCAGCCCGGCCCAGTGGTAACTCTCACCTCCTCAAGTTGCAGAATAGATTATTGACAAAGTTGACGACTACATTGGAGGCTAGTTTTAATTCACTGGAAAAAGCTGAGGACTCGTATGGGTTTTCTGCTGCTGTGATGTCACTTGTCCTATAGCGTGTTTGCGAGGCACAGCATTAACTGCTACTGGCTCAATATGGGTGAATCTTGAGATTTCGTACCAGAATCCCATCTAATGTCAGTCACCAAGCGAGGTAGGCAATGTGCTGTCGCTGTGCTGAATGGAATCTTGGACATTAAATCTGTTGACGCTCTGTTGAGCACACGAGCCATGATGGAACCCCGGCTCAGCCCTCTGATAGCTTCTTCATGTGTATGAGGGACAGTGAGGCTTGTTTTCCAAACAGTGGCCACTAAGGTCCTAGTGAAAAGATCACATCAACTAAAGCCACTGCGTGTTGGCAGATTGGTCAACCATTGGAAGAGAGCGTCACATCAGAGCTGCGACTGCTTGTGTCCTCGTCTGACATTGGCATACGGCACTTTCCAGGGTAGCGCCCAGGAGTAGGAGCACTGGCTATATTCCCCCCCCCCTCCCTCGCCCACAGACACAAAGGCTAATTTGTAGACTGCTTTGGATGGGATCAGCAAGCTCAGTACAGATCAGAGAACAATCCTCGGATCTTTCCAGTCTATTTGGGTCAACAAGACGCCATGAGGCATATTTACTCATGGGAGCTCAAAGGTTTTAATTTGAACATAATTAAAAATATTTATTTTTTTATTTTTAAATCCCTCATCTTCGAAATTAACACAGATTATCTTTATATTTTCTCTGAGGTCGGTCATTGCTTTAATGAGCATTCCTGAAACCGAAAATAATCTGCGGGTCGCTCGTCCCCTCTCAAACAGAAGAGACAGGAGCTCATTTCTTCACATGATCTGCTGTCTTGTCAAAGATTTGTGTGTTCGCAATCTCTAATCTTTGTGTTGCAATAGTGCCACATAATTCCGCATTACATACTGCAATGTTACTGTACGTACAAGGACATACAGATCACTGTGAGCCCCACTCCAACCCTGAAATTCCACACGCCTTAGCCCATTAGCCTTAGAGTTTAAAGTTGTGCAGAATTGTGGAAAATTATTTCAGTTTTAATTTGAGTGTTTCTCTCAAAAAAAAGGTTTATGAATTGAAGACATTTGCATTGTTCAACAAATCTTACATTCACGTTTTCAGACTAAATGGATTCACCGGCTAAGATTAAGTAGAATTTCAGGGTCTCAGTGTGAGAGGTGACCAGAAATAACACTAAGACATTGCAGCAGTTTTTATTCCTTGTCTTTTTAACATGAACACATTACATTAGTGTCCGTCCTGCACTTTATTTATTCATGTTAGTTCATTTTATGAGACTGGCAACCTTGGTGGCTGGATTGCAGCAAATTAACCACTTTCTAGCAGGTTGTCGGAGCTTCTATTTAAATAAACCCCAAAACCAAATGAAAGTTCTTATTTGTTTATTTTTTTGTTGGTGTCAATTTGCCTTTTTTACCCATCTGCATTTGTCACATTCCGTGTCTAATCCCCTGACTGAAACGCGCTGTGGTTTTAATGCATGCTGACTGGCAGAGAGACCTGGAGATGTGCTCTTCCCTCATTAGAACAAACCCACAGCATCGCGAGCCGTGAAGCGAATCTTAGTTTGTGTAAGGCTGCGTTTTGTGACATGATATTTAACAAGGAACAGCCTACGCTGTCATCGTTGTCACATAGTAACACTAACCGAGGACATGATAACTAGGCATTAAAACCGAGGGCCAGCCGTTCTCACTGCGACTCAGGCGGGGGATTAGAGGCAGGAACTGATGCAGTCATGCAGAGCTGATGACGGTAACAGCTGAGACGGACAGAATCTTTTCTCTCTCTCTCTTTCGCTCTCTCTCTTTCTCTCTCTCCCTTCTACGGTTGTTTGCTGTGTACCAGCACTCGCTGTGACCTGCCTTCCCACAGACAGCTCCCTCTGTGTGATATCCAGGCAGGTAGCGGGTAGCCGTCAGAATGGGTCACTGAATCAGATTAATTAGGAGTTGGGGGGTGGGGGGGAGCATTCTTGAGATTATAATTCTAGTCATCCGTCAACCAAACAAAGTAAGTAACAAGGAACAGTCAGAAAACTCTACAAACCAAGACAGTGACTTATTTTTGCCACTTATTGTTTCTCCTGTTTAAAACAGGCCAAACAGGACACTCTGAGCCCTGAAGAGTTTCAGTGTCGCTCCATCTTCCTCGTTGTCTCCCCAGGAAAATCTTGTTGACCTGAATGTTTGGAATTGAGAATTGCTGCAGCACAAAACGCCTCATTACTTCTGCCTGCGCTAGTGCTGAACGATAAATAAATAATAACAATCCTTGCATTTGATACAGCGCCTAATCATGTCAGGAGGGGACGTCTCAAAACGCTTCACAGGATTTACTATAATATATGTGTATGTCGGTTTGTTTTTTAGGCATATGTGGCAGGCAGTTTCGACACAGCAACACCCTGCAAACAGCCATGAAATCAATTACCAATTTTATTTTGGGAATTGTTAGCCAGGACACTGGGAGAAACTCCCCTCTGTTTTTGCCCCCTCCTCATTTTCAGATCACGCCTGAAGATCTTCCTCTTCGACGGTGTCAACTACTCCCTCCCCTCGGTTTGGAGTAGATGCCACAGGACGTCCTCCTGACGTGAAAGGCGCTTTATAAATGGAATCTTGTTGTTGTTGTTGTTGTTAAGCACTCCGGCACTCTAACCTGTGTGAAGGGTGTTATATAAGTGAAAGAATAATGCCATGGGATCTTTAAACTATACCTGAACAGGCACAGACTGGACCTCAATTTAACATCTCATCCAAAGCACACCTCCAACAATGCAGCACATCCCCACCACTGCATTGGAGTGTCAGCCTGGACAATATGAGTTCAGAGACCTGAGAAGGGGCTTTACCTCACATCCTCTGATTTAGAGGCGAGTGTGCTACCAACTGAGCCAGACTGACATCCAGTGCAGGGCTGGATATGATACACAATTCTAACTTTAGCGTCTGGGGGTAAATACAACCAAGGGCATGCTGGTCAACTATGATAGCTCACTGGAACCAGGTTCCACACCTTCACTGTAAGAGCTGAACCCAATATTGGTCCGTTTGCTTTTGTTAAACAAAACAATGAGATTAGGAGCCGCCCAGGTCCTAGAGACAGTGCAGAGGACACCACAAAACAGACTCCAGTGTTGTGTGAATTGTAGAGACTAGCGAGGTTGTGGTGTTGAGAAGAAGTGGCGCATCCATAGATTGTCTTGTTTGTGTTTCTTAGAGGAATAAATGAGTGATGTCAGAGAAGGGAAATGTTTCAGATTGTCCAGGGTACATAGCGACCCGTTTCTGTTGTGACACCTTGTACGTATAGTCACTATCTTAGCAGTTCCAGGAACTAACAGGGATATAAAAGATTGTGCTGTAAGTCTAAGATAAGTCATGCAGTGTACGTGAAACCTTTGCTTGAATGTTCAGGGAAAGTAAGTAAAATGACCATTTTCTTCCTGTTTTCTTCAGCGTGGTGAGGCCTACCCGGCACTATACGGTCTTCCTTTCTGAGGATTCCTCTGATGATGAGCTTCACCATGAAGAGGACTCTGTGTTTGCCTTCACTGAAAACTTTCCCTTCTCCACTCCTTTTGAATGGTCGACTAATTCTCTGATTTACACTCTATTCTTCAAGGAACTTTTGCATGTCTTTATCTGTGTTTAACATCACTGTACTGAGGTTTTTCACAGAATTCTTGAAATAAAAATATGACTTCATAATTAATTGAAAATTGAAAAGTACTGGTAGTTGGGGTTTAAGTCCGCAAGACATTGTCAATGCCTCATTGATAATAACAATAATCCTTGCATTTGACGTCTTCTAGACTTCTCAAAGCGCTTCACAGAATATGCTATAAAGTGAATTGACTGAATATTTGTGGGCGAAACACAGTAGCCAATTGTACACAGCAGTGTCCCACAAAAAGTCGTGGATTGAAGTGACCAATTTATTATTGTTTTGTTTTCTTGAGGGATTATTATCAGGCATGTGGATTGAGGAAACTTGCCCAAGGTTTAGCTCCTCCTGGGTTCGATTTCGATTTCATGTCAGGAGAACACCTCAATATACAGAGACTGTGTATTTGTAGGCAACCTCTTAAGTTTCCAAAATCTTGATCTGCCTCCTTATTTCAGTTTCATTCCTAAAACCTTGCGCTCTAATTTAATATGAATTTTTCACGCACCCAATGTTTTACTTACACTAACTGTGAAAAACAGCATACAGTAAAACTAATCTCTCTGTCTTGCTTGTCGGTGATTCTATCATGTTAATAGGAAGAAGTCACAAATGGCATTTTGTCTATTTTAAGTGCACATTTAACTAATGTTTCGGGTTTACACTTTGTGGTTGTTTGTAAAGCTTTGAAATAGCCACACGCCTTAGGAAAACACCACTGAGTTGCTTGAATTTATGTTGGCCAGAGTCATTAAAAGTAACAACACACTGGGCGATAAGAATCAATCTTCTATCAAGTCGAGAGGTTTTAGTGTCCGTCCTCCCCTTTGCCAGGCGGAACACACCTACCAGAGACTCAGCGTGTTGTGGGGTGGGGGATCTCAGCCAGAAAGGACCTCCTCATAATACGCTTTGCCAAGTATTAAAATCTCCGCCTTTCAATGTTACGAATGCATCAAACACCAGGTGTAATGAGTGTGAAAGCCCAGCAGGTGGCACTGTGACATCGGAGTGCACAGGACTGGACAAGACCATTGCTGCTCCAAAGTAAAACCCAAACTGTCCTACATTGCTCTATCTCTTGTAGCCCCTCAGTTGAATTCTTCGCCCATTGACTGTCATTGTAAAGCTACGTTCATGCTGAACGATAGACTTAATCCACTTCAAAAATACTTTGCAGTGGAAGCATTCCCACAAGTCGGAGGCCTGATCTTCCAGATTTCATAATTAAGGAATCCGTTGGCAATGTAAGACAGAAAAAAAGGGTGTGTGGGGGTTGGGGGGCGGGGTGAGAATTGGACTTTGTGTAAGTTTATGACAGCTCTGAGTGATGCTGTTATGAATCAATTTTTCTTTTAACCCGTTTGTTAGGCTTCAACCGTACAAAACACTGAAGGAGTCTGATGTCGCTGATAGCGAAGCTGTGAGTCTGGGGAAGCCCTTCCCAAGCCTTGCTGTGTCCAGCAGGACTGTGGACGTCAACATATTGGATGAGATCTTCAGCAGCTTAAAGGTCACCTCACAGCACCAGCCGCTCAGCCAAGCGAAGAGCATGGAGGACCTGAGGACCCCCAAAGAGGAGGGAGAGATGGCAAACCCATTTGGACATCAGGTTGGTCTTTTACTCACTAGGATTCCATGTCAGTTGTTTTTTATTTCCAGATTTTTCATCTCTTCTTCAATTGAGGCATCGATTTTGGTCCCGTCTGCTCTCACTATTTGGGGGGATGTGAAAGCCTGCTTCTACTTCCCCTCCCTGGCCCACCACTCCCTCTCTCCTCCCTCCCTCTCTCCTACCCCTTGCTGGTCCTCTTCTCCCTCCCACGCCCTCACTCTCCCTCCCTCGCTCCCCCTCCCTCGGCCCTCCCTCCCTTGCCCCCCTCCCTCGCCGCCTCCCCTTGCTCACTGCGCCCGCACACCCATCCGATCCCATCCTTCCAGACTCTATAGCTACAGTCTTCACATTACAGCACTTGGTCTCGACCCCACTTCCTGATGATCCTGTTTGAGGTTTTGATTCCCTTCAGTGTAAATTCCTGAAGAACATCTACAGCTACTGACTCTGGTGTAATATTACCTGGGGATCTTTATATAGATTCCCTGGTGCCCCAGTAACAAGTCACTGTTACCATATAAATTAATCATTTACTGTGTGTATGTTTGCAGCGAAAAGGAATGCCATCAGCTGAGAAGAGCAAAACCATGTCATTGGGACTGCATCACCCTCTGCCTCACAGCAAACTGTGGAGCATGGGTCAGGACGACATGGCTCTCGATATTAAATCAGTCAATAATTCATCGTTTGGTAGTTTGTACACGGAACCAGATGGGGAGGGCTCAAGCAGGGACATGTCACAGGCCACGTCAGACCTCAACATCAGCAACATCACCATCCCCAGGCCTCAGGGGAGGAAGTCTGCGGAAAAGGGAATTGTTCTTCCACCTCCGCTGCCTGCTTCTCGAGGAGTCAAGCAGCAGACATTTGCCGGGACGAATCAAGCTTCGACAGTGTTACAGGACGGCTGTGAGCTGGACACAGCCACCCCCAGCGCTGAACTGGCTTCTGAAATGTTACAAGAGTCGTTCAGAACTGAAAAGAACCTCGAAGGGTCAGACCTGAGACAGTCACAGAATTCCTCACCTCAGCCTTCAGCGAGTTCTTGCTGTGCTGATATCCTAAAACCCATCAGGGTCAGTGCAGAGACCGGCAGCAGAAATGATCTCTTGAGTCTTTTGGATCCACTAAGTGCCAGTCCCAGCCTTGACAGCGGCCAGTCTTCAGCACCGAGTGGGTCATTAGCACTTGGGCAACCTTTGTCTACTGCACCTGTTGCTTACTCTTCATCGCGAGTGGAACTTGGAATAAATACGCCTTCGCCATCCTTACCATTCAGCCCAAACCTCACGTACTCCAAATCCAGCCCAGGATCAGTGGTTCAGTTTCCACATCCAACATCCTACCCATTCTCTCAGGCAATTCCAGCAGTTCTTCAGTTTCCCCAGAACCAGCCCTCTGGGACTCACTTCCCTGCTCCTTCAGCCTCTGCTTTCACTTCAAGCTTCTTGCCTTCCGTTTCAGGTTTCTTTCAACCCCCAAGGCCTCAAAGAAACTATTCGTCGCCATCCCTGAACCACTTGTACAGTACAAACACAGCTATCCCTCAATCCGGGACCTTCATTCATCTGAGCGCAAACTCTTCAGCAGCTGTGGGTGGTGCCAGCTACACAAAGACAAATGCCCAGGTGGCCCTGGCGGATGCCAAGCTCGGCCCAGATAGTGCAGGCAATTCGACTGAGCCACCACTGGCCCCAACAAACCCATCCAAAAGTCTTGAGGGGATTTTGCAGCCGTTGAATCCCGGGGAACCTGTGGATCCATTTGCAGAGTTGCTCAATGCAACACGGCAGGAGGTGGTGCCATCTCAGACCCGAGTGGATCAGCTCAGGAAAAAGTGGGAGACCTTCGAATAAGAACAGGAAGGAAAACATACACGAGGAATAAGGAATTAACAGTAGCCCCTCTTTATAATACTGTCTGCAGAAACCATACAAAATCACCTTGCAGTGCTGGGTACCTGCCACAGAAGGTGTTTTGTACAGGTTCTGTGCTGCTGAGAAAGCCATAAGAAAACGCCCGTCATATTCAAGAAGGTTATTATCACGAGGGACTACTGGACCTGAGCACCTACAACCACATGTGGGTTATCCATGACTTGCACATACTGTCCTGTTTGGTGAATAATTGTGACATGACACTACTTTCCCTGTAAAGAAACACTCCTGACATTTTTGACTCCAATCTGAGTTGCCTCATTTTCCTTTACGTTGTGCGTCATCAGCTCTGAATCAAACCAAATTTTTTTTTACTGCATATTGATATAGTTGGGTCGTATGTCACTGACACAGTCATTGCTCGTGTACTGAGGCCAGCTGCCCAATGCTGGTCTGTGAACCTCTCCGTGTTGTTTAAGATCAATAGGTAAATCCTGACAAATGCTGACACAACAGATGTTCATTTTGCTCCATCCAAATAATTGTCTTCGTACTGAAATGTAGTCTATTGGTAATTATACAAGATGTCACAAAATAAGTGGTATATTTATCTGAATTTTTATCCAACCAGCTTATCTTACACTTTCCTGCCATGGAGTAAAATCAATGTCTGGTGAATGCAATGTTTAATTTTTTTAAGCTAAATCTAGAGTAAAGTGCTGAATGTTTATTGTAACTGGGGATTTTGACCCGAAACAGAAGCAAGGTAATTCAGTCTGCAGTTATATTATGCATTTCTCTTGCAGATCAGTGCTGCTGTGATATTTGTCCTATTAGTAAAATATTTATCCTGGCTTTGCAGTGGATGACTCGCGTGTCTAGTGACTGTGCCGAGGCTAATGGATAATTTGTGGAAAAGCAATCCACGTGTCTATGTATTATGTACAACTGCCAGTGTTATTAATAGCAACTTTGGCTGACGAGTATTGCAATGGTCAACGTGATGTACCTTGTAGTCCAAATCTAGCTGTTGTACACTGGGATGGAAGCAATGCAGAGCCTTTTCTTATTGGGTGTCCAAACAATAGTCCAGTGCCTGCACACAGAGCAACAGAGAATAGCTGTGTTCTGCTGGTTTATGTCATTCTCTTCCCCCCCCCCCCACTTGTTATCTGTCACTCCCTAAAAAATATTAGCACAGCAGTTTTGAGACACTCAGTGAACATCTCAACAGGTTTCTGAGTGACAAATGTCACTCAAATATCTAAAATCTAAAATATTTAAATCAGTGCAGTCCTTTAACTGGTTAATTACTGGGTGTTAAACTAGGCCAGTAACGATTGGGGGAACAGAATAGCTAGTTACTGCCTCACACCCTTTGTTTCTAATCTAAAATCTAACCTTGGCTTCATCATTGACAATGTCACTTGGCTAAAGTTCCTCATCACTGTGGTGCCACTATGGACACCGACCCCTGATTCCTGACGATATATTTCTAAGTGTTTCCTAATTCTTAGGTAATTGGTGTAATGTGCATTTCTACTCAGCCCTGAATTATTTATTGGCCAATGTGAATCGTAACACAAATGCCTTTCAGCAAACATCGCCATGTTTCTTCCCAAAATGGGGTGGGTTCTTTCATAAGAAACCTCCACCTTGGCAGGAATAGTCTGAGTGATTTCTGATGTGGTGTTTATGGGTGAAAAGGGATCCAGAGACTCGGCTTGCACTACAGCAGTTCAGATTGTTGAATCACAAATGACCTCTAATGACCTTTGGCTTATGTTTTCGGAGAGATGGAGCACTAGGCTGAGAATTTCACACGTCCTCAGCACCTCCTGTTAGTTACTTTAATGTCTTTAATCATTATTCAGAGTGTGGCTGTGTATGGATTTGTGGAAGGAAATCCTCAGTCGCTGACCTTGCCCACGGCCACTGTCTGACACGCGGAGATCCATCACTGTGCTTAAGAGGAGTCAAATGCGTGCCACCTCTACACAGAAATTCCCCTATTTCTGGAATGGAATGGCTGGAGGGACATACCCTGCTTACCTAATTCCGGAGAGTATTAGGCGCAGGTTGGCTAGAGCCAAGGCTTGGGAGTTCATGGTTGGAACGGGTGTGTATTAGGATTGAATCAGGACCCAATTGTAGTTCACCCTGAAGACTAACGCTCTGTTGAGTCTGACATGGAAATGATGGTCTCCCAGAGATGTGAAGCACCTTTGGAAGAAATGGACGTGTGAGTGTATCAGTGATAACAAATGAGAATCACTTTGTTCCCGTTGGCAATTGTACAAAGAGCTGGTCAGAATTCTTCCACGTTGTTGAAGCTTGCTGGTGGGTGTGAATGTGAGCTACTACAGATCAGCAAGAATAGTTTGTGAAACTGCGATGGTTTATGATGCTACTTGTCAAAGAAATTGTTCATCTTTATATTTGCTGGCACAATACACGATACATATTGGTTAATCTATACTGTGGTCTGGCATATTGAGTGAGGAGTCAAAGTGAAAATCTTCCCTGTCAAAGGAATCTTCACACAAGGCTTTAGTGGAGTGCAACAGAGTTGGGCTTAAGGTATTATTTTAGTATGAAATGCTTTAATACAGTACATGTCTGTTTTGTTGAGGCGTTCCAATCTATTCCAATGGATTTTGCATTCCAAATAAAAGATTCAGTGCCATGACCTTGGCTTTAGAGGATCGAGCTGAAAGGGTCATTCAGTGCTCAGTGTGTTCTTCTGGATAAACCCTTATTCCTTTAACATTCGCTGTAGTACACACATTTCTTGGGAACAAGGACTTCCTACTAAACCCGTGCCTAAAACTTGTGGAATGTACTGTGCTGCGATGGATTAAAAATGGCCTCAGTAAAATAGTGTTTGTCACTCACCAGCTTTGTTTCCAAAAAACAACCCCTTCTTTCTCTAGTATTACTGACGGGAATAATAGCAGGTCAACAGCAAGTACTGCTGTTTGCTGTCCTCGTACTCAGTGCTTACACCTTACTCATTTTAACTTGGCCAAAATAAGCTGCTGCTAAATGTGTGCACCGATTACCTGGAGTTATTTTAAAGAATATTTCTCTTACTGCAGTGCTTGATGAGTACAGCATTCTGTCCTATGCATACACTTCTGTTTTAAAGTAGTATTATCAGTGACATTTATTGTGAATGTTTATTTTCTCTCCCGTATGGACTAAAGTGTGCAGTCCCAACATTATCTTTTTCATCTTGAAAGGAATGGTTTAACAATGGTAATGATAGTCATGAGTTATTTAGGTCAGTGATTGTTAACAGTATGATTTTGCTTTATTGAGCTTCGATCAACATTGTCTTCAGTCCTAAGAATGTCCACAGTGAATTTCGATTGGCGTCAGTACCAGTTTATGTTCACCAGTGACAGACGTTACGCAAAGTGTTTGCAACCTGGGTCCCAGTGACAGTTCAGGCTAGGGCGCTGCTGCCAGCAGTTTGTCTCAAGTATTATAGAGAAGATTTAGAAATGTAGAATTTTATACTGGAAACATTGCTGACATTTTATTTAATTGATTGCCAAAAAATTTATTCCAGGAGGCATTTCAAAAAAAATTATCAACCAAATATTAAGTACGATTCCTTCTAGGAATGCGAGGTATATTTAAGTTTTTTTTCTTGTTTCACAAAAGAAGTGATGGTTTGACCCACCTGAATTTAGATGCCTATCAATGGCTGTTTGGCCGGCTTTGTTGAGCGCACGGTGTCTGCTTTTTCTTGTGTCCGTTTTGTTTGGTCCTGATTGCCTTTGAATTGAAACGTTTGCAGAATTGGTTCACTGCGCGCTTTACTACTTGTGTTAAAAAAAATTGCTTAGCACAGAAACAGCAGGGCTGACATTCAGTGCAATTTTTTTTTGTGTGCACTGTTATTAGTTCAACTCCCACTACTGTGAACAGATGACTTTTGTAATTAAGATGGCAGATTGGAACTGTAAACTGACACTGATGCCTTGGGGCTGAAAGTAATAAACATAACAAATCTCCTGTGAAGAGTCTGTTTTTTCCTCCATTGCCTGCTTCATCCGCACTGCTGTATACATTATTATTATTATAATACAGAAAGTTTAACCCATTTAGAAGGAATAACACATTAAGGCACCTCACCACATTGAATCTCAAAACCTTAAAATAATAACTATCATGCAGTGACTGCTTTTGTAGACACATATGCAGGCAGTTGACAAACAGCAATGTGTACATAAGAACATAAGAATTTACTGGCGAAAGAAGACAAAGGTCCATCTAGTTCGCCTTCCACCATCCTGGCAGTCGCTTGACAGGTCGTGCCCAAACTGTGTCCCGAGATATTATTTTATAGCAGAAATCTATCTAATTTGTTCTTGAAACAAACAACCTTTTCTGCTTCCGTTGTCTCCCTGGGCAGCCTGTTCCATAACTTTACTACAATCACTGAAGTAGTTTTTCTGAAGATTTGTTCTGAAGTTAACCCCGCTTCAATCGCAGGCTGTGTCCTTTGGATCTGCTGTTCAGCACAAGATAAAACAATTTATCATGATCTACATTATCTAGTGCCTTCAGAATCTTGAAGACCGTGATCATATCCCCCTCAATCTTCTCTTTTCCAGTGTGAACCTGCCCAGTTTATCTAATCACTCCTCGTAGTCCAGTCCCTTCATCATTTTGGTTGCCCTCCTCTGTTTCCTCAATTGCTGCAACATCCTTTTATATTGAGTCGGGGAGTGGCGGCAGGACAGCGCAGGGAGGAGCCTGGGCCTACTGACCCAGGTACTTAAACTCGACGCCGGAGCGAGTTCAGCCCCGGGGGGGGGGGGGGGGGCGGAGCGGGGGAACTGCAACGTCATAGAATAGTTTTCAGGTACGTGCGCGCGCACAAAAAAAACAAAAAAACAAACTCTCTGCGCCCCCCCCCCCCAGGGCTCACATCAGAGCCCACTATGGTCCTGTTGGGTTCGCTGCCCCAATCTACGGGATAATGCCATCCACCTGACCGCTCGCTCCCGGTCCCCGCGTGCGCACTATGGCTGCCGCTTTGACCCGAGCCCCCTCACCCCCTCCCTCCCGCCCCCCTCCTCTCTCCCCCCAAACCCTCCCCCCTCTGCATCTCTCCCGCTCTCTCTCTCTCCGTCCCTCTCGTCTTCTATCCCCACTTGACCCTCCCACACCCTCCCTCTGCTCCAGCCTGGGAATCCTCCGCCGGGCTCACCGCGGCACTCGGCGTTGGCTGTCCAGCAGCAGCCACACCGACTGCCCCATTCCCCACCACACTCGCCACCCACCCCGGACACAGACCCGGGGAGTCAACCTCTCCTCCCTCATCCCCATTCCCCCACCCCTGCCTCACAACCTGGACCCCCTCCCCTCCCACACACCCTTCTGTCAACCGCTCCCTCCACATCGGACTGCAAAATGTCCGCTCCCTCTGCAACAAGGCCCTGGTCATCAACGATCTCATCCTTGATGAGAACGTTGATATCATGGCCTTAACAGAAACCTGGCTCACCCCAGGCGACACCTTCCCCCTCACGGAGGCCACGCCACCCGGCTACACCTCCCACCACATCCCCCGCCCCAACCGCCGTGGCGGTGGTGTTGCCCTTATCTCAAGGACACCACTTGCCCTATCCCCCTACTCCACTGGCTCTTTCCCCTCCTTTGAGCACCTCACCCTCTCCCACCCCTCATTCCTCTCCCTTAAAATCCTCCTCCTCTACCGGCCCCCTAAAACCTCTCCCACCTTCATCTCTGACATTTCAACACTCCTCACATCTCTTTGCCTCTGCTCCGATCGCCTCATCATCCTGGGCGACTTTAACCTACACTTCACCCCCTCCTGCTCCATCTCCACAGACTTCTCTTCCCTGCTCTCCTCACTCAACCTCTCCTTACACATAAACTCCCCCACTCACAGTCACGGCCACCCACTCGATTTGGTGATCACCCGGGGCCTCAGTGTCTCGGATGTCACTATTACCGACAAGGCCATCTCTGACCACTACTTCATCTCCTTCACCACCTCCAACCCCCTCCCCACCTCCACCAGACCCACCACCATCTTCTACCGCCCTTGGAAGAAGTTACCCCCACAATCCCTAACCGATGCCTTGGAGTCCTCTGAACTCCTCTCCCTCTGGCCTTCAACCCTCACCGACCCCTCTTCTCCTCTCTCCCTCCTCCACAATACCCTCTCCTCCACACTCGATACTCTTGCCCCCATCACTTCCCGCACTGTCTCCTACTCCCGCTCCTCCCCCTGGTACACCACCCACCTCCGCTCACTGAAAAGCCAGGTGCGGGCTGCTGAACGCACCTGTGTCAAATCTGGCCTAACGGTCCACCGACAAATCTGGCTGGACCTCCTCAAAATTTACCGCTCCACTCTAGCCTCGGCCAAGTCGTCCTTCTACTCCAGGATAATCCTGGAGGCGAAGAACAACCCCAGGCTACTGTTTTCCACCACAACCCGACTCCTCCGTCCCCCCCGCCACCCCGCGCAGGTCATCTCCTCCAACCTTCACTGCGAGGAGATGCTGGATTTCCTTGAATCCAAGATCAAGGGAATCCGCTCCGCGGTCACTTCCCCTCCAACTTCCACCCACCACCCACCCCTTCCCTCCCACACTCCGACTCCTACCCATCCTCCCCTACACACCTTCGTACCCGTTTCCCCACCCTCTGTCACTGAACTCATCCTATCCCTAAAACCAACCACCTGCTCCCTTGACCCCATCCCCACTCCACTCCTTATCTCCCAGCTCCACTTTCTTGCCCCACATATCACTGACATCATCAACCTGTCCCTCTCCTCTGGCTCTGTCCCCATTCCATTAAAAACTGCCATCATCACGCCCACCCTGAAAAAACCCTCCCTTGATGCGTCGCAGCTATCAAGCTACCGGCCCATCTCCAACCTCCCCTTTCTCTCCAAGGTCTTGGAAAGAGTTGTCGCCTCCCAACTGCGCTCTTTCCTTTCCACCCATTCTCTTTTCGAACCCCTTCAGTCAGGTTTCCGTGCTGCCCATAGCACAGAAACTGCCCTGGTCAAGGTCACCAATGATATCCTGACCATCTGTGACCAGGGCTCCCTCTGTCTCCTCGTCCTCCTCGACCTATCGGCAGCATTCGATACGGTCGACCACGCTATCCTACTCCACCGCTTGTCCTCCCACCTCAACCTTCAAGGCACTGTCCTTGAATGGTTTAGGTCGTACCTTTCTCACCGTCTTCACTTTGTCTCGACGAATGGCTTCTCCTCCACCCCCCGTACTGTCTCATGTGGTGTCCCTCAGGGCTCTGTCCTTGGTCCCCTCCTCTTCACCCTCTATATGCTCCCCCTTGGTGACATCATCCGCAGACATGGAGTTAACTTCCACATGTATGCGGATGACACCCAACTCTACCTTTCCTCCTCTACTCTCAACTCCACGACCCCCGATGTCCTGACAGCTGTCTGTCCGACATCGAGTCCTGGACGAGAGACAACTTTCTTCAGCTCAACGTGCGAAAAACCGAGGCCCTCCTGATTGGCTCACGTCAGCGCCTCCGCACCTCAGGCGCTGACACCATCAGCATCCAAGGCTGCACTCTCCACCTCTCAAAGCCAGTCAGGAACCTCGGCGTTTTGTTCGACCCTGAGCTGTCCTTTCTCCCTCACATCCGCACCACAACTGGCACCGCCTTCCATCACCTCCGGAACATCGCCAGACTACGGCATTACCTCACCCCTCACGCCGCTGAAACCCTGGTTCACGACTTTGTCACCTCAAGGCTGGACTATGGGAACTCTCTCCTCGTTGGCCTTCCCGGCCCTCCCTCCACAAGCTGCAGGTCATTCAGAACTCTGCAGCTCGTGTACTGTCCCGCACCAGGCTTCGGGACCACATCACTCCCACCCTCGCCCTCGCTCGCCTCCACTGGCTCCCCATCCCCCAGAGGATTGATTTCAAGATCCTCATCCTCACCTACAAGGCCATTCACGGCCTCGCTCCCTCCTACCTCTCCAACCTACTATCCCCCTCCCTACCTGCCCGTACCCTCCGTTCCTCTGGCTCCGGTCTGCTCCACGTCCCCCGCCCCAACCGCCCTACCATCGGTGGTCGGGCCTTCAGCCTCTCAGCCCCCAGGCTCTGGAACTCTATCCCCCAGTGCCTTCGCCGCTTCTTCCCTTTCCTCCTTCAAGGCCGGTCTCAAAACCTTTCTCTTTGACCGTGCCTTCAGCTCCCCTCTAGACTCTCTTCACCCTCCTCGCTCCCTCCCTTCCCTCCCCTCACCCTGACCATTTCCCCCCTGCTCGGGTCATGACCCAACTGTGCAGCGCCTTGGGACGTCCTCCTGACGTGAAAGGCGCTTTATAAATGGAATCTTGTTGTTGTTGTTGTTGTATATTGCGGTGATCAGAACTGCACACAGTATTCCAAATGTGGTCGTGCCAGTGATTTATAAAGTGGCAGGATTCCCCCACTATTTCGGTTCAATATTGCCCCATTAATACATCCCAGCATCTGGTTTGCCTGCCTCACTGCCACCAAGCACTGCTGGGATAGCTTCAATTTATTATTAATCAGGATCCCCAGGTGCTTTTCATTTTCTGTACAGATTATTTTCTTTCCATTTAAATAAAATAGTCCCTTCCTGGATTCTTTGACCCCATGTGAAGCACTTGTATTTCTCTACATTGAATTTCATCTGCCATTGATCTGCCCAATTCTCACGTGTGTTTAAATCCTCCTGTAACCTATTCTGTTCGTCTTTGCAGTCTATCACCTTGAGCAGAGAGCCCAGCAACGTGAAGAGGGAACTGAGTGAGATGGGACAGAGTGAGAATTCTGTGAAGGAATTTGGTGAAAGTGGGAATTCGGTGAAGTGGGGGAAAAGAAGTGCATAATTATAAAATATGTAAGTTAAAATAATATAAAACATGTCTGGGAATATGGCAGGGCAGCTGAGACCGGTTGCATGCACAATGTGTGGCATGTGGGAACTCCACATGTGTAGGAAGTGCCTCCAGCTGCTCGAGCAGGAGCTCAGAGTTTCTGAGCTCGAGGAGAGGCTGGTGTCACTACATAGCATATGGGAGGCTGAAGAGTTCATCAATCAAATGTTTCAGGAGGTGGTCACCCCACAGCCACAGAGGGTTCAGACGGAGAGTGAGTGGGTGACCACCCGGTATGGTAGGAAGAGGCAGTACAAAAATCCCCTGAGAGTGGCACTCACAAACCGGTTCTCTACATTGAATACAGGTCAGGGTGATGACACCTCTGGGGAGAGTCAAAAGCAAATAGATGCACAGGGGGACACAGGGAAGAGTGTCAATCCAATTGTCATTGGGGACACAATGGTGAAAGGAGTAGACGGGTATTTCTGCAATCAAAGACGTGACTCTCGCATGGTTTGTTGCCTCCCTGGTGCCAGGGTTGAAGACATCACGGAACAGGTGCAAAATGTTCTACAAGGGGAAGGGGAACATCCAGAAGTCGTGGTTCATGTTGGGATCCATGATGTAGGGAAAAAAAGGGCTGAGATCCTACAGGAAAAGTGTCAGAAGCTAGGGAAAAAGCTGAAGAGTAGAAGCTCAAAGGTGGTGATCTCTGGATTACTCCCAGTGCCTTGTACATGTATCAAAATAACAGGATCAAACACATGAACGCATGGCTGGAGAAATGGGGCAGAAAGGAGGGCTTCAGTCTCTTGGATCATTGAGACCAGTTCTGGGGCAGGTGGGACCTGTGCAAGGTGGATGGGTTACCCTGAACAGGTCTGGGATCAATGACCTCGCAGAGAGGCTAAATAGTGCTGTGGGGACAGAACAAATACATTCCCACAAAGGGGAAATGTAGGGCATCCAAACCTCCCTGGATGACTAAGGAAATTGGGATTAAAATAAAACAGAAAATGGAGGCTTATGATAAATGTCAGGTCCAAAATACAGAAGATAATCAAACAGAATATAGAAAGTATAGAGGAGAACTGAAAAAGGAAATAGGAGGGGCAAAGAGATTGTAGGAGAAGATTAGTGGGTAACATAAAAGGGAACCGTAAGGTATTTTATAAGCATATCAAGAATAAAAGGTTAGTCAAAGGTGGGGGGGGTCCAATTAGGGACCAAAGAGGAAATCGTCTTGTGGAGGCAGAGGGCACGGCTGATGTACTGAATGAGTACTTTGCATCTGTCTTCACAAAAGAAGAGGATGCAGCCAATGCCACAGTATCGGAGGAGAGAGTAGAGAAATTGGATAAGATAAAGAATAAGTTATCTTGTGCTCAAGGTAGATAAGTCACCTGGTCCAGACGGGATGCATCCCAGGTTACTGAGGGAAGTAAGAATAAAAGGTTAGTCAAAGGTAGGGTGGGCCAGTTAGGGACCAAAGGAAATCTTCTTGTGGAGGCAGAGGTACTGAATAAGTACTTTGCACCTGTCTTCACAAAGGAAGAGGATGCAGTCAATGCCACAGTCAGAGGAGAGAGTAGAGAAATTGGATAGGATAAGAATAAACTGAGAGGAGGTACAAAAAAGGTTGTCAGTGCTCAAGGTAGATAAGTCACCTAGTCCAGACGCGAGGCATCCTAAGTTACCGAAGGAAGTAAGGGTGGAAATAATGGAGGCTCTGGCCATAATCTTTCAAGGTGCTGGACATACAGAATTACAGACCCAAGCTGGGAGTCGGGGTGGGAGAGGGTGAAGGCCAGGGGGGAAGCAGGGAGATCGAAAGCATGGTTGAAGAGGAGGGTCTTGAAGGTAGCGAGGGAGGGGAAGAGGCGGAGGGACTGCGGGGTGGAGTTTCAGAGGGTTGGGCCAGAGTGGCGGAAGGCCCGCCCGCCAATAGTGGGGCGAGCGAGCCAGGGGATGTGAAGCAGGCCGGAGTCCACTGAGCGGAGGGAGCAAACAGGACGCTAGGGAGTTAGCAGCTCGCAGAAGTAGGGGGGAGCAAGACCGTGGAGGGCTTTGAAGGTGTGGACCAGGATCTTGAACTGTATCCTCTGTGTGATGGGAAGCCAGTGGAGTCGAGCGCGGATGGGGGTGCTAGGGTCGCAGAGCCTGGTGCGGGAAAGGACACTGTCTGGATGATGGATGATGGAGGGGACCAAGGACAGAGCCCCGAGGAACGCAACACAGGACAGTCCGGGGGCTAGAGGAGAAACCGACAAGCAGGGTGTTTGCATAGTCGAGCCTCGATGTAATGAAAGCGTGGATAAGGAGCTTGGGGGGCCTGCGGTGTGAGGCAGTCTCGGAGCCGGGTGACGTTGCGGAGGTGGGGGAAAGCAGAGCGGGTCATGGCACAGATGTGGGGTAGAAAGGATAGTTGAGGGTCAAACAAGACCCCAAGTTACTGGACTGGCTTAGCAACGTGGAGTGTGCAACCATGGATGGTGATGGAAGAGGCGCTGACAGGAACCAATCAGGAGAGCCTCGGTTTTGTTGTTTTTGAACTGAAGAAAGTTCGCTCTCATCCAGGACTTGATATCTGACAGACATTCTGTCAGGACACCAGTGGGTCAAGGGTGGAGGCAGAGAGTTAGAGTTGGGTGTCATCCGCATACATGTGGAAGATGACCCTATGTCTGCGGATGATGTCACTAAGAGGCAGCATATAGATGTTGAAGAGGAGGGGACCAAGGACAGAGCCCTGAGGAATACAACACAGGACGGTGCGGGGGCTACAGGAGAAGCCGTTTGTGGAGATGAAGTGCAGCCGGTGTGAGAGGTACCATCTGAACCAGTCAAGGACAGAGCCATTAAGGTGAGAGGAGAGGCCGTGGATGAGAATGGAGTGGTCGATGGTGTCAAAAGCAGCAGAGGGGTCAAGGAGGACGAGGAGGCAGAGGGAGCCCTGGTTGTAGATGGACAGAATGTAATTGTTACTTTGACCAGGGCTGTTTCTGTGCTGTGGGCGGCATGGAAACCCGATTGACGGGAGAGGAAGGAGCGAAGCTGAGAAACAACAACTCGTTCCAGGACCTTGGCGAGGAAAAGGAGGTTGGAGACGGGTGTAGAGATGGGTGCAGGGATAGGGGTGATGACTGGTTTTTAATGGGGTGGGAACAGTACTGGAGGACAGGGAGAAGTTTACGATGTCAGTGAGGAGGGGGGCAAGGAGGTGGAGCTGGGAGGTAAGGAGAAGGGGTAGTGATGGGGTCGAGGGAGCAGGTGGTCGGTTTCATAAGGGTTATGGTGGTGATGAGAGAGGAGGGAGGGACAGGTTCAAAGGTGTGGAGGGAGGGGTGGGTAGGAGCTGGTGTGGGAGGAGGAGATGGGGGGAGGGAGGTTAACAGTTGCAGTGGCATAAAGCACTGGTTAGGCCTCAGCTACAAACTGTGTTCAGTTCTGGGCACCACACCGAAGGAAGGATATCAAGGCATTGGAGAGGGTGCAAAGGAGATTGACCAGAACGGTACCAGGAATGAGGGATTTCAGTTATCGGGAGAGGTAGAGAAGCGAGGGGTATCCTCCTTGGAGCAGAGAAGGTTAAGAGGAGACTTAATAGAAGTTTTCAAAATGATGAGGGGATTCGATAGGGTGAACAGGAGAAACTATTCCCACTGGCGGGTGGGTCGGTAACCTGAGGACACCCATTTAAAATAGTTGTTAAAAGAAACAGAGGGGAGGGGAGGAGAAATGTTTTCACACAACGAGTTGTTGGGATCTGGAATGCATTGCCTGAAAGGCTGATGGAGAGAGCGGGGAGTGGGGTTGATCAGGGCTATGGGGAGAGAGCGGGGGATGATCCTATGATTCATTAACTTTGTGTCATCTGAAAATTCAGCCAATGTGCGTGTGACTGCTCGCTCGTGGTGTGCTGAATGTTCTTCTGTAATCAACAGAATTAGAACATTCAATGTTTTAGAAATTCAATGATTACAACAACAATAAGATTACATTTGTATAGCGCCTTTCACGTTGGGAGGCACATGTCGTGTCAACAATTTGTTTCAAACACCAAAGTTAGACCACACTATCAAATTTGAATAGAAATAAGTACACATTTTAAAAATCTCAGGATGAGCCAGATAAGTGTATCGTTTGTGCAGGGTTTGATAATATAAAAATGTTTATAGAATCATATCATAGAAGCATAGAATGTTACAGCACAGAAGGAGGCCATTCGGCCCATCGAGTCTGTGCCAGTTCTTTGACAGAGCCACTGACTTTTATTAACCCCACTCACCAGCTTTCTCCCCATAACCCTGCAAACCTGTCTTCTCCAGATACCTATCCAGTTCTCTCTTAAAAGCTGTTATCGAATCAGACTTCACTGCCCTTTCGGGCAGATCATTCCAAATTCTAACAACTCGCTGAGTGAAAACATTTCTTCTAACCTCCCCTCTGCTTCTTTTGGTAGATATCTTAAGACTGTGACCACGAGTCACAGACACACCTACCAGCGGAAACAGCTTTTCCCTATCTCGCCTGTCGAAACCTTTCATGATCTTGAAGACCTCTATCAGGTCCCCGCGTAACCTTCTCTGCTCTAATGGGAAAAGTCCTACCTTCTCCAGCCTGTCCTCATAGCTAAGCTTCCCCATTCCTGGTATCATTCTCGTGAATCTCCTCTGCACCCTTTCCAGTGCCTTAATATCCTTCCTGAGGTAAGGTTCCCAGAACTGGACGCAGTACTCCAGCTGAGGCCTAACCAGTGTTTTGTACAGATTAACCATAACCCCTACTCTTATACTCTATGCCCTACTAATGAAGCTCAGTACACCAAATGCCCTTTTTACTGCCCTATCTACCTGCTCTGCCACCTTCAATGAATCGCTTACTTGAACGCCCAGATCTCTCTGTACGTTCACCCCCCTTAAGATTGAGCTACCAAGCCTATATTGCCTCCTATCATTTTTCCTACCTACGTGTATCACCTCGCACTTATCTACATTAAAATCCATCTGCTACATGTCATCCCATTCCACCATTCTGTGTATGTCTGCCTGCACTCCGTCACAATCTTCTTCACTATTTATTACCCGACCTAACTTGGTATCATCTGCAAACTTGGAAATAGTGCTCCCTATGCCCAAGTCCAGATCATTAATATATATTAGAAAGAACAGTGGTCCCAATACCGATCCCTGGGGGACACCGCTGCACACCTCCTTCCATTGCGAGAAACACCCATTAACCACCACCCTCTGCATTCTGTCACTCAGTCAGTTCCTAAACCAAACGGCTACTGTTCCCTTAATACTGTGGGCCTCCAGTTTTTTTATTAACCTCTTATGCGGTACTGCGTCAAAAGCCTTAGGTGTTGGGGGTCTCTAATTACCTCTTATTCCTCTAAGTAGAGATTTATTTTGTCCCGGATTACGGTCTCCAGTAGCTTTCCTATTACCGAAGTTAGGCTGACTGGCCGGTAATTTCCAGGTTTGTCTTTCTGCCCCTTTTTGTAGAGGGGGTAACATTAGCCACTCTCCAGTCTCTTGGCACCACTCCTGTGTCCAATGACGATTGAAATATAGTGGCCAAAGCCTCCGCTTTTGAACCCGTATCTCCCACAGCAACCTTGGGTGAAACCCATCTGGTCCTGGTGACTTATCAATTTTGAGCCCAGTCAATCTTTTCAGAACTTCCTCTCTGTCTATAGTAATCTGATCTATGTCCTCTACCCTCTCATCCAATACTGTGGCATTTGGGGTTTCCGTTGTGAAGACAGATGCAAAGTTCTCGTTTAATACATCAGCCATCCCTCTGCCTCCACAACCAGATTGCCATCATTGTGTTTGATTGGCCCCACCCTACCTTTAACTAACCTTTTTTCCTTTATAAAATATTTTAGGATTCCCCTTTATGTTACCCGCTAACCTCTTCTCATGCGATCTTTTAGCCTGTCTTATCGCTCTTATAAATTGCTGTAAATTTCAAACCTGAAAAGTATGTGCCTGGCCGTCAGGTATCACCACTGAACTCTTCCCAAATCAGGACCACTGTTGTGCAGAGGGATAGACAATGCCATTGGAACCTGTCAAACAGGCAGAGACCATAGAATCTTCTGCACATTGTAAGTGTAGTTCCTTCATTTTAATATAACCTATTTTCTTTCTGAACTACCATATTTGTTTTCATTTCAAAAGAACAAATTCACATATAGATTTACAAGGAATGTTACAACATTGGTAATTATTTGGGGAGGACAAATTTGTAGGGCTATGGGGAGAGAGCGGGGGAGAAGATCCAGCTATTCTCTTTTCCCCCACAGATAGGCATTGTTTTCTCTTAATTATTTATTAATCAACAGCAGAGGAAGATTATAAATTGGGTTGAACAATAAGAGTCATCCCCCCCTAAGCTTGTGACTGCTTTCTGCAATAGTCACACAATGCAATCAATTGATGCAAGGCTGGTGTATTGTTCAAGGGGGAAAATCAGTCTATTTCAAACCAATTCACATTGAAGCTGGGGTTGAACTCCAGGGGCTGCTTTTTACCTAGAAACTGAGTGAAATAAGTTGCATTTTTAAGGCAACATAATGAGAAGCCAACAGCAAATAGATATCTTGTTCAGATACCTCTAATAACTGATTTGGTAATAAATGGACAAGAATCACCTGCGCCCATTTTAGAGGAAGGAGTCGGGCAGAGCACAGTTCAGTCAGTGACCTTCAATTGGGTCAATCCAGGCCTAGGTTTGTTATAGTTGCACTCGGCTACACTGAGCAGTTAACCAATGCAAAGCCCACGTAGTACTTATCCTTCAATCGTTAGCTGTTTGGCTTCAGGCTCATAGGGTTTACAAAATGTCTGCACCTTTCAGCTGGTCAACCTTTGACAAACCTTGGATTATGTATGCCTTGTGGAGTCCTGTAGCTTAGTGGAAGTTCACCTTGCAAGCGAGAGACCTGGATTTGATTCACGGACAGGGTGAAGTGTTAGGCAAATTTCCTTACTTCGCACAGCTCTGTTCAGTAAGCAGGAATCTGGTTGTTAGTCAATTGGTGGACCACTTTTCCAAGGGTAATAAGGTGCTATATCAAATGCAAAGATTATTATTATAATAAAGCTACATTCAAACTCTCAACACTGTGATGGTGGAAGTTGCATCTTTCAGAGGAGGTATTAAATTCAGGTCACGTTTGCGGCTTTCAGGTGGATGTTAAGGATGTCACGGCACTAAAGTATTTGAACAAAATTTTTTTTTCATATAATGTGATTTGAGATATTTCTGATGTGGTTAATGTTTGCTTTTAGAATCTTAGTGAAATGTTTTGTCAATAATGGTGTATTGGGAAGATGGTGGGAATGGTATTTCAGAGGTACAGGAGGGAGGAGATAGAAAGGTCAGACTTTCTGCTTTCTGGCCTGGTGAAACTGGAGAAGATCAGCTGTCAGAAAATTAATGATTTTCTAATGTTGGAACTGGAGCTAATGTGTGTGTGTGGGGGGGGGGGTGGGGGGTGAGAGTGGGGAATGTATCTGTTATTTGTCTCTGTGTGTCTGCTCTGTAATTTGTTGAAGCCAAAGAGCAAATGTCAGAGATACACGTGTGAATTCCTGAAGTTGAAAAGTTTCCTTTTTAAAAAGTAGCATTTTCTGGGAAGAAAAATGTTTTGCACGGAGGCTGGAGTTTTACCCTTCTTTATTGGGGTCCAGTACGCTACCCCACGTGAAGGGCACGATATAAATGCAAGTTATTGTTGCGGGGAGAAATACTTTGCACTTTCCCTTCAAAACTACTTATCAAATTAAAAAACATTACAACTGAAAGGATCTTATTTAAAGATTTTGTGTTGAGAAGTGGGACAAATTGCTAGGATTATTCTCCTTGGAGCAAAGATTAAGAGGAGACTTAATAGAAGTTTCCAAATGATGAGGGGATTCGATAGGGTGAACACGAGAAACTATTCCCACTGGCGGGTGGGTCGGTAACCTGAGGACACCGATTTAAAATAGTTGTTAAAAGAAACAGAGGGGAGGGGAGGAGAAATATTTTCACACCGCGAGTTGTTGGGATCTGGAATGCATTGTCTGAAAGGCTGGTGGGAACCGATTCGGTAACAACTTTCAAGAGAGAAGTAGATAATTATTTGGGGAGGACAAGTTTGCAGGGCTATGGGGAGAGAGCGGGGGAGTGGGGTTGATCATGGCTATGGGGAGAGATCGGGGGAGTGGGGTTGATTTGGAAGCTCTTTTCAAAGAGCCGCACAGACACGATGGGCCGAGTGGCCTCCTTCTGTGCTGTATAATTCTATGAAATGACTTGTTTAAATTAACCTTCAAGGAACACAATTTTTTTAACCACTGACTCAACTAAACCCTCAATCAGTTTCTTCACCAAATAGCTGTCCACTATAATTCCCTCTTGAATTTGCTGACACAATATGTGCTCCTGGGTAATCCATTCCCCGTGTTCTCACTGTAAGGCTCAGTTCTGCCCTCCCCTGGGTGTGATACTCTTCTCACCCATCCCACTCTTTCCGACCCTCCTCCCCTGCACACACCTGTTGCCTGCGCATTGTTCTCCTCTTACTTTGACCCTCTTGAGGATGGAGGAAGAAGTGTTTTCTCCCCATCACTGAAGTTGTTGGCTATCTTCTGGTTCTACCAACAGAAGAAACCGAGGAATGTGCAGCAGCAGCACAAACCATTTGGATGAGCCGTTTGTGTAACCGTGGGTGCGGTGTGACAGTTTGGTGAAGAGCAGAACATTCTGTGGTATTTAGCAAGGTTGTGCCTTGCATTCCGTTTTGTAGTATCTGTGAATATCTCCCTCTCTACAATTTCCTCCAATCCCATTCTCCCATCCGTCTGCTACACATTCCCCCACCTGTTATTCCCCAACTGCCAAGCTTCCAGCCAGTATCAACCCCCACCCCTGGAACTTTCTACCAAACAGCCTCCACCTTGCACCCTCGTTCTCTGCTTTCACAACCTTTCTCAAAACTTACTTTGCGCTTCCATTGCCCTCTCTCCTATCTTCTCTCTTGCTCAGCTTTCTACTCTGACCGTGCGTGCTTCAGGATGTTGCCATATGTGAAAGATCCTGCATGAGGTGAAGTAGTGAGATATTTTTCTGGAATCTGCATTCCTACTTTTCACCTCTATGTCGTGTATCTCGCACTCTGGGATCTGGACTCAGGTCAGGTCAGTGCAAGGCACCATCAGCACAATCCAAGTTTCCAAATCCTTCTGCTGCAACCTCCTGTTCATAACAACTTGAATGTGAGTAACTCACTGTGTGCAGGATTGTGCATCTTTTCATTGGATTGAGACTCTGTTTCAAAGGAGAATATTTTTACTTTAAAATCACACCCATTGTCTTTTTAATCGCACTTTTATTTTACACAACTTTATCAGTCACAGCTCTTCAAATGTACAGGCCTACAAAATATTTACATCAAAACATTTTTTGAAAGTACAAAATATCTCGCGGTTTTAATAGAATCTAATATTTTTGTGAGATTTTGAATCTGTATGTGTGTGTATATATATATAAAATTCAATAGGCAGAGACTCTTCAAGTCTCCTTTATCTTTCACAGTGATGTTGCTCCCAATTTGGGAGCTGCAAAACACTCCCGAATCAAAGTGTAGCCTCCAACACACACCCTGCCATGAATTCTAAACCCAATGCAAACTCTTCCTGTGGTTGAAGCAAATGTCACCAATGTATTTAAGAGAAAATGTGATGCAGACATCAAGGAGAAGGTAATAGTAAGGACTTGTGTGGAGTATAAGCACTGATTAGTTGGACTTAAAGGTCTTTTTCTGTGATGTATCATTCTACAAACTCTTTAAGTACCTCTTCCAAATGCCTCCAAGTTTGTTTTTGTCTGCACTAAGATATGCCTTTGGAGTTGGTATTGATGGCATATAAAGATGAGGATCGCATGTCTCTCTTGCTGGAATGTACTGCTTGTATTAGAAGCTGGACTCAGAACATTGGGCCCATCATCAGGTGTTTACAAACCTGTTTGCTTGCAAGTGAGAAAATAGGACAAGTTATTCAAATTCTGTCTCATAATATACAGAGTAACCAGGGACACAAATATAAGATAGAGACTGGAGATCTGAGAGAGAATTTTTTGGGAGGAACTACTTCACACAGAGGTTAATGAGATTTGTTGTCTGAAGCCGTGATTGAATCCAATAATATCGGTACATTCAAGAGGCAGCTAAACTTTCTCATGATGGACCGGACAATAGAAGGGTATAGGAGGGACTAAGGAATGGGTGAAGACTCATGTGGAGTTTAAACACTGTCACAGACTGGTTGGGCCCGAGTGGCCTATTTCCATCCTGTATGTTCTTTGTAAATTATTTGTCTTTGTAAACAAGGCAGTTTACATGATGGAAAGATAATCATTTAGTCATAAATTTTTTTAAAATTTAATTAGACACAATTAGTTTCTCCATTGTAATACATTCTAAAGGGCCACACTGAGCTATTCATGTTCTAAACATTACAGGGTAATATCTTACCAGGAAGAGCAAGTTAATTTAATATTTTTACATTCCAATAGTTTCCATCGGGGGAAGAGAATTCATGACAAGATTCCGATTTTCTTTCTCATTTCTATTTTCTCCACCTTAGCATTCGTTCTGTTTTGTCATTGCGGGTTTTGATTAAAATCTCCTGGTCATTTTAATAACGTTTAACAAGGTTTTTCTGTTTTCCAACAGTGAGTGCATTTCCCTTATTATTAAACACATTACATCAAATGCTCTCAAAATATAAAGTTGAAGCCTTAAATGTGCTTTCGTTGTCTATTATTAAAGTTATAAACGTCTGACATGTTCACCCGTTGATATAATTGTAAATTCTTTAGTGCAATCTAAGCAAATCTGAGTGGTGGTTGCCGGTGTTTGTATAAAGTCCTGATGGTTTGTATTTAACATTTCACCTGACATTTAAGAATATAAGAATTTGCTCGACGAAAGAAGACCAAGGTCCATCCAGTTTGCCTTCCACCAGTCACAAGACATGTCGTGTCCCAAACTATACACCCTAATCCAGATATTTCCTAACAGAAATCTAATAAGAACATAAGAATTTTTTCGGGTGAAGGGTCTTATTGTACCTCCTCTCCTGCACTGGCTCGCAGTCACTTGCTACCTGAGCCACAGCCCCACTCAGTGTCAGGTCTGCAGGCTGTCCTCCCACCCACTCGGGTGATGCTGTGAGGCCACGGGAGGTGAAATGGTAGTAAAGGAGATTGAGGTGCCCTGAGGCCCGGAGAAACTGTCAGATTCTTCAGCGTCTGGTGATTTTTGAGCCAATCAGTGAACCTGATCAACTATTCAAGAGGGATTAACAATCTAGTCTGTCTTTGGCCGACCCAACATCAATATTGTGTGGCACTCGTCTTCACTTTAAAGACAGAAGTAATACCTCCAAATAGCGTTTCTAGCTTTTCTGCCCATTCCTCCATCTCCTTGCTTTATTGCCTCAAATACACAATGACTAACCTCTGCACGTGACTGTCTGAGGGAGGGCAATCGCGGGGGGAAAAGCTTGTTTGCTTCCCAGAGATCGTGAAGTTCAGAAACTGTTGTACCAAAATTGGGCAAAATTTCTTCTTGATGAATTAACTCTTCACAGGTTTAATAGGAAGAAAGTCAACTTATTAAACGCCCAGTAATTTGATGGTGCAGTGAAAGCATTTCAGTCTGTGCTCAGGTCACTCAGTAACCACCATCTCAGCTACCACAGGAATAGATACACATCGTTGTACAAACAATGTCGAAAGAATCACAATTCCTTATTTAGTTACTATTTCCGCACTCTTACTCAAAACATTTTTTATAAAATATTGTTCTGTTACCAAACCTGCTAATTGTGTATTTAGTATAAAACTCCACTAGTTCTAACATCTGTGATAGTTTGTAGCACTGAAAGGCACTGATGGTTAAATTCCTCCATGACTCTCTCCTGCACAAAACCTACCTAGAAATATTGTTAATCCTTCAAGCTCCTAGATGGAGAAAGAATTCATAGTTACTCCAAATCGTTAAGTCACTGACACAAAGATTTTAAAACATTCTGAACTTATTTTAGTGTCACGGCATGCACATGTTGCATTTTTCAGTGTAAAATCTTGGCTGTGATGATTTGTATTAAATATTTCAAAATTATTTAACATATAAAAATGACCTGCCTGTTTTCTCTATGATTTTCTCTATAGCACATAATGAGGGTGATTTCAAAGCCCTTGGTTCTGAGCTAGAATTCATTTCTGTGGTAGTGTTTATCTTCGGAATGAAAAGCTGACCAGAATGTGTTTAAATATTCGGCTCAATAATATTCAAAAGAAATGCAGTACTTCATTGAGGTAAAAAGTTCTGTAAATTTTTCAGTTCCTAGCGGTATGCTCACCTGACACAAAGGTAAATTTGAGAGAATAGGAAGGAGACTGATGCATACAGACCTCATAGGGAGTTCATTGATTTACAAAACTATTTCTGTCTACTGTAACATTCACATTGTTATTATTAATACTACCATAAATTCATTATACCATTTGGAAAATACTCTGGAGTCATGTTGCAGAGATTGTTGTAAAATAATCAGTTGACCACAGAGAAGAATTGTATTGTAAAATCTATTAAAGTAATTATCTGGAAAATAAAATGTTATTTCAGCAGCTAACGTTTATGGTGCTAATTGTAAATGGATTCTGGTTCTGTCCCAGCAAAGCAAATCTCCCAAGAGGCAACCGTTGAGTTCATCTCTGAAACAACTGAATTTTGGACCTGCCAATGACAGCTAACAGAGCATTAGCTTGTGTTGTGTTTGTGAGCAGCCACCAACACAGCCCAGACCATTGACTTTGTTTGCTCTTTGATGAATCCATTTATTTCCACAACCGTCTTAGATTGTGCGCGGCTGAGAGACTTTGTTCAGGCAAGCCCGTGTCTCTTTCCACTCCTTCACACAAGGCTCTCAGTGAAAGTCAAATGAGCCTTTCTGTGGGTGGAGGCTTGATGATATTCCACATCTCCACCCGGGTCCCATCTTTCTCTTGCCGGCTCGGGCTGTAGGTGCCCTGAGTTGCTCTCCTGTTTTTCATAGTGATTCCGAGGGCTATGATGGTGGCAATAAGAACGATGAGCCCTCCTGCTCCGGCCAGGGTGCTGGTCAGAATTGATGTCTCACTGCTCTGGGCCTTGCGTCCCTTCTGTTTGTAGAACGTTAACCATTGCAGAAAATAGAAAGAAAAACATGCCATTATTTGTAGAACTTGTTCAGTCATGTGAAGTAGCGAATCCTCCTCGACTTTTGTTTGGTCAGCCGGGTGTCTGACACTTGCACAAAACCCCTCGCAATGCTTGAGTCTCCAAACCAAACTGCTGAGAGGGCCACAATGTGTTTGTCTGGTATGGAGTGTGCACTTTTTCAGAGAGAGAAACCCGACTGGTCTAATCCTAGGTCAGAAATTCACCAGAAAGCTGTGTAAACAGAAGCAATTTCCTACAGACAGTTTACTCAACGTCTTCACTGTGCACAGGTTTGCTCACCACTGAACATAGGGAGGGAAACAGCAAAGATCACCTCCATCCGCTTGCCTCAAGAAGATGGTCAGTCTTTTGATAGGATTGATCTCTTTGTGGATGGAGTGCACTAACCCTTTCCCATCATAAACCTTACAGTAGAGACACAAAGATTGACCACTGAAGAACCTCAACCTCTGTTGATAGCAGATTCTCTTTAATTCAAGGATCAGATCAGTGTGGTGTTATTTATTGCATTGGTGGGGGAGACGGGGAGACAATATGAATCATTCAGTAATGATTAGGAAAATTCAGTCAAAGTGAAAAGAAATTTCCACTGTAACTTCACATTAGTCTTAACCAGATCAAAAGCTTTTTCAGGAAATGCATTGTGCTGAGGAGTAGGGGCATCACTGAAGGCTGGTCCTGAGATCCATGCGTTGTGATCAAGAGAGGTTTTGTACCAATGGGAATGCTTGAATCTGTCTTGCCACAGGCTGTATGTAGGCTGTAGGTTTCCCACTTGTGACAATGCAACAAAGCAGCACATTTGTTCTCTCAATTTTCCCCCAATTGGAAAATCTAATTGGCTGCACATACAATGAGGAGAAGCCAACATGATTGGGATGGACCTTCCGATGAGGCACTTGCCTAGAATGAGAGAACTCACTCATTGCTGACATTGGGAGAGTCAGTAGTTATGAGCACACACGTGGTCCCAGCACTGAAGAAATCTACCTGTGTAATGTTGGAGGAGCTCGACTGGAAAGCAGAGCATCACTTCCCCATTGCAACCAGCCCGTCATATCAAGCGCTCCTCGGGTGGTACTTTAAGGACACTGTCCATCTCCAGTCGGGCTCCTGCCACTTCCTGTTGACTCGGATTGTACGTCCCTTCTGTCTGGCGTTTTTTGCGTGCGGTTAGGACCACAAAAATAAGGGTTATCACAACCAATAGTGCGCTGCCGCACACCACCGGCACGATGACCGCAGCCAGTGGGACGGGCTCAGCCTGTGCCCCTCTCTGTGGAGATAATGGGAAACAATAAGTTGCTGCAGCTTCTGTTAAACAATCTTCCTGTCGCCTCATCAGAGTCTTCACCAGGGAAATCTGCTCAAATGCAAGAGATGGATGATGTCGATACTAGAAGCACAGCTGAAAAAGCATGGAGTGGGGTTGGAGTACAGTTGGGATAGAGAGGACAAACACAGATTGTTGTTAGTACAAGAGGGGATACATCAATGTGACTGATCGTCTGAATATAAAATTGATTGATCCTGACCCTTGCTAGTGACACTTGTGACATATTTCCGGACCAGCCTAAACCTCGTGTTCCCAGAGCCTGCTCACTCCCCACTTTACCTGGGGTGCTACTTACACAGCACAGTGTTCCACAGTCAGTGCTGTTACACAAGGCTGAGCCAACTGAGGCACAGTTACATTTATCTGTAACAAAATAAAGAATCTGTGATTTTGACTGGATCTTGGAGTGGGCTGTTCACCCCCAAAAGTGACCAGGCTGCAACAGTCATCCTGAAGACTGAAATATTCTTGTCAATTTGTATATGTAAAATAATTTTGTAGTTGATCTAACCATGTGTTGCAGTGTGTGTGAGGTGAGCTGTGGAGGGAGTGATATAACTGGGGGGGAGGGGGAGTGCTGGGGTGACAATGAGAAATAAAAATAGTGGTTTTGAAAAAAAATTACACTTTTTTCCCAAAACAAAACAAATTGGGTTGAAATCAGAATATGGCAAAGCTAAGCAGTCTGAGGGTGGTGCTAATAGTCACTTGTGGTTTACAGTTGCTGACAGTGTTTAGCTTTCTGCTGTGTTGGACTGTCGGCCTGGACTGCAGCAGTGCAAAGTCCCTGATAAATAATGGACTAATTTTGTTTGTGATTGGCGTCTCTCACTCACCTCCACACACACAGACAATGGAGGTACTATTACATGGTGCATGTTTGTCTATCAAATGATTCCCCCAGGACTGCAGCAACAGGGAAAGGAGAAAAAATGGAATACACTGTATCTAGCAAATTGTGCAAGTTAGCATGGTCACCCAAACCTACTTTACCACAAAGTTTGAGAAGGTAGATTTTAATGGTATTGGAGGAGCATATTGGCCAAAAAAATCATTGTGGACTTTTGCCGCTGTTCTTATCAAGCCAGCCTGGTTTTGGGGCTTTACTGAAGGTGACAACCTCCGTGCCTCGCCCCCCCATTAACCTTCCCCCCCATTACTACCCCACTTACCCCAATGGCTTGAGCAATGCGGCCACTTCTGAAAACTGACTACACAGACAGTCCTAGTCCCAAATCCATTTCAATCCCAGAGTGCCCCTGCATACAATGTCACCCTGTCTCCCGTTCTCATGTGGATTCACCACAGCTGAAAGAGTTGAAGTCACAGGTTCCAAGAGGATTGTGGAATCTGTCCCTTCTGTCAGGTGATGAGAAACAACGGACATATCCTAAAGCAGAATCTGTTAACAATGCAGTAAATTGATCTCCTGCAGGACAGATTGATGCTTTTCTGATGTGGGTTTAACTGGCACCAATTGTGGTTAATAAATCTGAAGCAAACCCAAATTGTTCAACGTTATAATGAAGGCAGAATCCCTGTTTATCTCAGCTATTGGCTGCTCTGCACCAGTGTTTGCAAAGCTTCCCAAACTCTGGGCTTAGACCCACTTTCCCACAGGATGACAGAAGCTGCGTTTCTCTAGGACTGCACAGACTGATTGTGCTTACACACACACACATGGCATTTAGCTCATCGTGCCTGTGCCATTCTCTGAATGATGGTACTGACAGCAATATTGAAGACTTGTAACCTGTTACCATAATAAGAACATAAGAAATGCTAGAGGAGTCCTGTAGCTCAGTGGATAGAGCACTCGCTTTGCAAGCGAGAGACCTGAGTTCAATTCCAGGCAGAGGGCGAAACCTTGGGCAAGTTTCCTTACTCCACACAGAGCCTAATAATAATCCTCCAAAACAAAACAATAATAAATTGGTCATTTTAAATCCATGACTGTTTGTGGGACATTGCTGTGCGCAATTGGCTGCCGCGTTCGCCCACAAATATACAGTCAATTCACTTTACAGTGTGTTCTGTGAAGCGCTTTGGGACGTCCTCCCGACGTGAAAAGCGCTATATCAAATGCAAGGATTATTATTATTATTATAGACGAGAAAAAGGCCAAGGTCCATCTAGTCGGCCGTCCACTTTCCTGGTGGTCGTGTGCACATATATCCCAAACTCCCAATGTACTATATCCCATAATGTTATTTCCCAAAAGAAAACTATCTAATCTGTGTTTGAAGGACTATTCTGGACAAGTTGAAACAGCCTGTCATGATCTAGATTGTTTTGCCCCTTTAGAATCTTAAAGACAGCAATCGTGTCACCTCTCAATCTTCTCTTTTCCAGTGTCCTTTTCAACCGTGCTTACATTCACCTCCCCCCCACTCCCCCACCCGGCTCGGAGTCAGGCTCCGCCACTATTAAGCACTCTGAGACTACCCTGCATGGAGGGCGCTATATAACTGCAAGTTGTTGTTTTGGAAAATGCCCCTTTTGAACAATCCCAATTTACTCCATTCACTCAATTATTCTGGTTGCCCTCCTCTGTATCCTCTTGATTTCTCCAATATCCTTTTTGTACTGCAATGACCAGAACTGTACACATTCTCTAAGTGTGGTCTGACCAATGATTTATACAGTGGTTACCCTTCACCCACTGACACTGCACAACATGGTACAGCTTTCACAGCCCTGACATCCCTCGATTTCCTGAGCTGCAAGTTCACCCTCCAAACTACCCAGTATGCCATTTCCCCAATCAAGGGACAATCTGTCCATTAAACCACTTCACACAGAGCCACTGAGCGTTCCTGGTGTGGGCGCCAGTAAACTCTTACCAAGTTACTCAGTATGTTTCAATGTGCGATTCCAAAAACTCCACGTCATGTAGTGCATGGGGAGCTGATGTGTTTTTTTTGCTCAAAACATCTGTAAGACAACCTCCACGGAACCTGCAGCCTGGTCTCTGTGTACCATTCCACTCATGCCTGGAGTGTAAACAACATTCCTGTGATTGCTGGAGCACTCTGCCACTTTCCTAATGTTTCTGATGGGGAACAAGCTGTTCACATAACTAAAACCACATGAATAATGAGCCTCTTCATTACGTCTTAATCTTAATGCTAATTGCACATGCAGAAGCAGCATGATAACACAGCCATGTGTCCCTGAGATTACCAATTAATGCCACAATCCCATTGCTGGTAGAAGATTAATGTAATCCTTACTAAAATAAGTGTCATTCACATCTGTTTCTAAAACCTGCACCAATGCTTTCCTAGAATAAATGACACAGCAGGCAGCCTCTGGTTTGGATAATTAAGTAAAGTGCCACTGATATGATCAAGACCCAACTCTTGTACATTCAGGCGAAATTCATCAAGTGACATTGAAAAGGGTTGACACTGAAAGGAGGAAGAGAAAGACAGAGAGGCACATTGAAAATGAAGGAGCAAAGACAGTAAAAACTGTACAAATAATTTATTCCAATGCAATACGCTGTTCACAATCAGGAAATGTTAGTAGGCAAAAATAATTTTGGAAAGCATTTTTGTTATGTAAAGTATTGGAACAATTAGAGGCTGATGAAGAGGAAAGAATTGGTCTTTGAAGAGAGGAAATCGCATGAGTTGTGTTGCTAGCAAATGAAATCTCTCTCAGGTATTAGCTTCTCTGGGCCGCAAGCAAGAAGGAATGACATTTGTTGGTGATTCTATACAAATAGAACATGTTGGGCAAACAAGGTTCTTTGTTAACATGCGATGGATTTGATTTGCAGCGATTCTGATTTGAAGAGGATTAATTGTTTGGAAGCCCAAGAGGGAGGGAGGTTGAAAGATTCACTCATTGGCCCATCCTCAAGCAACGACAAACCAGCTACATCCGTGGGAGGAAAAGGAGGTGAGGGAAGGAAGAGGAGATGCACAAGCTTTTAAGGCAAATTATTTCATGCTTTGAACGTTCCCCAAGCCTAATCGATGAACGCTTTGTCATTCCACATTGTTAAAAGCTTTCAGGTACAAAGTAACCGAGAGAAAGCAAATGAAGCAAAATGGAAATTGCATATTAGTGTAAAGAAACTCATGCCCAGTATTGAGTAAGGCCTTCTCATCATTACATAGACTAAGCCAAAGTTGCCTTGATTTGGCACATGCAAGATTTCATTCCAAACTGGAACTGATGGTGCAGATAAGATTGTACATTTTGCAACAAGCTTACAACCCTTTGATCGATGGCAGATTCAAGCATTCCCACGTGATAAAACCAGCAACCGACATGCACTAAACCGGAGAACGAAGCTTTCCCCTTCCCCATTTTGTAACATTTGCATTATTTACAATGAATGTGGGTACACTCTCCATTATATACATTTACAACCCATAAGGAAAGTGGAGATGGTGCAGAAAATGACTTTATGTATTAATCTACTGTGATTGGGTTAAACAGATGTCTGTAGCTACTCTGTTTTAGTTAGTTTCTGATGACCTGAAAGGAAAAACGACAGAGGAGGACTTTGCTTGTCAAAATCAGACTGAAATATTACATTTGGTCAAAATCAATCCTAATTATCCATTTTCTCCAGTCAATGTTTTTGGATCAACACCTTTCATTGTTTATCACTGTATGAATTGTAAATGCCTTTTTGCTTCACATTTTGCCATAATCTGTTTTTATTGAAAGTCATCAGCTCATGCAATCCTATCAGTGCTGTCAATTTCTCAAGCAAAAACTAAAATCATTTGCCAGCGTAGATTTAACATCAAGTCCTTTCATTGCTTTAGCTGCTCTGAAATTGTCCCCCTCTTATTAATTTGGCCAACAACTTAACAGAAGGTGTAAAGTGCACGTGTGATATCGTGCTAGTTGGAGTTTACCAACTTAAACTTTGAGGCGGCAATTTACAACTATTCCCTCAGATGCCCCCCTTCCACCACCCATTCTAGATTGGAGTGGGCATGTGCCACTACGCTTTGGAGGAAAGGAGGGGCATTCCATTTAACATGGGATACGGCAGTCCATGGCTTTCCCTCACACGGTGACTGAGAACAGTGATAGGAGCAGAGGTTAGTGAGAAAATGATGTTTCACCAGCCTGGTGCCATGTTCGGATTTCAATTTTTTGTCACATTTGCCAAAAACAAAGATCATCTCCTGAGCTCGGAGATCACCACCATAAGGAGGGATGGATAAGGAGGGAAGGATGGAAGGAATTGTTACTTCATTACAAAATGGCCCATTTCCCCTACAGAAGGACAATCTGTCCATTAAACCACTTCACACAGAGCCTGTGAGCTGCTGTGGAAGCCACCAGATATTCATTGTCTCAGTGAACTCTCTTCAGTGTAGAACCCTGATCAGTTCATAGAAGGACTTGAGCAAATGTAATGCTAGCCATACTCTGCCTCAGTCTCCTCGATGTCCGTGTGAATGATTAGATAGGACAAGAGCTGAAAGAGATTTTGCCAGAGTAGCATTGAGCAAAAGAAAGAAAGATCGCTTACATCCAGCTGGCATTGTTCACCAGCGAAGTTTGCACCACAAATACACTCAAACCGATTGACCAGGTTCTGGCAGGTACCTCCGTTCTGGCAAGGGTTTCGGACACACTCGTTGATGTCTTTTTCGCATCTAAAAGAGCACGGACAGGAATGCAATTAAAATCTGGACTGACAGTGCCATCAAATTTCTGTCCCCCAAATAATCTAGAACAAACCAGATATTGTGAAACGTTTCAAGACATTCATCCTACATGAAAAGCTTGTATGAGTGCAAGTTGTTAATGAAATGCAGTAACTTTATTTAAAATCCTATCTGGACTATGTCACTAAAACAAGAATGTAGGGACAGAAACCAAATCCCATTTGTCAAAGGGAAGCCCTTAATAGGACATGAGTTTTATTACCTTTCTCCAGTAAAGCCTGGTCTGCAGGTACAGTTAGCTCCCCAGATTCCATCAGTGCAACGGCCTCCATGATAGCAACTGAAGTTTTCTCCGCAATCCACCGGTGGGTACGACCACCTGAGAAAAAGCGAAATTCTTTTTCACTCAATCTTATATAGAGATAAATGGGCACAAATATTGTGAAGTAGGAACAGGCAGTGCCTGTCACTTTGAAGGCGAAATGAATCTCATTATTTCCACTGTCAGCATTTCATATGTCTCCCACCAGGAGAGGCGGAGAGATGCTTAATTTGTTCAGCTTCCGTCTCTATCAGCAGATATTAGCCCTAACCTTCCCATCTTACAAGTATACAGTACATGCATAGCATATAATCACTGAGATATTCGTGAGCTCTCCATGATAAAGTATGAATATATTCTCTTGTGTGTGTGTGTTTGCACATTAACACAAAATAAACAACTTTAGTTTTCTCTTTAAGGAGATTTTCAATCCCTTTCTCTATTTCACCTCAATGTTCTCTTCTTGCTCCCCATCTCTATAGGCAAGGATTGCCTTTAGCTGCCTCACCCCAATATGGTCCCATTCTCCAGGGAGCTCACACTAAGTCTCAATCTATTTTGATATATGTGGAGTATAAACACCGGCGTGGACTAGTGAGGCCAAATCACTATTTGAGTAACTTTTATTTTGATTATTTTGGGAAGTTGGTTGGGTAGCAAGATGAACCAATGCCTACCCTTGCCTGAAACTATTACTAAAGGAGCAAAAAATACTGTTGTTAATCAGGCTCTGTGTAAAGGTGAGGAGTTATAATAGACCAGAGACGTGCACTTACTCGCAGTACTGTCCAGTGAAGTTACTAGGACATGTGCAGAAGAATGAGTTTATGCCATCGATGCAGCTGCCACCATTCTGACACAAATGGCCCACACAGTTGTCTATATCCTGTTCACAGTTTGTCCCCATGTAGCCCTGGTAACAGGTGCACTGGTAACCGTCCACCACATCAGTGCAGTTCCCGTGAAGACACGGACCTGACGCACACTCATTGATGTTGATTTGGCATCTTTGGCCTTCCCAGCCTGGGCTACAGGCACAGCGGAAACTCTCAAAGAGATCTTGGCAGGTGCCGTTGTTCTGACATGGGTCCGGAGAGCACATTTCTGTGCCAAAGCAACCGATCTGAGCTGGGGGGTCGCTGTACAACACAAAGTGCTCAGTGAGGGAGGGAGGGGTCTGCTGGAGATAAGGGAGGTGGATGCCGCCTAGTTTAGCTATCCCAAGGCAACCTGTGAAGTTGCTACTCAACGTGATGTTCACATCACTGCGAAGGAAATTCAGGTTCCCAGCGGCCATGGCACTCTTGGTGTCGAGCTGCCCGTTAACGGTGATGAGCCATCGTGATAACTGGGCCGAAGGCTCCTCCATGTACACCAACACTGAATGCCATAACCCATCGGAGATGTTGACGTGGCTGGAGAGTGAGAGTCCCTCTTCCACGCTGTTTCCTGTCTTTAATTGGAACAGCAGCCGAGAGTTGCGAAAAACGAGCCACATGGTGTCAGCCCCATTGCTGGCCTGCAGAAGCACCCCAGCCCTCTCTCTGGTCCTCAGCTCCAGGGAAATGGAAGTGAGGTCTCGCGTGATTGAATTGTTGGCGATGTACACAACCGGATCTGCACCTTGAAATGTCGCATTTGCGTGACCTGTGTAAAGCCACATGCAAAAAAAAATCAACAGATCAGTGCATATAACTGCTAGCATGTAAATACTACAAATGATGTTATGAAGCTGGTTAATGGAATTCATTCAAAAGGGAAGAACTTAGGAACATGAGCCATAAAAAAGTCTGAGAAGGTTGAGGGTTCAAGGCCCACATTGGGACTGTGAGCTCATAGTCTAGGCTGACATTGCAGTCCAGTGTTCTCTTGGCCAGCTATCTCCAAATAAAATAAATCATAAACTTCATGGTTGATCAATTGCTTCGAGTCGCTACCCAGTGTGAGAGGTGCTATGTATAAATGCAGGACGTTGTTGTTTGGGGAACTTTGTTGTGCACACATCCCGTGCTGCATTCACCTACAAACTCCATAGTCTTTATGCTTTACACGCCTAATAATAATTCCTCAAGAAAAAAATAATAATTTGATCACTTCAATCCACGACTGTTTGTGGGATGCTGCTGTGTGCAATTGCCAATTGGCTGCTGCGTTTCACCTACAAATATACAAATTTACAGTCTATTCTGTGAAGCGCTTTGAGACATCTAGAAGATGTGAAAAGTGCTATATCAAATGCAAGGATTATTATTATTATTATTAACAGGAAAACACTGAAGTGTGTTGAAGCTTTTTGTTCTGATGAAGAGCAATTAAATGCAAGGATTATTTATTAAGGATCTGCCTTTACTGCGATGTCTCTCTGATCTGTCTATAACATGCTCCTGTGCACTGAATAAATGTTAAACATCTTACATTCGTATCCGCCCGGGATATCCCCGCACTGACTCCCCGCTGGGCACAGCACTGTCTCACACCACACCTTGTCCTCACAGGCCTTGCCGCTGAACTCCTTCGGGCACAGGCACTGATAGTCGTTCCACGTCACTGAACAATTGCCTCCATTTTGGCAAGGAGCAGACTGCAAGCAAACAGCAAGTGTGGGATTGTCACAATAGCAGATAAACAAATACATCTCCTCACAGGTAACACATCCACCAGGAATAACTCAGGCAGTCAGATAGGAACATTCCAGAAAGAACCAGCTGACATAGACACCATCGAAACTATAAGTGCCTCCACTACATTATTTTTAATCAGATTTAAAACCAGCTTAGCTCTGGCTTCAGAACTGGTTCCCAGTGGAATCAATGTGTGTTGAATCTTTATTTAATAATAATAATTATTATTATCATTCATACCTCAAGGTGAAAATACTGATTTTCCCACTGGACAGACTTGCTGCCTGCTGCTTTTTATCTCATTACATAAAAATTAAACGTTCTTTTTAAAAAGAATCAGTAAAGCTAGTTGGATTAAGCAGAGGATGGGGTTGGGAGGAGTGGTAGCAGAGTACAAAATAAAGTAAGAAATTCAGAGAACTAGTGGACAGGAAGGTAGAAGTATTTACAACATACAATATTTTGTACTTCAGGTGATTTGAGATTAATATTACAGTAAATATTACATTCTTCTGATATCAAAAGAGCTTTATTCATGTAAAATTAGCCTTTGTTTCAGCATTCCTGTGGGTAAACTAACAGGTTCTGAAGCCAAACAGGGAACTAACAGGGAGACAGTTATCCATCCAAATGCAGCATAACATCAGTGTTTGCTTTATACCAGTTCTGTTTCTGTTCTGATCCCCCCCCGCCCCGTCTTTCAGTTCCTTGTGTTAATCAGCATGAAAAGCTTTACCCCATGGAACTGCAGTGTTGTTACATAACTGTAGAGCACTGACAGCTGAGTGCTCCAGCCCCAGCCCCAGCTTACCAGGCAGGTATTGTCGCTGATGCAATTTGGCAGCAGGTGTATCAGGGCTACACTTGTGTACACACTGACTGGCGAGGTGTAGTTTTCAACTTCCAAAGGGTAAAATTCCAGTTGGTTGTTGTTGAGCCTCACATCTTGCAAACAACCTTTGAAATGTTCTCCCTGCTCCGAGGAGTCCTCCCCAATGTGGATAGAGTCCAAAGGTCTGACCTGTACCATGGGCAGCAGGTTATTGAGCAAAATGCTGCCCGAGTGAGTAACGGAGACCAAGCCTCCATCAAAGTGAATGACTATCAATCTCTTTACCCCATCGGCAATGTTCATGACTGCCTGTAATGTTGTGCCTCTTGCCTTGATGCTCAGGTGGCCTTGCTGCAGGTACATCACCAGGTAGGGGCTCGTGTCATTCCTGATGAATTCAAACAGGAGGCTGTTTGCCTTCAGCGTGCGGATGAAAAAGGAAAAAGTAAACCTTGAGCCTGGATTATCGCTGACTAAGAACAAGGCTGAGCTGTTTGTGTTCCCGTAGCTGAATGTTCCAGAGATGTGTTCTGCAGGAAGGAAAGCAAACCACATTGTAAATACGGCATTGCTGTGTGTGTGTTTGTGTGGTGGGGGGGTGGGGGGGAGTTTGCAGGATTTCTATATCGCATTGACAAATCAAGAGCTTCAGAGGATTTTACTGTACAGCGTAGTGACTGTGTATTTTGTAGGCAATTTTTAGCTCAGTGAACTCCAACTGTTACCGCAACACATACTCTGGGGTTCCCAAGCCTTGGATGTTGTGAACCTGTGCCTAATACACTAGAATTAGGTGAGCAGTAAGCAATCCTCTGGAAGAGAATGCACATTCCACTTCAGACACAGGGACATTTTCATGTATATGTTATATTCTGTTTGGTTTGGATACCCTTAAACAAAGTCCCAGTGCCTTGGAACGTCCTCCCGACGTGAAAGGCGCTATATAAATGTAATTTTGTTGTTGTTGTTGTAATGGGTTTCCACATGTGTCAGACACCAGGTTGACCAAAAAGAAATACTCCGACACACTTACCTTGAAGACATGTGGGACCTGTATAAGGCCGGATACAACTGCACCAGTAGCTTGTCCACAGATCCACACACTTCCCGCGACCGTGACAAGTGTCTGACTGACACCAGACTGTTCTCTGACAGCCCAGTGTGAAATTCCATGCTACGTATTCAGAAATCTCCTGTGGCAGTACAATACTGAAGTCAATGTTCACGTCTCTCAAACAGCCGGTGAAGTTCCTCTTGCTTTTGGTTTTCTTGGACATAGATGCGTCGGAGTGGCCACCGACGTACATTACTGTGAGTGAATTCAACAAGGAATCGACAGTCCCTCTTGTGGTCCTGATGTCTGAACAAGTGCTATTGGGGCAATTGGGATGCGTCAAGGTGACCAGGAATTCCTGGCCCAGATGAATCACCACGTTATGCCACTGGCCGTCATTGACCTGTTCACTGAAAGCAATGTGGACCATTTCACTGTTGACTCTAACTGAAGACATCAGCTGACCGCTGTAAAGCTCCAGGTACAAGTGTTTGTCGTTGTCTCCTTGATAGACTAATATTCCGTTTGGCAAAGTTGTTCTGAAGCTGATGCTGATCAGCTGCTTCGCTGGAGCTCTCCCGCTGTAGTTCCTGTCCGGCCTCTCTACAATTATGTATCCATTGGATAAGGAGAACGTAGTTGATGTGGAGCAAGAGGTACCATAAAAGCCAGGTGGACATTTGCAGGTGTAATTGTGAACTCCATTCGCCAAGTAAGGGAAACATGTGGCTCCATTCTCACAGCTGTGTCCAAGGCAACCGGTCAGTTGAGTTGAACAGTTCTTACCTCCCCATGTAATGCCATCCTTGTCCATTGGGGGGCAGTTGCAGGTGTACTCTGCGATCTGGTCTACACATGTGCCCCCATTTTCACAAGGCCCGTCCTCACACTCATTGATGTTGATTTCACAGATCACACCTGAAAAAAATGTCATCTTAAAAAGAATTGCCAACTTTGCTCAGTAGATAATTTTTCACCCCGGGGTCAGAAGGTTGTGCATTCAAGCCCCATGTTGGGGGCTTTGAGCTCACAGTTCAGCCTGACACTTTAGTGCAGTAATGAGGGGATGCTGTGTTGTTAGTGATTCTGTAGATTAGACGGTAAATAAAGGTCGTGTGCGTGTTCATAAAGAACTAGAAAAGAGAAGAGAGCTTCTATAATAAATATTTACATTCTCAAATCCTTTCATGCCCTCGCAGCTTCTTACCTATCCAATTTGCTCACCCCCCACTCCCCCACCCGCAGCCTCCTCTCAGCTGGCTCTGGCCTCCTGTATGGCCCTCGTCCCCTCCGCTCCACCATGCCTTCAGCCACTACACCCCAAAACTCTGGAACTCCGTCCCTCAATCCCTCCGCCTCGCTCCCTCCCTCCCTACTTTCAAATCCCGCCTAATGACCTTATTTTTTGATCGTGCTTACGGTCACCTCCCCCTCCCTCTCCTCCTGGCTAAGGGTCAGACTCCACGACTAACAAGCACTCAGGGACTTTATCCCGCCTGCTGGGGGCTGTATAATGCAAATTGTTGGCATTGTAAATAATCCTTGCATTTGATCGTCAAGACATCTCAGTTTCTCCTGGTGCCCTGGCTAGCAAACTTCCAGATTATAATAATACTAATAAAAATAATGCTTACATTATTATTATTGACTTATCACTTTGGAAAGACGTCTGCCTCAAAGAGCTTCACAGGATATACGTGGAATGAAGTGGCTGGGCATTTGTAGGCAAACACGGCAGCACAATTGCGCATAGCAAATGAGTGACCAATTTTATTTGGGTGAATTACTGGCCAGGACATCGGAAGAAACTCCCTTCTCTTCGAATAGTGCCATGGGATTTTTATTGTCCACCTAAACAGGCAGACGGGACCTTAGTTTTAATACCTCATCCAAAGGACGGCACCTCCAACAACAATGCAACACCCTCCCCAGCACTGTATTGGAGTGTCACCTTAGACTAGTGTGAGTTCAAGTCCCGAAGTAGCATTTGAAACCACAACCTTCTGACTGAGAATCGAGAATGCTACCACTGAGCCATCCATTGGTCATTCGATTAATGGCTGTTTGTGGAGCTCTGCAGTGCGCAAAATTTGAGGTCAGGGAGAAGGAACAAAAATAATATTTTGATAATACTAATAGCTGGGAGCAGGAGGCTAGGATGCACCCAAGATATTTTCACCTGTGCATTTGGTCTGACGCAGCTATCCCATATTAATGGGCCTTCAGCAATTCCATAAAGGTGGGCCAGAGCCCCTGTGTCACCCGCCCCAATCTTTGGTGGCCAGACACTGGGTGGGAATGGACGATGTCCAAAACTGAGCGATGTTCACAACAGTAGAGAACCTCAGCAACATGCAGTTGTAAGTGTAGGCCGAGCTCAGGGTTCAGGGTGCAAGGAGCATTGATAGCAATTGTAAACAACAATATTTGCAAAATACCTAAGAGGTGTGTGTTTACGCTAAGTGTATAATAACCATTGTAACTTTTTTTGAGGTAATATTAGTGGAGCGGGAATTCTAAAGTCGCTCTGCTTCCCGGCAGAGTTAAAGTCGATGGGCATTATTTTACAGCACATTTGGTTCTTTGTATTTTAAAAAAACACTACTTAGCATCCTGATTGTCTCATTCGCTAGAAAATACCAGAGGCTGTAACCCTGACACAACCAGCGGAGAGCTCGGGGGATGTGGGGGGGGGTGGGGGGTGCTTGTTCACTTCACAGTGAGAACGCACTACTGGACACACAATCCCATTTATTCAGAGATTTATTGCACATGAGTGAACGCGCCCAGTTCTATTGTGTAGAGATCAGCAAGTTTTTTTAAAAAAAATCTTTCCCGAGTGATTTAGTCAGCTCTGCTTTGTTCCTGTAAATGTAGTGTGAGCCCCTGCTTCAACACAAAACAGTCACAAGAATCCTTTACCTTCACCTGTGAGCTGGAGATGAATGGGTTGTTGGAGCCTCTTTCTCCCCACCTCTCCCCCCCCATGGCTCAGTAGGTAAACGCACTGTGTAGTGTGGTCACCTTCCTCCCCCTCACCCTGGCTTGGTCCCGGGATCCGTTACCGTAAAGCGCTCTGAGATGCCGCCGTCCGGCGTGGAGGGCGTTATATAAATCCAAGTTGTTGTTGTTGTTGTTGTTGAGATTCATTGACCACTGTTATTAGTTATTACCTGGGCATAAACTTCCAAGAGCCCATGTCGGCTTCTTTATGACAGTTAAACAGGATAAAGTTTCCAGTCCAGTCCCTACCCCCAGAGAGATCTGCTCTCAGAGCCCAGGCCTGCCCAGTCAAAACACGCTGCTCAAACTATCAGCATCGTCTCTCACTCTTACTCTTGACTGCGTGGATCTGGGCTAATGATCAAATTGCCAATGTGAGGAGAGGCTCAGAAAACTATTTACATTTAGCAGAGGCTGAAAATCAGCACCGTTTGGAAATTCTAAAGGGCAATGTCGTATCACAAAGGGTAGACACTGAAATTATTTGCTTGAAATTTCCACCCACATAGCAGGAGAAAATTACATAATAAAGCTTCTGCTTTAAAACCGTAGTAACTGGTGAAACCCCTTTAAGCTTTTTTCCATGAACTGCATTTTCAAATCACTGGGCTATGCTACTCAAAACATACAGCTTCTAAATGTAACGGGGGGTTTTAAAATAAATACAAAAAACACTTAATGTACTCCAGAGATCACCTGTCTTATCTGTGAGGAATCATAACAATATCCTACGGTATATTTCAACATTGATTCAATAGACACAAAATGCAATTTTCAACTAAAGACTGTACTGTGTAAAAGTACAAATCAGATTTAAACCTTCAAATGCTCCAAACATAGCATTGTCTGACAGGGGCAAAATGCCCACAGCTCATCTCCACATTCAACTGTTCCCACTTCACGTACACAGACTATTAGCAGAAAGCCACTTAATGGCATTACCTGCGATGAGATAAAATCCACCAAAGAACGCTTGGGAGAAGAGCAATTTCATTGTCGTTTTCCTGTAGACATTTATGCAAGTGTGAGACTAACAAAACAGAGAGAGAGAGAGTGTGTGTGTGTGTGTGTGCGCGTGTGTGTGATCTTGTTCCCAGTCAGGCAAAAGCGATTAGTGATGAAACCAACCAATATAGGGACGGCTGCTCTTTAATGTAAGTCAGGCTCACTAGTAATCCGCCTCCTCTCTCTCCCTACGCTGCCCAGCTGGAACCTGTCGCCACTGACAAGAAACCCGCTTGTCATTTCTCCACTTCTCGCATCTTGTACGTTGCTACAAAGGTTAATTACCGTTATTGTAACTTAGCATTGCTCTGAGCTGGAGTCAGGCAGAGGAAATAAATCGAGGTGGGAGAGAGGAACACAACTGCAGACAAAAAGGAGAAGCTGCAACTGCAGTGAGAGAGCTTTCACATTGACGAGTTCAGTTTGCAATTTCTAATCTACAGGGTGTGCTCGGCCACAGTGAACAGAGACTCGGATTCACTCGGCTTTCGTTGGGTCGAAAACCAAACAGGCTCAACTTGCAGACTTCTCGCAAGTTATCAAGAAGGAAAATGGCCTCAAGTACTCTTCATACTTGAACCACCCAGTCACAGCATTGGACTGTTCTAAGCAGGATTTACAAGGGCTTTGTATAACTCACTTGTACGGACAGTTTATCGTTTCCTTTGAGGATTATTTTTTTCTGGATATAGCAATTCATTCCTTTCTGCACTACAAAACTTTGCTCAAAATATCAACAAGTGATAAATCACTTTGAAACCAATTTTCAATTAAGCTGTAATCTACGCCCTCCCTTCCTCCTACCTTCCCAGGGCTGCCCTAACACTGCCTCAATCCTCTACTCAGCACCAGTGAAAACAAAGGGGCCTCTCACTAACCAGTCTGTATATAAGCTGCTTTAAACAGTCTGTGCAATGAGGCAAACATGGCCTCTGTAGTTCTGGCTTCATGCTCATGCAGATAGCAAAACTGAGGCTCACTGAAGCCCTACAGTAAAGCATTTGTTAGCTGTCTTGTGCTTCCCCTGTGATGGAGCCTGGTCTTTGTTGGTGTGGCGTGATTAGAGAATAAAGTCCTGCAGTTGTTTAAGAGCATCTCATTATGGTGCCCCCCCCCCCCACCACCACCACCACCTTCTGGCCCCTCAAATAGTTCTGGTTCAATCAAAACAGTGGAATGTACTCTTGAAGTGGTGCCTTGCTGATGTGTAGTGTGATGGGAAGGCAGTTGGGTTGCGAGACGTTGTTTCTATCATGTCCCCGCTCTTATATGTCTGACTCTTCATTATTGTTTACAATTTTTGCATGAAATGGCAAAGCGTTTGCTCTGAAAGGGAATGAAATGCAAACCATTATGGCCAGATGAATTAGTCCAACAGCACTCTGGGTTTTAACTGAGCATAAACACTAACCTCCCCTTGCTTTTTGTTTGCAACAAATAAAGACCAATGATCATAATAATCCTTGCATTGATGCAGTGCCTTATCACGTCATTGAGATGTCCCAAAGCGCTTCACAGGATTTCACTGTAAAGTGTAGTGACTGTGCATCTGAAGACAAAGCTGGCAGCCAAACTGTGCATAGCAACGTTCCACAAACAGCCATAAAGTGAATGCCCAATTTTGTTTGGGAGATTATTTGCCAGGACATCAAAAGAAACTCCTGCCTCCTTTCAAATAGTGCTACACGATCTGAAACCTTCACCTACACAGATGCACAGGCCTCAGTTTAACATCTGATCCCAAGAACAGCACCTCCAATACTGCAGCACAGCCCAGCACTGGACTGGAGTATCAGCCTAGACTTTGTGAGCTCAAAGTCCCGCTATGGGGTTTGAACCCACAACCTTCTGACTCAGAATGCAGGGTGCTGCCAACTGAGCCAGGCTGACACCTGTTCAATATTAATTGCAGTCAGATATTTTGTGCTGATCCGGGAGCTCAACTGGTGGGGGGAATAGGGGTCAAATTATCACAATTTGTTCTGTCTGATGTTGGTCAGCATCAGCATGGCACATTCACCCAAAGCTTCAAAGTCTGATCAGCTTCCGACTCACTGGGCTTCTCAGCCCTGAACGCCTTTCATTTATTGTGTTGCTGAAATGCAATGTTTCTGAACTTTCTTTCCTCTTCCAATCCCTTTCTTTCCCCCGTCCCCTCCCGTCTTCGAACCCCCCCACCCCCCCCCACCCCTTTGTGGATTTGCTCTGTGATGCTAATTTGAAGTAATAAGCTGCAATCAGATGTATTTGCACCGCATGCCTGTGCCCACATTAATTCACACAGCGGAAAAGATTAGCCTCTATTATGCTGCTGTCAGCTCCACTCCCACACATGCTCAACCGGCCCCTGAATTCACTAGCGAGGGCCAGTGTGACTTCACTGCCTGCTGTTGTTTACTCACACTAAACGCTTTCTATAAAAACTGTCTTGACAAAGTGAAAAACATTCCGTGCTCTCTTATTGTTTTTCTATCCTTGTTTTACTGTCTTCGAATAAAAATATTCCTTCCATTTGATACAGCCCCTATCACATTGGGAGGACATCTCAAAACACTTGATTATAGTATGATATGTAGTGGCTCTGTTGTTTGTTAGTATACTGTGGAAATCACAATTGGCTACTCAAAATGCAAGTTTGAATTAAAAGTTAGTAGCCAGTGGCCAGTGAAATCATTTAAGGCTGTCCCAGAAAAGACTTCTATTCACAGACATCTGCACACTGAAGCAATGTGTGATAGACACTGCTGAATGCACTGCTTTCTAGTACCAGATGCTTATTTCGGCCTCCGACTTACACACAGGCCTCGCAGTCTGCATTCTTCGTACCACTCTGGTACTCAACATCCAAAAGGAAGCCATGCTGTGTGTCGGAAATCAGGGCAGTGATTATTACCTTTAAATCCAGGAGTGCAGCCACAATGGAATCCATTCACTTGATTATCACATATGCCTTGATTGACACAAGGCCCAGATTCACACTCATCAATGTCTATGGAGCAGTTCTCTCCTGTGAAACAAAGGTGACAACTAAAATCAGCAGCGACGAGGCTCAGGGGAAATCAAAATATTCAAGGTCCTAAAGGGTTATTCATTTCACACCAGCATTTCAGTTCCCGAGATCTGAACCCCCACCTAGTATTGGGATGTCAGGGCTCCTGGACGCTACCCGGCACGAAGGGTGCTATATAAATGCAAGCAAGTTGTTGTCAGACCATTTTCCCTTAAAAGTTGAAATTGCGCAGAATTGAGGAAATGTCTTAAATCCTACTTTCATTTGGAAGCTGGTTTTTCCTGCAGTTCTGGAAAAGGAGCCAACTTCCGATTTCAGACTGGATTTAAAAAATCAACAGAAGTCTTCCCCAATCTTACGTTTTAAGGCAAATTGGTTTGATAGGCTGGGACGATGTGGGATTTAAGGCCTTTGAAAAGTTTTAAAAATCTATTTCAGTGCATAGAGAATATGGTGCTGTTATAAATAAGTAATGCTCAGCCAATCTGCCTATTGAGGCCAGGCTGGCACAATGTACCAGAGCTATGCTTTCTCCAAGGCCAGGGTGAGATTGGTTTTGGCAGGGGTGTTAATCCAGGGTCAGATCCATCTAGTGCTGACTTAGTGATCTCGCTGTGAGTTGTGAGCACGGCAGGGGAATGTCTGTGAACCCAAAAGCTAGGGAAAGAGTCCATCACACACCACCTTGAGGTTAAGCAGACACCATTCCCAAAGATAACTTCCCCAAATAACGAGAGAACATTCTTCTGTTAACTGATCTAGATTAACTTGATGTTCAAGGAGGAATTTTCGTAGAAGGAAGCTTCTTGCGGGGGTGGGGAAAAAAGTATAGTGAGCAGACATTATTTTGTGTGTGTGTGTGGGAGTGGGGGTTAGTGAACAGGGGGAGGGTATCGCAGCCTGTGTAACTCATTATATGGGCTGCTGTACTGTGCTATACTCTGCGCTCTTTTCTAAAAAAAAGTTCTAAAAGAGGTTTGATTCTCCCACCACCCCATCCATGGCTGCTGTAAGGCAGAGCCCCACACCCGCTGCAGGGTTGAGCTTTCACCTGACCTGTAAAGCCAGACTGGCAGAGGCAAATGTAGCCGGATGCATTGGAATAGCTGAAACTGGTGTCAAACTTGTAATGATCTTGATTGGAACGTTCCATGCACGTGCCGTTATTCCTGCAAGGTTCCTCAAGGCATTCATCAATGTCAACTTCACATTGTGGTCCAGTGTAACCTGTTCAAATCAATGCAAAACCCAATGCATGTTAGACTCTTGCATTACAATGTTGGCAAGTGGGGATCTGGGCCTGGCTGAGACGCTGGAGAAACAACTGGTACCAAATTGCACGTGTTAAGGGTTGTGATGCAGGGCATGAGTAGGTGAAAACACAAGGGAGAACACAAGGTAGACTGTAAAGCAGTGGCTAGAGGTTAAAGAATCTTTAGATTGTGGGAGGAAGAGAAGACCAAGTTGGGCAGTAATTTCCACAGTTTCAGTTCCTGGTGAAGAACCCGTTTGATGTTGTCCAGTGAGTTGGGGGGGGGGAATATATGTGATAATTGATCATTTGAACACAAGGAGGATCCAGGCAGGAGGGAGAGTGTATAGGAGGACAAGTGTTTAGGAGGGAGATGTGTAGGACGGAGTGTGTGTAGGAGGGTGTGTGTAGGAGGGCGACTGTATAGGAAGGAGAGTGGGTAGGAGGGAGAGTGTGTAGGAAGGTTTGTGTGTAGGAGAGGTGTGTGTAGGAGGGATGTGTAGGAGGGGAGTGTGTGTAGGAGGATGTGTTTGAAGCATGAAATGTAAATTCAAAGGATAATGACAATGTCGGTGTTTTGACAATTCTAGTCCAGGTTGCAGTGGACAGGAGCTCCCTCTCCAGCAGCAGAACAGACTATTGGATATCTGTTGGGTGTAGGGCAGATACAGACGGCCATTGCCCATTGTACATCACACCCTTTGTTCCAAGATCCTGATTGATTGGTGCATCAGTGGGTCAGCTTTGAAGCATGGATAAAAAACTGACAAACTTCAGACGAATATTTTCTGAACAAAACCTCCCGAGTCCTGACGAGAGTTGTAGGAAACAGCAGCATGTACATTTTGCAGAGCAAACCTTTGCACTGTAACTTGTACTTTCCTCTGAAGTCTGGATCCTGTCAGTATCACTTCATCCATTATACCTTGATTGCTCCTGAATATCTGTACGAATTCGCGTACATGCATAATTCCAGAGCACAGAAGGAATGTTTGTTTGGTGGATGGTTTAAAGGTGTTATTCCCTCTTGTGTGGTAGGTTTGGTGTGTTATCCTACATCCTATCCACTACATGTGACCAGGGTGATGTGACCAGGATGATGTGAATGGAAGTTGTGATGTAAACACTGACTGACTTGATCTGGTCTCCACTGTGATGCACTGAAATAACCCCGATCTTCAGCTCTATAGAAAAACAACTAATAAACTTTGGGTGAATTTTACTCTCAATCTAGAAATGTCCCTTTTCTACACAGCAGTGTCAGCACTGAATGAGGTGAAGTTAATATTACTGGGCGACCTATTTGACCAAAGAGCTTTATAAAATGTAAGTGATTAGAAATGATAAAGTGATAAAAGTGTCAAGCCAACAAACAAGGCAGACGGGACATCATTTAATAACTTGAATAGAAAAGGGATGATTATCTGGAAATAAATAATAAATTGTAAATGTGTATTTAACACAGAATGTCCTTGTGTAAAACAATTGTCAGACAAACGTCTCCTGTGACAGATTTTACGATCTCTTTGATAGCTGTATATTTGTGTGCAGGAGGGGTGTGTGTGCAGGAGGGGTGTGTGTGCAGGAGGGGTGTGTGCATGAAAGGTAAATTCAAAGGATAATGACAATATCGGTGTTTATTTGCTAATGGTCACTCCACCAAGCACAGTTTTTATCATGTTAGACTGATGAGGAGGTTACCGAAAAGGAAATTGAGATGGGATCAATGCTGCAGCTTTGGTTTGTCCTCTCCCTGAGACTTTTGTATTGCATGTACTCACCCGGCCAGCAGAGGCAGGTGTAGCTCCTCACTTCCTCCAGGCAGGTGGCGCTATTGGCACAGGGATTGGAGGCGCACTCGAGGACATCTATCTCACAGTTGGTACCCTCAAACCCAGTATAGCTGCAGTTACATGTGTAACTAGGGAAGTGAGAACAGGACACGGGAGGCAATCAATCTCAATTGCAGTTAAATTGTAAATTGGGGTGAAAGAGAATAAGACAAAACTCAGTCATTCATCGACAGAGGTATGGATAAAAAATGTCCGATGGCCATTTGATTTCCAGCTGTTTCTAGACTGAGTTTAGATCACACTTCCTGGAACCCGTTTTAGCTGTTTGTTTAGCCCTGATCTTTTGTTTAAAGAAATACTTCCTGGTGTATTTATTTCCTGGACCTCCTGATCAACCCCACTCCCCCGCTCCCTCCCCATAGCCCTGATCAACCCCACTCCCCCGCTCTCTCCCCATAGCCCTGATCAACACCACTCCCCCACTCCCTAACCATAACCCTATCTACTTCTCTCTTAAAAGTTGTTATCGAATCGGCTTCCACCAGGGAGTGTTGGGATGGTGGGGAGTGTTGGGATGGTGAGGAGTGTTGGGATTGTGGGGAGTGTTGGGATGGTGTGGAGTGTTGGGATGGTGAGGAGTGTTGAGATGGTGTGGAGTGTTGAGATGGTGTGGAGTGTTGAGATGGTGAGGAGTGTTGAGATGGTGGGGAGTGTTGAGATGGTGGGGAGTGTTGAGATGGTGAGGAGTGTTGGGATAGTGGAAGCATCGCGAATAGGAAGTTGACCAGCCCACAGTCTCAACTGAGCTCCTACAGCCTATTCTTGGTTCTATTGTACTATTCAAATTTCTGTTTTTAGTATTTTAAACATAATGACACATGCTTGAAATATACACCTCTAGTTTTACTCGGGATTGTTTCACAAAAGGCGTCTCTCAATAGCAGCCATCAAGCTTCAGAAATTTCCCGCATAAGTCGCTAAATACCCTGCAATTTTTGGCAAATATTTGGGATCAGCTCATCCCTGTAACAAGATACCTGTGTCGTTGCTCTCCTCTGCACTGTCTCTAAGTCTGCACAGTTCTTTTATATCCTTAATGGTCCTTAACACATTGTAAGTTTAGCTGCTGCATTTTCTTCCACTGATTGCTGAAATTGAATGAAACTAATCGTGGCAGGTAAACACTGTTTTGCCTGGGTTTAACATAACTCTGCTGTGCAGAGTATTGGAAGAAACAGCAACACACCATGAAGCTTACAAACTGGGTCACCACCTACAGGTGGAAGCAAAGAATAACCTGGAAATACATAATAATTCTTGTGTTCACTGGAAGGTTTATCACATTGTCAAAACATCTCAAAGCACCCCATGGAATTTTACTATAAAGTGTAGTGACTCTGCATTGAAGGCAAACACAGCAGCCAATTGGCTCACAGCAATATCGTACAGATAGCCATAAAGTGAATGATTAATTTTATTTGGGTGATTGTTGGCCAGAACACCTGGAGAGAGAAACTCCCTTCTCTTTTCAAGTAGCGCCAGGGGATCTTGAGCATTCACCTGAACAGGCACAGGTGTGGCCTCAGTTTAATGTCTTATCTGAAGGACGACATCACCAACAATGCAGCACTGCACTGGAGTCTCAGTTTGGACCGTGAGTTCAAATTCCCAGTATGTTTCCTGATGAGAAAGGCGCTATATTGAATGCAAGGATTATCAAGAACTGTAGAAGTGTGATATTCCTACAAAATCATTGCTGCCCGGCTATCAGGTTGGACAGTGTGTGCGATGCTTTCCTTACCTGTTGATCCCGTCCACGCACACTCCTGTGTTCACACACGGGCTGCTGGCACACTCATCAATGTCAACCTCACAATTAAGTCCCCGGTAACCCACCGTGCAGGTGCAGTTATAGAACGCCACATAGTCCTCGCATGTAGCTCCATGCTGACATGGGGCGGACTCACACTCGTCAATCTCAACCTCACAGTTCAAGCCTGAGAGAGAGGATGAAAACACAGCTGTGAGGATTGAACATGTGTCATCCACAAGTACAATACAATACAAAATGACATCTGTAAAGCACCTTTCACATCGGGAGGACGTCCCAAGGCACTGGATAGTCAGGGATTTGGACCTGAGCTGGAGATCAGAGAGGGTGAAGGGCAGGGAGGGTAGGAAGGTGGCTGAAGGCTCGGTCGAAGTGGAGGGTTTTGAGACGCGCCTTGAAGGAGGCAAGGGAGGGAGTGAGTAGAAGGGAACGTGGGATGGAGTTCCATAGGGTGGGAGCAGAGAGGCTGAAGGCCTGACCGCCGATGGTGGGGCAGGCTGGGCCAGGCGGGGGAGGTGGGGCAGGCCACAGCCTGCTGAGTGGAGGGAATGGTCAAGTTAATGTGGGGTCAGCAGGTCACAGAGGTAGGGAGCAGAGCCGTGGAGGGCCTTGAAGGCGAGGACGAGGATTTTGAACTCTATCTTCTGGGGGATGGGGAGCCAGTGGAGCCGGGCGAGGGTGAGTCTTGGTTAATCACTCACTCTTACTTAGCACATACCATACTCGCTTCATCCTAAACCTATTGATTTTTGGTTTTCCACTTATCGTAAGGCATTCAAGGACGGTTAACAATGGATGTGTTTAGTGCTCCGTTCCTGTAGTGCCCATGGCATAATGTAATTACATCCCACTTCAGAAATGAGCAGCAGCTTCTTGATTCTACCAAAGAGGGTTTCCTCACATCCTTGAACATGCTGTTGTTGGCAGATGGGCAGCAGTTCAGTGGCTCTCAAACCAATTGATCATCTAAGCTCTTGGAAACGTTACAATTTTATTTTTCAAAATTGTAGAAAAACAGCTTCCAAATCAAGACAAAATTCGAGGAATTTCCAAAATTCTGTGTTGTTCTTAAAACTCTAAGACAAAAAAAACAACTTGCATTTATATAGTGGCCTTCACGGTGTCAGGGAGCGCTCCACACAATGGTCTAAGGGTCGAGGTCGGCAAGAATTTTGGGCATTTGGTAGGAAAGCTCTGGCAGAGTGTTTCAGTGAGGCTGCACAGGACTCAGCTGTAGAGATTAAGGTCCTAGGTGTGTTTCTGGGTTAGCTAGTCATAACCTGTGCAATAATAATAATAATAATCCTTGCATTTGATATAGTGGCTTATCACGTCTTCTAGACGACTCAAAGTGCTTCTCAGAATGTACTGTAAATACTGAATTGATTGTACATTTTGTGGGAGAAACGCGGCTGCCAATTGCGCAACAGCAGTGTCCCACAATCAGTCGTGGATTAAGTGACCAAATTATTATTTTTTTGTGGGGGAAGGGATTAATCCCCCTAGAAAAGCAATCCACCAATCGACCAGGTTCCTACTTACTGCTAGATCAAAATAGGTGCGTGGAGTAAGGAAACTTGCCCAATATTTTGTCCTGTCCGGGAATCGAACCCAGGTCCCCTCACTTGCGAGGCAAGTGCTCTAACCACTGAGCTACAGGACTCTCAATAGTGGGGGTAGTGAGGTGGGGGCAAGGGTCTCAGTGGCTGTTTTTTTAAATCTAATAATGAATACAAACTGATGTACTTAAGCAACTGGTTTCATTAATCTATATATCGCATTCCTTCATTGAGACTAATGATGGTGTAATGCCTTTGGAATTTGTGCAATTTCTCAAAACCTTCCTTTTGCGAGTATTTGCACCACGCAAACACTTCAATACTGAAATGCTAGCACAGAGCACCTGGCATTTCTGTACAGATGCTGATAACGTTCTGATCTGCTCACTGCCTCGTCTGTCAGGCATAACTCACAGCGTCAGGGCTGTGCGGAGCTGTGCGGCACCAGGGTACGGCCGGCACTTGGGAGCTTAAGTGAGCTTAGGGTTTCTCGCTTGAGACATCGCAGGTCCCTTTAAACCCTTCTGTTGCCAATCAGAGTGATTCATGGAATGAACAGATAGCGGCAAGAATGTTCCTGGCTGGGGAGCAGGTCACAACACATTGCAAGGCCTTGAAATGAGTGTTTGTGCGTGAGAGAAAGAGAGAGAGAGAAGCACCCAAGTTATGTAGCAGTGGTTTTCAAAGCAAAATTTTTTGGCACTATTCGAAAAAGAGATGGGAGTTTATCCCTGAGTCCTGGTCAGCTATCCCCATGTAAAAATTGTTCATTTGATTCCTTGGCTGTTTGTGGGTGATTGCCGTGTGCAAGTTAGCTGTTACGTTGGTCTACAACATACACAGTCGCTACACTTTAAATAAATTCCTGTGAAGTGCTTTGAGATGTCCACTTGATGTAAAAGGTGCTGTATCGAATGCAAGGCTTATTGATGTTACTGCCTGTTTTTGATGCCAGGCTGTAACATTAGCTTGGCAGTTGTTGCCTGTGACAAATGGTTCTCTACACATGAATTCCCTGTGAGTTACCTGTGTAGCCAGGCAGGCAGGCACAGATGTATCGATCCACAGAGTTCTGGCACGTGGCTCCATTCCTGCAAGGTCTGGACGCACACTCATTGATGTCAATATCACAGTTGGGGCCTTGGTAGCCAGGGACACAGAAGCACTTGTAATCGTTTTTCCCGTTGATGCACAGAGCCCCATTCAGACAAGGGTTTGAAGCACAATTGTTGATCTCGGTCTCGCAGTTGACCCCTGTATTGCCGGGATCACATATGCAGGTGTAATTCCCAACCTCATCCAGGCAGGTCCTGTTTGCTCCACAAGGGTTACTGAGGCATTCATTGATTTCTGTCATGCAGTTTTCCCCTCCGTACCCAAGGGCACAGACACAAGTGTATCCATCTGCCTTGTCTTTGCAGTCCACGTGAATCCCTTGGCAAGGGCGGCTCGCGCATGTGCTCAGATTCAAGCTGCAGTTGGTGCCTGAGAAGCCGGGTGGGCAGGAACAGCCATACTCCAATGTCCCTGCTGTCGTGTTACAGACCCCGGCATTCAGGCAGGGCTGCAGGGAGCAGGCGTCAAACAGCAGTTCACAGTTCTGACCCGCATAAGCCACAGGCTCCAGAGCACAGACGCAAGTATAGTTCTTTATACCGTTGTAGCAAATCCCACTGTTCTGGCACGGCTCTGATAAACAGTTATTGACATTGGTGGAACATAAGCCACCTGTGGAAGAGGAAGGAATTACTGATTAGTACAATTAATATACAGTTATTACATAAGAATTACTCTACTGATCATTTCATCTTCCTCTTGTTAGTATTTTGCTTTTATTACTCAAGGAGCAGGATCAAGAAATACCTAAATTCCTTCCAAGATGACGAGAGGTTTGTCATTCATTAAACAAAGTACAGCTTAAGAAGGTTGTAAGAGAAATGCAGCAGCGAAAAACTGACAATGTTTGCAAAAAAATAGCACCAGCATGATGTGTTAGCGTGTCAGTTTGTCTCAGTTGGTAGCGCTGAGTCAGAAGATTGTGGGTTCAAGCCCAAGTACAGTATATATCGAGGCCCCATCTTCACCCCCCACCCCCCTCCATTGGCCTGGCTAGTTGGGGTTTTAGTGTATACATTTCCAACCATTTTCACTGGAAATGTCTTAATGTTCAAACGTCTTACAGCCTTACCTCAATTAAAAAGGTATTTTGTCACAATAGAAATGCAGGAGATTAAAGCCTGAAATTTTTATTGCATTCTTGGTTCGACTGTAAAACACTTTGTGAGTAGCTCAGAGAAGGACACACTTACCAGGGTGCACTTAAGAACTGCTTTGTGGGCTAAGAAAACTTACTTTGACCTTTTTAAGTGTTGCAATCTTTCTGAAGTGAGCTTAAAGATTTACATCACACAGGAGGGCAGAGAGAATGAATTTGGTTGAAGTTGCAGACAATCAAAGGGACAGAAACCAAGGACCATTTTCAACAAAGAGAAAAAACAATCGTTCAAACAAACCATAGTTTCAGTAAATGAAAGGAAGATTTTCTAAGAGGTTTGTTTAAAAACTTATTGTAAATTATCTACATGGGACCCGTTTGACACAATTAGAAATATTTCTATTGCTAAGAGATGTGGCAAGCTAGAATCATGGAATCTTATGTTTACACCACAGAAGGAAGCCATTCATTCTATTATGTCTTTTCTAATGTTAGCTCTGACACTGGAGCTCTCTCCTGGAATCCCATTCCCCCGGGCTTCCCTCGGTACCTGTGTTAGCCACCACACTGGAGCTATGAGTTCTAATGCCATTCGCGTACCTTCCCTATTGTGCCTCTGCTGGCTCCCTGACTGGAGCTACCGACTCTTATCCCTTTAATCTTTTTTTCCTCATGTGTATCATTAAATCCTGTCTGTCTTTCAGCAGCTACCAATCATTGGGAGGCAATGAATGATCTTTGCCTTTTTACAAACGGACACACTTGGTGAGGCCGGCGATAGGCAGGGCCAAGGTCTCGGGGGCCGAGTGGCGGCCAATACTGGGTTCAGACGGAGCCGCCATTTCAGAATTTCCCGCCTAAACCCCTGCGTGACATCACTTCCGCCACCAGGTTTGAACACCTGGAAGCAGGTATAGTCTAGTTTATTGTATCTCCTTTCCTTCCTCTGTCTTTTCCCTGCAGGCTGCTCAGTGATATCTTCCAGGTTGGGTAACCTGGTGTATAACACAATGAGTGCCCTGCCCCTTCTCCCCCCTCTGCGCCACCTCTAGCCCCCCCAGTCTCCATGCAAGTGGGTGGACCATGCCCCACTAACCGCCTGCCTTAAGTCTCGGCGTGCACATCTTGGCCGAGCTGTCCTTCCCCAATAATGCCCCCATCCCTGCATCTCTCTCGCTCCGTCCTCCTCTCCTCCTGTCCCAACTTGAGTGTCCCTCAGCCTCCCTCTGCTCCAGCCTGGGTATCTTTGGCCAGGCTCACCGTGGTACTTGGCGTTGGCTGTCCAGCAGCAGCCACACTAACTGCCCCATTCCCCACTATCACCGCAAGCCCCACCGGACCCAGACCCCGGGGGTCAACCTCCCCTCCCTCATTCATCCCTATTGCCATCCTCCCTACCAATCAGTCAATCACACTCCTGGCAACTATCCCCTCCGCACCGGCCTTCAAAATGTCTGCAACAAGGCTCTGACCGTCAATGGCCTCAACGTTGATGAAAATATTGACATCATGGCCCTCACTGAAACCTGGATCAGCCCAGGCCACATCTACCCCCTCACTGAGGCCACACCACCCGGCCACACCTCCCACCATAGCTCACATCCCAACCATCGTGGTAGTGTGGCCGTCATCTCCAGGACCTCACTTGCCCTATCCCCTTACTCTTCTGGCTCATTTCCCTCATTCGAGCACCTTGCACTCTACCATCCCTCCAATCTTTCCCTCAAAATTCTTCTCATTTACCGCCCCTCCAAAATCTCCCCCACCCTCATCTCTGACATCTCCACCCTCCTAGCTTCACTCTGCTTCTGTTCTGAACACTTCCTCATCCTCGGCAACTTCAACCTCCACTTCATCCCCTCTTGCTCTATCTCCTTGGACTTCTCTTCTCCTCTCCCAACCTCTCCCTCCACATCCTCTCTGCCACCCACTTTCATGGCCACCCACTCGATCTGGTGATTACCTAGGCCTCAGTGTCTCGGACATCACAGTCACAGACAAAGCCATCTCCGATCATCATTTCATCTCCTTTAACTCTTCAATCCCTCTCCCCACCGCCACTAAACCCATCTCCTGTCGCCCCTGGAATTTTTTTTTCCCGCAACCCCCTCTCTGCTGCCCTGGTGTCATCTGAACTCCTCCCCCTCTGGCCTACCTCCCGCACTGATTTATCCCCTCACTCGCTCTCCTCCACAACTCCCTCTCCACCACTGTTGATGCCCTTGCCCCCCTCACCTCCAGAACTGCCTCCACTGGACCACTGCATCCTCCTCCACCGCCTCTTATTTCACTGCAAACTTCAAGGTTCTGTCCTTGAATGGTTCAGGTCTTATCTCTCACACCGTCTCTAATTTGTCTCCGCCAACGGTTTCTCTTCCAGCCCCCACACAATCTTGTGTGGTGTTCCTCAGGGCTCTGTCCTTGGTCCCCTCCGCTTCAACCTCTACATGTACCCCCTTGGCGCTGACATGGAGTCAACTTCCACATGTATCCGGATGACACCCAACTCTATCTCTCTGCTTCCACCCTTGACTCCAGGACAACTGACATCCTGACAGACTGTCTGTCTGACATCCAAGTCGTGGAGAGAGCCAACTTTCTATAGCTGAATGTCAGCGAGATTGAGGTCCCCCGATAGGCTCGCGCCAGCGTCTCAGCACCTCAGGCACTGGCAGCATCAGCATCCACGGTTGCACACTCCACCTCACCAAGCCAGTTAGGAACCTGGGCATCTTGTTCGACCTTCAACTGTCCTTTCTCTCCCATATTCGTTCCATGACCCGCTCTGCCTTTCACCACCTCCGCAACGTTGCCCGACACTGCCACTGCCTCACCCCAGAGGCCACCGAAACCCTCATACAGGCATTTGTCACCTCAAGGAATATGGAAACTCGCTCCTTGTCAGCCTCCCCAGCTCTTCCCTCCACAAGCTGCAGATCATCCAGAACTCTGCTGCTCATGTTCTCTCCTGACCCCATCAACCCCACCCTCGCCTGGCTCCACTGGCTCTCCATCCCTCAGAGAATAGATTTCAAAATCCTCGTCCTCACTTTCAAGACCCTCCACGGCATTGCCCCTTCCTACATCTCTGACCTGCTAACTCCCTAACAACCTGCCCGCTCCTTCCACTCAGCAGGCTCCGACCTGCTCCAGGTCTCACGCCTGACCTGGCCTGCCATCGGTGGCCGGGCTTTCAACCTCTCTGCTCCCACTCTTTGGAACTCCATCCCACAGGATTGTGGCCAAATCGCTTGCACCTGACTGACTAAAACAAAAAATATACAATGTGTCTGTTGCTTTCCAGCAAATACTTGGCAGAGACTGAAATGGATTTGGGCTGGAATGTGGAAAGAATCAGCCTTTCGGAAAATCACAAGAGAGGTTTGGATGAAGAACACCCTTTGGCCCATTTGATCTCATACCTTCTGGAATTCCCACCCGACCATCTTCCCATTGCAGCATCAAGCAATGTCTCATGTCCTGCACAGCCTTGGAGAGATGATTTTTCCAGTTCTCATGTTTTGGACAATGGACATTTGGAGACTGTATAATGCTGTCGTGCAACTTTTACTGCTCTTACAAACTGACCTGCAACTTCCTTAATGCTGTCTTCCTTAATTTGGGCTACAATTTAACTGAGCCGCCTCAGAATGCTAACCAGCACCACAGGCTCTCTAAGCAAATACCTGTCTAAATTAAGACATTTTTTCTTTCAAACAAAATCTGTCATAGTTCATAGAAAAAGGCAATGAAATCCCATCTAGGCTTAGCCTGTAAGACCATTTTAGCTAAAAATTTAATGTTCAGCATCCGTGGAAAATTCTTACATTCAGCTTAATTTGGAAGCTGGTCCTTTTTTAAGAACAGCCGAAAACCAGGTTGTAAGCTAATACTGAATTCAAGAATTTCCCAAAACCTCGTGCAGTCTTAAACTTTAAGACAAAGTGGTCTCGCAGGCTAAGATGAGGTGGAATTTTAGAGCTTCTGATTATTACCAGAAGTGGAAAGGGAGAGGTCAGAAAACTTGTTCTTAGGCAAAGGGTTATTAGGATGTAGAACCAAAATAAATAGATTCCCATTCAAAGACTGCTACAATATGCCAAAGCTGATCTCACAGAATCATAGAACTATACAGCACAGAAGGAGGCCATTCAGCCATCGTATCTGTGCTGACTGTTTGAAAAGAGCCTCCAAGTCAATCCCACTCACCCGCTCTCTCCCCATAGCCCTGATCAACCCCACTCCCCCGCTCTCTCCCCATAGCCCTGATCAACCCCACTCCCCCGCTCTCTCCCCATAGCCCTGATCAACCCCACTCCCCCGCTCTCCCCCCATAGCCCTGATCAACCCCACTCCCCCGCTCTCTCCCCATAGCCCTGATCAACCCCACTCCCCCGCTCTCCCCCCATAGCCCTGATCAACCCCACTCCCCCGCTCTCTCCCCATAGCCCTGATCAACCCCACTCCCCCGCTCTCTCCCCATAGCCCTGTAAACATCTATGCATGTTAAATCCCATTGTTTGATTTGACTTGGAACCATTTTCTCAAAAAACAGGTAGAAGAATCACTTTGCCTTAAACATCCACAGGAGCCCAGTAAACACTTCATGGTTCTGACATCAGCATGACTTTACAGGGACAGTGGCAATGGAACCTCACCGTGTTCAGTAGCTGCCGCCTGCTGTGTGCAGCAGCAATAAACACAGCCCCAGACATCCACACAGAATGTCTCTCTCATCTGTGGAAACAAACGTTTGTGCTCTGCTTCGCTCTCTGCAGAGAAATCAAATGAGATGCAATGGGAAGCTGCCTGATAGTATTGGTGTATTATTTATAAACAGATGATACAGAGGATGTTTGCCTCTCAGCCTTATATCCATAAATAATATGCATCTCATTGATTTCAGCTGTTGGAAAAAAGCTCTCCCATGATCAGTACACATTCTTTGCAGTGCACTGATTCCTAGTTTAAATACACAAACATATCCTCCACAACGCACAAAACCGTGCAATTGTCTCTGTTTGTACACAACTAACAAATAAACTGGTCTTAACGGGAGAGGAGGAGGGCATTCCACGGCATTGTGACACTTTACCCCAAATTGGGCTTGAAAGCCTTCAAGCAAACCTATCTCCCTCTAACCCAGTCCCATGGTCTTCACTGACCACATCAAGTGAGCAACCGGCCAAAGCAGTGTTAATATAATCCTGTTCTCATGCAGCGCCTATAACATCAAACTGTCACAAAGCACTTTACAGGTAATGTAATTGTTGTCAAGTGACAGTGACTGTTTATTTGAATGTTAATGTGGTGCCCAATTTATACACAGCACAATCGGATCTTCCTGAAGTGTTAGTCTGTCTGTCTGGTTTATATCAGTGTAACAAGCAGGGAATCATTATCGGGTCCCAGGACAGGATAAACGGTTCCTGGCATCTTTTTCCATAATCCCCTTCTGCCTCTGATGTGGATGACTGATCAGAAGCCTGTTAATAACAAAGAGATCAGCAGAGACATAGTCAGAAACCCAGCCACACAAAGCCTTGTAATGCTCTTAAGAAAAAATGGACAATTTTTTTTTAGGAATTAAATTCCTGTCCCTCTGTTCACACAAACTATCTGATCTGTGTAATATATAGCATTTTAGTATAATATGCAGTTTTATTAATGATTTAATGATGTTGTGTAGTTCCCTGCATTTCTCTCTTGCAAAAACAAGCTAATAATAATAATAATAATCCTTGCATTTGATATAACGATTTTCACATCCTCTAGACATCTTAAAGCGCTTCACAGAATAGACTGTAAAGTGAATTGACTGTATATTTGTGGGCGAAAGCTGCCTCACTTCTCCACTCCCTGCCTTCAAAACCTGCCTTATACAATCTCTCTTTGATCATGCATTTGTCTGTTGTCCCTTTCTCTCTGATCCTTGTCATATCCGAGAAGCGCTTTGAGACATTCATCTCACCTGAAAGGAGCACCGGTGTGGGCAAAGTCGGGTTGACTTGTTTGGGTGGCTCTGGTTTTGAACAGATCCAATGAAATGCTTTCAAACCCTACTTAGCAAATGTTGGGCCACCAGTATCTCACCACATGGAGCTGTTTCCTGTGTGGATTTAGTAGACGAACATCTATCTGTTCACTATCATCTTCTGAGCTGGAGTGTGTGCCTCCCTGTTGTAAGGGTTTGTGACTGTTTGGCGTAATTTATAATTAGGATTTAGTTTATCTGTATTCTTTAAAGTGTTGAATATGATCTCCCCTGAGCATTCACTTCCCTATAATTTTAATTATTCGGTTTTGTTTTCGAAGAAAGAATCGCTGCTTGGGTATGCTTCACAGTCTTGGGCAGTAGCTAATAAAATAAATATTCATTGGGTTTTATTTTCCTATAAACCACTTGATAGATATTTACCCAGTCAAAAGATTTAATCTAAATAATTGTATTTGCATTGGACAGATAATTAGGTCATAATTCTCAGCCTTTGATTTCAATTGAAGAATGGGTTAATGCACCTTACTAAACATGAACTGGACTTTTAACTCTTCACAAATGTTAATAAAATGATGAATGCTGTCTTTAATCAGAGGACCCAGAGAGGATATTAAATATTAATTGGGTATAGTGCAAAATTGTAAAAAAACCTATAACTTTCTGAAACACTTCATTGTATTTTTAATTAGTTTAGCTTCAATTTTTAATTTGTTGTTTTGTATTCTTGCCGTGAGGGCTCCAGTGTAAATGAGCTTTGAGCTAAGTCAGGCTGCTTTACTCAGCTGTACTGTTGTGGCTGTCAATTACCCGCGAGGAGAAATTAAAAATAAATAAGCTAGTGGCAGGTCGCTGCTGTCCTGCTGTCGGCTTGTCGGGGAAACATGATGAGATGGCTACATATTACAAGAGAACACTGCGGGTTTCAGTGCACACTATCTCCATATCTCCACAACCTTTGGACCCCATCAGCCCTGTCTGCGGCAGGGGGTGTACAAGAACTTTGAAAGTGATCTGTGATCAGCTTCACCCCAAAGCTGGAAAATCCCCAAGGGCCAGGAGAATTTAGGTGAATCCCTGTAACAGAAGCCCTGCTAGTTGGTCCTGGATTGCTCTCCAGTCCTCGTGTATCTTTGTAAATTAGGAATATTTATCGCTAAAGCACCTCCAGGAGAATATAGAGCTGTGGTCGTGTTGCTGGTGTCTGAACCTGCAGCTGGGTGGGTTCCACACTGCAGTTTAGTAAAGCAATATCATTTAATTTATCTAATATTGCACTTTCGGGGAGGGGTGGGGAGGATGTGTTCCTGGCCTTGTGCCCTCTGGCTCTGCCTCTGGGCATAAAACTCCTTAATGCAACAGCCGCAGGGAAACCAGTGTTTGCTCCTCTCTACCTTGTGAATATCGTAAGCCCTTGGTTTACTAGTCAATATTTAGGAACATTGAGATTGCCAGTGTACCAGTCAGTGCCAATCCCAAGTGAAATGTTTTTATACATTGCAGACAACACTTGTACAGATTAATAGATAGCTTGTCCCACAGTATTATTATTATTATCTACAGCACCTGATGGCATTCATGCGCGCAGTGTACTAAACATGTCACTGTAAGAGAACTGCCTAATCGGGATTGGTACTTGCCCACGTGTGCTCAGTTTTCCTCCTCTGTTGGCTATGCACCACAGGCTCTATGTGTTTAAGTCATTTCTACCACTGGGTGTCTGGAGGATTTGTTTAGTGGGAAGCTGAAGTGTAATCACTAAACCACCTGGAGACAAATTGCCTGAAGTCTCTAATAATTCAGGGAACACACCAACTGTCTCTCCGCCTGAGCACAGGAGAGATTAAACATGGGAAAAGCTCACTGAAGCTGGAATTGTGCTGCTGTTTTTTGCCCTCCTTCCCTCTCGCACTTCTAGCCTATGTTCTTCTGCAGCTGTGATGGTCTGCAGAGCAATGTCTCCCCAGCCACCTCCAGCAAAGCAGCGACACCTCCAGCGATTGGCTATGTTTTTCAATGCAACCTTCCCTGCTGCTCCCTACACATAACAAGGCTGAGATATTAGGAAACAGCACTAGCCAATGCAGCATTAGCCATATATAAGTAACATGTAAGTTAGATATAAAATACCTAGGTTTGAATTTCAATCTGTGCTGATTCAGGTGCAGGATTTGAGGTGACTAATTGCCATCAGTCCCCAGGGTTAGGGGAGGAGAAGCCAACAGTCTCCATTTCTGATGAATGTCTGAGAGTGTGATGTTGGGGGTGGACACGATCAGGGCTTGACTGTAATGCTGTTCTAGTGAAGCAGCCTGTTGACATGCGCTATCAAGGGCCAGACGGTACTCATCTCGTAGAAATGAGTCCAAATATTTCACAAAAGGAGGAGTGGGAATGGAGAAAAATGGAGATATTCTTCACATAAGCATTTGATTCACCTTAACCCCTGTTCAACCCCAACTCCTTCTCTAAACTTATATAATAATAATATTATAATAAATTATTAAACTTAATCTTAAAACATCCATGGAGCCATTGTGAAAAAGGATTTATGATAAATTGGGTTAGTGAACCAAGTATAGCGGTAACTTAGAAACCAATCCCTTACTAATCCAGGACTTAAATAGTCCCGGACACTGCAACACAATATTAGTGTCATCTCCTCTCTCAGTTTGACATCCTGGTCCCTGTTAATTCAGCAAAGCACATCTTTGACAAATTACTGTGTTATTTGTATTATTGTGTAAGGTATAGCAGATAGAGCTGCATCATTACAGCTGATTACCTGGACCAGACATGCAATGCATTTAGGAGGGTCAAGTTTAACAATCACTCAAACTACTCAACATATTTCCTACTATCTGGACATTTCCAAGACAGTGACTTTGCCCATTTTATAGAATTTAATGTACTTGTTTTTTTCGCGAAATCACTGTTATATGAACCAGAAATGTACAAAAACATATGGGGGTTTGTTTAGCAATTCAATTATTGTGTTATGAATCAACATGAGCAGAACTATGAAGTTATGCTCAACAGTCTTATAAACAGATGTCTCCAGGAAACATAGTAGATCGCAATGTGCAGGACTTCAATAGACCTTTGCAGTGCATCCAGCCTGTCTTTAACGTACAATAATAAATATTAGTGTAAACATACTCTTCTCTTAAAAAAAAGTCCTGCACAATTCTTCACCTCATTGTCCCTCAATCGATATCTTCGTCTATTACCCCCTTTAATTTTCTGGCACAATCTGCCTCCACTGTAAAAGATAAGTTATAGAAATGAGCACCAATAAACTGTGTCTTTTGCTGTGAATATTTGTCCCTGTATCAATCAGTCAAAATCAGTCAAAAGTTCACAACTCCCAAACCTCTCATCACCTCCTCTGGGTGTAGAAGTGAATCAAAGAGAAGCATTAACCATGGATTTCCACTTAGCCTGACTCAATCCACCCCCACATTCCCTTCACTGCAGGAGCTACCCCGGAATAACCAGTGTTGGAGATGATGGAAAAGGAAACAAAGCAGCAAAAGGAAAAACAATTCTTTCATAGAGTATGATATGAATAAGTCCATGTCCATTACTGGGATATAGGCCTCAGCAGAATTACAATAGACCTCTCATATATACTTAACATCTACCTTTGAGAATCACCGTAAAGATCAAAATGTCCAACTGGCACCAAGCCTGCAGTTAACCTAGTTTGTTAACTGTGAGAATCCAGTATGTGAGCTGTTGTAGGAAATGTGCCACCTTACTATAAACCCACATTGCACTGACAATCACTGCTCCAATTATTCCTTCATCTATGCCCAGTCATTGAGGTGGAAGATATTAATGGGCAGTGAAATTAGGAATGTGTACCAATTAGCCCAGAGGGAATGGCAAACCCTTTCTGCTTTGTAATTTTTTTTACAGAAAATTACCTTACTTGTTCTCATTGCCAACAGATGCCTTCCCTCTAAACCCCTTTTAATGCTCCAACTTCAGCGAATGTCTCATGTGTTTCGGTCATCGTGCTTTGAAAATCAAAAGAGTAAAGACCTCATAAGCCCAATGATAAGTTGGAAGATTTACTCAAGGCTCGAGAATCAGTGAGTTCACATCAATTCTTAATTTTTAAAAACAATTGCGACCTGAATCCTATAGTCCAAACACAAAACTATTGTAAGGAACCAATTAATGAACATCTCACTTATAAACCTGACTCCTAACTCCCCAAAGTGTTTTTCCACTAACAAGAGTATCTTTGCCTACAAATACACAACAGCAACAAATTACACTTGTATAGCACCCTTCACATCGCAAAGATGTACCAGGGTGCTGGACAGTCGGGTTTTTGGACCCGAGCTGGGAGTTAGGGTCAGGAGGGGTGGAGGGCAGGGGGGTTGGGGTGGGAGGGTGACCGAAGGCATGGTCGAATAGCAAGGTCTTTAGACAGGACTTTAAGGAGGCAGGAGAGGGGGTGAGTTGGAGGGATTGCGGGATAGAGTTCCAGAGTGTGGGGGCAGAGAGGCTGAATGCCCAACCACCAATGGTGGGGACAGGAAGGTGCTGGGGACCTGAACCGAACGGAGGGAGCGGACAGGCTGATATGGGCTTAGGAAGTCAGAGAGGTTGGGGGGAGCAAGACCGTGGAGGGCTTTGAAGGTGAGAATGAGAGTTTTGTACTCAAGTCTCTGAAGGAGATGGGAAATCTGTGAAGCCGGGCAAAAATAGGGTTGATTGGTTCGCGGAGCCTGGTGCAGGAGAGGACACGAGCTGCAGAGTTTTGAATAAGTCACTATACTTCACAGTAAAATCCTGTGAAGTGCTTTGAGACATCTAGACAAAGTGATGCAAGGATTATTATTATCTTGAAAGTCACATTTGAAGTCAAAGTTGTATTTGTGGATACAGTGTCATTCTCCTGCGCTAAATGCTACAGCATTATATAACTATCAACAAATAAACTGGTTCTGTTTTGTTCACCATATCTCATCTCTTTGAGATGTCTAGAAGACGTGATAAGGCGCTATATCAAATGCAAGGATTATTATTATTATTATCGCTCCAAAATCAAAAGAGTCATCAATGGCTTCCTGTAGGAAGAATGCAAAGAACTAATTTACAGTTGCCATTTACAAGTACACGGGATGGCACCCAAAACCGCCGGTATTGACAGCGAGTATTTGTTTACACACCTTGCACGAGAGCAGACCCAATTCTGATAGGTCACTTATCTTCACAATGAGGCCCTTTCTTGTCCAACCACATCCACTAAACACAGGAGCTACGGTAGGATCAAATATTACATTAGTTCTGAGATTCTGAGACCACCAATGAGCCCGTTTGTATGTTGACCCATTCTAGATCATGGTGATGTGATTGGCCCACACACAGCTTTAGACAACTCCGATAGACTGGAGATCAGTAGCCAGGTACAGGTTATTATTGTGGAGGTTATGGTAAATATAGTTTTAAACAATGTAATGCTATTGGCATGCAACTAAGTCATTCTTGGAGCAGCTCAGCTGAATTTATCTCACCAAATATTTGTTGGTGGCCTAATCCGTGGGTACGCACAACATTTGGAGTCCTGTTACTCAGAGCCCTCACCTCGCAAAGAGACCTAGGTTCGATTCCCGGCCGAGCCAAAACATTGGGCAAGATTTCTTGCTCCACACACCTCTGTTTACCTAGCAGTAAGTAAGATAGGAACCTGGTTGTTAGTCGATTGGTGGATCGCTTTTGTAGGGGTAATAATTCTTTCAAAAAAAATTATAAATTGGTCACTTCAATCCACGACTGTTTGTAGGATGCTGCTGTGCGCAATTGGCTTCCACAATTCGCTCACAAAATATACAGTCAATTAACTTTACAGTATATTCTGTGAAGCGGTTTGAAACATCTCAATTACGTGATAAGTTGCTGTATCAAATGCAACAATTATTATTATTATAAATAGTTACTATTAACGTGTGAGGCATTGTGAATCTCAGCTCCATGTGTATTGAACACCAAAATGCTTCACAGGATTTTAATGTCGAGTGCAGTGACTGTGTTTTTCTAAGCGAATGCAGCAATAACAGCAATGTTTCACAAAACAGCCCTGAAGTGAAATGCCCAATTTTAACTGGAGGATTGTTGGCTGGGCACTGGGAAAAACTCTTGAATTTCTGAACAAAATGGATTCAATCCTTTTCAGCAAAATATCCCTTTCAATAATTCCCATCCTGTAGATGAAAGCTTGCCATCCTCAAATACTCAGTTGTGAGGGCCTAGCTGAAGATCAATCAATAGCCAGGCTACTATGGCTACTATGCTGCACTATATAACCTCCTGATGTGGAAGGAGCTTTATAAATCTTTTCTTGATTGCACATTCACTGGGAGAGACAATCAGTGAGTCAGAAGTGATTATAAGCATTACTACCGTAGCCTGGGCACCAAAGTGAGGATGATGCATTGGCAGTGGCTGAAATGCTTGTTTTGCAGCTCAGAGCTTGAATGTGGCAGTTGTGTGGTTGTGATTGCGCTGGGCACAGCCAAGCCTGAGGCAGCCTGTGAAAGAACCCCGGACACTTGTCTTATCCTGCGTCAAGCACCCCTCCTGTTGGCTACACACAGAATGGCACTCGGTCACAAGGATTACATCTGGCTGCAGCCCATTCACCCATCGACCCAGAAAAACAACATTGGTTGCACTATAGAAATGCCTCCACTGCTCTATATATGGTAATTAGTCATGAATGTTAGCTCTGCCTTTCTCCTCATCACTTCCTTTTGTTCCCTTTCTGGAGACTATGATTTATGCCACAGACTGTACCGAGCCGCTGCCGTGTGTTACCACAAATTGCCACAAAGCCTTTGTTCGTCTGCGCTGCTTGTGAACTATTTAAACCTGAGACAGACACTGCTTCCCAGCCTGTGACAAACGACCGAGACCAGCGAGCTGCCCACAGACTCTCCGGTACCTGTTACTTCCATTAAACACTCTGAGGCTTGCGGCACTCAGATTACATTTGAAAGTACAAGGTCATGTGAGGAAATCAAACAGAATAAAACAATTGCCCTTTGAAGATAGCAGCTCAGGCATGCCATGTCGTTCCACAAACCAATCCCCAGATTTAGAGCCATTTCCTCTTAAACTACCATCAGAATCCTTTGTTTTCCATTCACTGTTAACCCCATAGAAAAATACAAATCTACAGCACGGAGGAGGCCATTCAGCCCATCACGCCTCCACTGGCTCACAGAGCAAAGATATTGCATCAATCCCATCGCCCCACCCTATCCCTAAACTCCTTCAAGCTCTCTCTTCCATATGCTCGCATGTGTCTCTTTGTTTTTTGCAAGTGCATTGGCTCGCTGCAATCCAGTGTCACCATTTTTAAACATCTGATCGTACCTCTGTGTTTAACTTGTAGTATTTCTTAACGAGTTTCCTTAATGATAAACTTCAAGTCACTTACATGCTTCTGGTGATCGGGAGGATGTCTGAGGTGATATTCGTACAATAGGCGAGAATTCTGACGGATTCCATACTCCACAAGTCAAGATTTAATTACAACAACAACGTGCCTTCACACGGGGCAGTGTCCCGGAGCCCTTCACAGTGGCAGAGTCTGACAACGAGCCAAGGGGAGAGAAGGAGGGGGGAGGTGACCGTAAGCACGATCAAAAATCAAGGTCTTTAGGTGAGATTTGTAGGTGGGGAGGGAGGGTGTGAGGTGGCGAGATCGAGGGAGAGAGTTCCAGAGTTTCGGGGTCAGTGGCTGAAGGCACGGCCACTGATGGTGGAGCGGAGAGGACGAGGGACAATTAGAAGGCCAGAGGCGGCCGAGCAGGTGGGCGGGAGGGGGGGAGGGAGGTGCGAGGGCATGAAGGGATTTGTAAACAAGTGAGGATCTTGAAATTGATCCGTTTGGTGATTGGGAGCCAGTGGGGCCTGGAGAGGGCTGGTGTGATGGGGCACAGGGTTTAGTGGGGGGGATTGGGCGACAGTGGGGCCTGGAGAGGGCTGGGGTGATGGGGGACAGGGTTTAGTGGGGGGGATTGGGAGCCAGTGGGGCCTGGGGAGGGCTGGGGTGATGGGGTTTAGTGGGGGTGAGTATCCACAGCTGAGATTTGAATTAGTTGTGTTTTGTGTATGGTGGAGCTGGGGAGACCAGCGAGGAGGACGTTGGAATAGTCTGGAGTGACTAAGGTCTGGACAAGAGTTTTGGCTGCGTTGCTTGTGAGATACAATTTCATGCATATTGTATTTTTATGCTGCTATATAAATGTAATTTGTTGTTGTTATTTGTTTGCCAGTAAATTGCTGCAATCAGCAGCATGTACACAGGACACACTGGGAAGGGGAGAGGGGTTCAGACAGTGTGAGTAATGTGAAGCCTTGCTTCTCATATATCCTGCACAAGTTAATGCCGATCACCGCACATCAGCGAAAGGAGTCACTCTCCCTGTGTCCTCCTAACAGGCCTCTGGATAAGTTGGCTTTTTACTTCATGGCTGTTTGTGGGACCTTGCAGAGAGCAAATTGTCTCTCACTAAACCTAACAGCAATTCCCTGTGAAGTGCTTTGGGACATTTTGACATTATACGCACTGTATCAAATGCAAGGATTATAAGCAGCATCTTTTTAAAGTTGATCAGCCTCTGTGCTGCCCCATTGCTGGGATGAGCTCACCTAACTAGCGGGTGAGTGAAACCAATGTACAATTACTGTGGGCGACGCTGAAATGGCTCAATGAGCACCTGAAGGGTTTGTTTTAAAAACAAAGAATTACAGTATCAAAGAGCACAGTATGTTTTCTCATAAATCCAGGTCTCAGCATTACACAGGCCTGAGCACGCTAAGCACACTAATTATTATGTTCCTACAATGTTCAGTTAGAATCATTTGGCCAAGGCTTGCCTGAGGCCCCCCATCACCCCCACCCCCCATCACCCCCGCCCCCCCCCCCCACCCGCTGCCGTATCAGTTTTACGCTTGAAAACAAAGCATTTTTGTTTGATGGGGAGTAGAACAAACTGCGACACCAAGAATCCAAGAATTTGTAATCTTCCTGCGAGGGAGATTAAGTGTGTAACGTGAATCATTTGCCACATTGTTGAATACAGTACAATATACTGCTGAATACGATACTGTTCACCAGTGCAGGATTCTTAGTTTGAGGAGCGCATTTTTTTTGGTAACAACAACAACTTGCTCTTAAAAAGCATCTTTTTTGTAACATGACACACCGAGCAAGGTGGGAAAGGCAATATAAAAGCACAAATAAAGAGAGAAGGTTTCTAGGAGAGTAAAATGAATGTTGATGGCTGGAACATCCACACTGCAGCAGTAATGAAACTAAAGTTATAAACGTTTGCCATCCTTGGTCAGAAATAAATCCTAAACTTTAGTCGTGGTTCAGGGACATCACCCAGTGAGCAGTTGAGCTGTACAGACTGCAAAGATCCCAGGTTCAATGCCTACTCTGTGCTAAGTGAACTGATCTCAGTGAGGGTGCTTGTTGGGGTGCAAGCTCGTCAGAGTAGGGATGGGAAACGTCACCAGGGTTTCTTGCTCATTGCCGCGCCCTGACACCCCCTGGGGGGCTATGGACCTGTGGAAATATTGAGTAAATTCACATTTACTGAAACCGGAAAATGGTTCCCTTAAAGGTTTTTGGAAACTGATGTGCTTTTCTATTGAGATAAAATAAATGGGCAAATGAGCAAACTCCCTGCTTGTCAGTCTCCCCAACTCTCCCTCCACAGGCTACAGATCATCCAGAACTCTGCAACCCATGTCCTCTCCCGCAACAGGCTCCGTGACCCTATCACCCCCATCCTCGCCCGACTCCACTGGTTTCCCATCACACAGAGGATACAGTTCAAGATCCTGGTCCTCACCTTCAAAGCCCTCCATGGTCTTGCTCCCCCTGACCTCTGCGACCTCCTAACCTCCTACCATCCTGCTTGCTCCCTCCACTCAGCGGACTTCGGCCTGCTTCACGTCCTCCGCCTCGCTCGCCCCACTATTGGCGGGTAGGCCTTCTGCCACTTTGCCCCCACCCTCTGGAACTCCATCCCACAGTACCTTCACACCGCCCTATCCCTTGCCTCTTTCAAGACCCGTATCAAGACCCTCCTCTTCGACTGTGCCTTCAATCACCCTGCTTCCCTCTCTACCCTCCGCCCTCTCCGATCCCGACCCCCAGCTCGGCTCCAAAACATTGACTGTCCAGCGCCTTGAGACGTCCTCCTGAAAGTGAAAGGCGCTTTACACGTGTAATTTTGTTGTTGTTGTTGTTGTTGTTCTGAAGGGTTAAACATCCATGGTGACAAAGGGTGATGTGTTTGAATTGGATTAGCGTTCCCCTGCTGTCTGATTGTCTGTGGGTTGTCAGTCAGTGACACAGGTTGTGCTTTTTAAAAAGAAACTGGTCAGCAGAGCATTGAAAATAACCAACCCGACTGAACTCCCTGCTGAGCTGTAACCTGCTCCCTGCTGTAACCAGCCCTGGTATAACCTTCTGGTACAAATCTATTGAGCAGTGAGGGAGTGCTGTGTGGGAAGGAGAGGAGAAGGGAGTAGGGGGCTTCCTCTCCTGCCCTCCTTCCCCCCTCCTACCCCTTGCACGTGAACAATACCTACCTCGCATAGAGGCCCAGAGGATGATCAGTGGCTGTAAAACCATATCCAACAGCTAAAGGAAAAAGAAGACAAACTTCTTCTTCAGAGGAGGAGAGGAACTAAGTGGTGGAGGGACAAAATGAGCTCATCATTAACGTACATCTAAGTTATGCCTTCAATGCAAATGCTGTGGTAAGCAGTCTGTTGTGTCAGCTACTCTGGGCAGATTTCCATTCTACTCTATTCTTTCAGCAGCACAGACATAGTTGCAATGACTTAGCTTGATCTATAGGCAACGCCACTACCCAGTGATTGGGGTATTAATAAATTTTCAAGACCACAGAAAGAGCAAGGAATCCAAGCGACACTGAAACTCACTCCTGCCCAAGCAACCCAATGCTGCAGCACTTAAAACCCAACAACCATCTGCCAGACAAAAAGCCCCACAGTCGCCCCGAAAGCAGTTTGAAGTCTTGAGCATTCAATGATGATAAATTCTTCTGCTTCCCATGGCAACCATTCAATGAAAAAAACAGTGACATGTTTTGAAGTGGAATAGATGCTCACTGCATTTTTGACTAATGAGATAATTCAAAAGCATCTTCTAAACAAGGCCTCCCCTTAAAGTATAAAGCTTTTAGTTGAGTACAGAAACATTTATGTTAAGAAGCTATAGGAGATCTCCAACATTCAACCTTGGAGACACAGTGGCACTCTTCCAGTATTGCTGAAATTTATTCCGCTAAATTATTTTCATTTTCACTGTGAGCAAAGCTTTTCTAAACTCTTCCAACCTGGTGGCTTTTGTTAATCAAGTTAAAAAAAAGTTCTTAATATTCCTGAACTTTTAGCAAACTTTTAGAACAAAGGTTTCAATCTGGTATAAGCTATAACAAAGCAAATAACTGGGCTCTTTCCAAATGCTCTGCAATGACTTGGATGCAACTGTGACGGGACATGAGACACAAGCAGATGGTAACAGAGGGGATGAGGGACAAACAGGAAGCCGGAGCTAACCGATCAGAGGCAGCGGGTGGTGGAGTGGGGAGTGAGCAGGTTGGAGAGAGAGGGAGTTGCGAGGACATGAAGGGATTTGAAAACGAATGAGGATTTTGAAATCAATCCATTCAGTAATTGGGAGCCAGTGGAGCCTGACAGGGACTAGGGTGATGGGGTGACATTTAGTGTGGGTGAGCATCTGAGTGGCAGAGTTTTGAATCAGTTGTATTTTGTGTTTAGTGAAGCTGGGGAGACCAGTGAGGAGGGTATTGGAATAGTCCAGTTGGGAAGTGACGAAGGTCTGGACGAGGGTTTCGGCTACGTTAGTTGTGAGGTACAGACGGAGGTGGGCCATGTGGCGAAGATGGATAAACGCATTCCTGGTCAGGGAACGGATGTGTGGTAGAAAGGAAAGCTGGGGATCGAACCTGAAGCCTAAGTTGCGCACATGTTCGGAGAGTCTAAGGGAGAACAGGGGAGGTTGAGGAGTTCAGACCCACAGGAGAGAAGCCGTTGATGGGAACCAAAGAGTATGGCTTCCGCTTTGCCAACATTCAGCTGCAGGAAATTTGTACTCATCCAGACAAGCTGACAGGACATCAGTGGGACTGGGAGTCACAGCTGAAGGAGAAGTAGATTTGGGTGTCATCCGCATACATGTGGAAGTTGACCCCGTGTCTGCGGATGACATCGCGCAGGAGGGAGCATGTGGACAAGGGAAAGAATAGGCCAAGGTTGGAGCCGTGGGATACCCCACAGGTGACCGGGCGGGGGCGGGAGGAGAAACCGTTTGCCGAGATGCTGCTGGCAGTTGGTTATGTAGGACTCGAACCATGTGAGTGCGGTCCCACTAAGGTGGATGAGGGAAGAGAGGCGGTGGAAGAGGATGGTGTGGTCAACTATGTCGAATGAGGCAGAGAGGTCCAGGAGAACAAGGAGACAGAGGGAATCCCTGGTCACACAGAGAGAGGACTGAGGCTGTACTGACATTAACAGTCACAGTCACTATCCCAAGCATGTTTTGCTTTCAGTGTCTTTTTTACTTAAAGAAATATAACGCACTTAAATGTAAGTTCAGCGCATTTTCTTTCTCATTCTCCTCATCCTCTCCTCCTCAGTTTCAAACATCAGACTTGCATGTTCTTCTTTTCTATAGATTTCAGCTCAACCAGAAGATGATAACAATTTTACATCCGTCTACTTGGGTGTTTAGCTGAGATGCTGAAACCAACTCAAATAACAACAACAACAACAAGATTCCATTTATAAAGCGCCTTTCACGTCAGGAGGACGTCCCAATCTTTATGAACAGATTAATAACTAATATCCAATCCGAATATTGAAAGAAACGCATAAGCGTTTGTTTATTATTGTGGATCAATTCTCTCCCACCATTACAGTGTCTGAGTAGGATAAGTATAAAGAGGAATTACTTCCTTTCCCCCATAAAGTCCTATTGCAGTACAATTGGCAAAGCACTGTTATATGTGGTAGTCATGGTTACTGCACAAGAATAGCAGTGCAATGCCTTTGTTCACTGTTTCAAAAAGTTAAGCATTTTCCATTCAATTAAAAATCTGCATCAATGGATAATGGCAGGACATGGGTTCAATAACACACCTGGAAATTGATTTTACCCCAAAAAAATCTATAAAATGTTTTGTTTCAAGTTGCCAAGTTATTGGTCACAATCCCACCCGGAAAACACACACAGCCCACAAGTTATGAAGTGCTGGAAACTCCTTAAGCAGTGGAGTTGACTGCAAATAGCATTGAGAGCCAATCTGCCTCTCTCAAAGGGGAATTACAAGATCCAAACCTGAGCAGCAGATTGCAGTGTGAGTTGAGGTTTGTTTTTGGTACAAAAGAACTGAGAGTGAACTTACCGCAAGTCAACAGCAACAGCACAACCAGCACAGCAGAGGGGGGGGGAGGGGGCGCCGCTCGCCCCTCAGCCATGGCTACTGCTCACCAGCCCGGAGACCCCTCAGGGAGACAGACAGCCGTGTGGAGGGGACCCCACCAGCAGATGCCCTCTCTCGCATGTCCTTCCCTCCCAGTGCTGTCCCCGACTGACCATCAGAGGGCACCGCTCACACTCCGTCACCTCTGAGCACTGATCCCAGTGCCCCGACACCGGCTCTGCTCAGCCCGTGAGAAGCATCTGCTAATACATGGGGTGGAGCTGTGGCGCAGATTGGAGGTGGATTAGCGATGGCAGAGTAAAGCCAAACAGCTCCGGATCACCCCAAGTGAAATCGCGGCTCCCAGCAATGCAACACCTTTGTCCCTCTGTGTTCAAAGTGTAATTAACCGTCCTTCCGTGCTTTCATTTAATTCTTCGCAGACTGAATTTATTCATCAGCTAAAGGCAGAATGATTTGTATCCCATTTACGCAACGGCACCTATTTCAGGAGTATATTGCTTCCTCCAAGAGATATCATAAATCAAGGATTCAGATTTAGTGCCACTCATTGAAATGATGAGCATCAGGTGGTGAAGTTTTATAACAGCGTTGATGTGATATGACATTTAATCTGCATTTGAAATGTTGCAAATATGTGCTGGGAAAATCCATCATATACAGTACTTATAATAATAATCCTTGCACACATAATTATTTCGGGAGGACTTGTTTGCAGGGCTATCGGGAGAGGGTGGGGTTGATCAGGATTAAGGGGAGAGTGGGATGGAGTGGGATTGATCAGGGCTATGGGGAGAGAGCGGGGGAGTGGGGTTGATCAGGGCTATGGGGAGAGAGCGGGGAGTGGGGTTGATCAGGGCTATGGGGAGAGAGCGGGGAGTGGGGTTGATCAGGGCTATGGGGAGAGAGTGGGGGAGTGGGGTTGATCAGGGCTATGGGGAGAGAGCGGGGGAGTGGGGTTGATCAGGGCTATGGGGAGAGAGCGGGGAGTGGGGTTGATCAGGGCTATGGGGAGAGAGTGGGGGAGTGGGGTTGATCAGGGCTATGGGGAGAGAGTGGGGGAGTGGGTTGATCAGGGCTATGGGGAGAGAGCAGGGAGTGGGGTTGATCAGGGCTATGGGGAGAGAGCGGGGAGTGGGGATGATCAGGGCTATGGGGAGAGTGGGAGAGTGGGGATGATCAGGGCTATGGGGAGAGAGTGGGGTTGATCAGGGCTATGGGGAGAGAGCGGGGAGTGGGGTTGATCAGGGCTATGGGGAGAGAGTGGGGGAGTGGGGTTGATCAGGGCTATGGGGAGAGAGTGGGGGAGTGGGGTTGATCAGGGCTATGGGGAGAGAGTGGGGTTGATCAGGGCTATGGGGAGAGAGTGGGGGAGTGGGGTTGATTTGGAAGCTGTTTTCAAAGAACTGGCATAGACACGATGGCCGAATGGCCTCCTTCTGTGCTGTAAAATTCCATGATTCTATGATTCTGTGATTTGACTTAGCGCCTTATCGGAGCATTTTACGGGATATATAGTAAAGTGGTTTTGACTGTGTGTGTTGTGAGGGAAACCCTCAGCGCCATAGCGTCTCAAGACGTTATCCTATGTGAAACGGTTACATATAAATTTGTTGAGTTGTAATAACAGGGATAAAAATGAACAAAGTGGCCACAGAGGCAAGAGATCCAGAGTCCAAGCCTCTCATCCATTCCAGGTCACCCTCTGCTCTTGGTGGGTGGGGGGGGGGGGGAATCCTGGCAGATGCTGCATGAAAGAGAAAGCCTTATCTCAGGAGCGTGAAGGCCTTTGGATGCAGAGCCCTCCTCACAGCTGTAACAAACCACACTGACAAGCTTCACAGCACTGCTCAGATTGCTACACTGCCTCCCACAGAGTGCAGCTCAGACTTGTGTCTACCTGCACCTCGCACTGCCAGACAGTAAATGCATGGGAGATGTGCACATGTCCCTATCAGCCACAGCGGGTTTCTTACCTTGTCCCGGTCCCTTAGAACATTGGGCAGTTTTAAGACATTTTAACTTTTAATGGCTCTGAGACGCTCCCCGTGACGATCTCTCTGGGTACAGATGATTAATGGAGGATCCAGAATCCACCGTGAAATTCACTCCATTTCACGGTCTGGATCTTCCCACTTCACACAACAAGTGGGATTTCCGAGACCAGAAAGGATTTTTGGACGTCTCTTGAATTTAGACTCTGTACAAAAACTGAGCTACTGATGTGGAACAGGGAACCATTCTGCATCTTCACAGGACTCAATGAAATGCTCTTTTATATCCCTTTCCTACAGTTACTTCACTCCGTGGTCTTGCTCCCCCCCCCCCCCCCGACCTCTGCAACCCCCAACCACCCCCTAGCAACCTGCTCGCTCCCTCCGCTCAGCGGGCTCCAGCCTGCTTCACATCCCCCGCCTCGCCAGCCCCACAATTGGCGGGCGGACCTTCAGCTACTCTGCCCCCACCCTCTGGAACTCCATCCCGCAGTCCCTCCGCCTCACCCCCTCCCTCACCACCTTCAAGACCCTCCTCTCAACCATGCCTTCGATCTCCCTCCTTCCCTTCACCCTCCCCGACCCCAACCCCCAGCTCGGGTCTGAAATGCTGATTGTCCAGTACCTTGGGACATCCTGATGTGAAAGGCGCTTTACACACATAAATTTGTTGTTGTTTGGAGTCCTGTAGCTCAGTGGTTAGAGCCTTGCAAATGAGAGACCTGGGTTCAATCCCAGGCAGAGGGCGAAACCTTGGGCAAGTTTCCTTACTCCACACGCCTGATAATAATCCCTCCAACAACAAAACAATAATAAATTGGTCATTTCAATCCACGACTGTTTGTGGGATGCTGCTGTGTGCAATTGGCTGCCGCGTTTCGCCCACAAATATACAGTCAATTCACTTTACAGCATATTCTGTGAAGCGCTATATCAAATGTAAGGATTATTATTACTGTTGTTGTTGTTGTGTTGTACGTGTGGCATATTACGATGAAGCGCTTTGAGACATTTCAGCATCTTTGGGCGTAAAGGTCCTTCTGACCACTATCCAGAGCCAGGATCCTGCTGGAAGGTGTGTGTGTTTGTGTGGACAGCAGTGAGGACAGGATAAGGCTGTGATCCCTCACCTCCCTTAATCTGTTTATAATCGCTATCAAATCTCACAGGTCAATTGAATAATGGTCAGTTGAGCGAACTGGACCTGTACACCAGGAAGTCATCACTTTTCCGAAGAAAATTGGAGTAAATTGGGCAGGAAAAAAATCACAAATAGCTATTGTGGTTTTATAATAATAAAAGTCCCTCCATTTGATGCTGTGTCTGTCTTTCACACTGGGAGGAGGTCTCCAAGTGCTTTACAGCAAATGCAGCATCCAATTTGCGCACTCAATGAAGTGAAATATTAATGTAAACAATGGATATTTAACAGATAGTGAGACGGTCTCCCATCGTGAAAGGTTCTATGTAAATGCAATTTGTTGTTGTTGTACTTGTTTGTAGCAATAGTTTTGTATTACACGTTGGACATGTTCAGTTTCACTCACAGGTTAAGTATTTGTTTATTTTTCAGCGGATTCACTGCCTTTAAAAGCAGAAAATTCTGGAAATCAACATCTGAAACAACAGGTTAACCTCCTGGCTGTGATCCCCTCATCCAGGACTAGGTCACACTCAGACCATGAAACTAGTTTCTCTTCCAGTACCTGAATAACCCAGTGTGTGTTTTCTAGTGTTATTTTCTAATAAACTGTACAAATTTAAGATCATTACCAAAAAGTACAAAGGGAGAGGTTTACAGAATTAACTTTTATGCAAAGATTCATTCAATGTCACGGGCAAACACAATGGTTGGAGCATTTAAAAGTAAGCTTTTAATAGGAAATTAGACAAACATCTGATAAAGAAAAAAGGATAAAAAAAAGGTTGTGATGGAAAGGGCAGAGGAGGGGGACTAAATGGAGAGCCCTTTGGAGGCCAGCAAAGGTACAATGACCTTCTGTGTTGTAAAATTCTTATGGTTCTATAACGTTATTTCAAATTTTCAATATTCCCAGTTTTTCTGGACTTGTTCAATGAGATACGTGACTGCTACTAACAGCTCTGGAATCCGTGCTATTATTACTTGATAAACCTTGCCTTTCACGAGATATCGGTGAAGAAATAAAAGCTGTTTTCTATGCACTTGTATGTGGGTATGAGGCATATCTCACTTACTCAGCCTCCCCACAGCAGTGAGAGAAACCATTATCTACAACCTCAAGAATGTGGAGCTTTTAGAGTGTGTCAGCAATGACACCAGATTCCAGTAAAGTTCTTTTTAAACAGTGTCCATCAGCACCTTTGTTATCTCTTCACCCACACAGTGGAAGTTGGTTTATTGTAGAAGGCAGTTGTTTGATCAATCTGCCTTATTCTAATGATAGCCACTAATACTATTACCCAACACAGATGCAGTCACATTGTAAATTGCCAGTTACAACAACAACAACAAAATGACATTTATAGAACGCCTTTCATGTCGGGAGGCATCCCAAGGCGCTGGACAGTCAGGGTTCAGAACTTGAGTGCGGGGGGGGGGTGGTGTAGGGGTGAGGGAAGGCAGAGAGGTGGGAGGGTGACGGAAGGCATGATCGAAGAGCAGGTCTTGAGACCGGCCATGAAGGAGGCAAGGGAGGAACAACAACAACAACAACAAGATTCCATTTATAGAGCGCCTTTCACGTCAGGAGGACGTCCCAAGGCGCTGCACAGTTGGGTCATGACCCGAGCAGGGGGGAAATGGTCAGGGTGAGGGGAGGGAAGGGAGGGAGAGAGGAGGGGGAAATGGTCAGGGTGAGGGGAGGGAAGGGAGGGAGCGAGGAGGAGGAAGAGAGTCGAGAGGGGAGCTGAAGGCACGGTCAAAGAGAAAGGTTTTGAGACCGGCCTTGAAGGAGGAAAGGGAGGAAGCGGCGAAGGCACTGGGGGATGGAGTTCCAGAGCCTCGGGGCTGAGAGGCTGAAGGCCCGACCACCGATAGTAGGGCGGTTGGGGCGGGGGACGTGGAGCAGACCGGAGCCAGAGGAACGGAGGGTACGGGCAGGTAGGTAGGGGGATAGTAGGTTGGAGAGGTAGGAGGGAGCAAGGCCGTGAATGGCCTTGTAGGTGAGGATGAGGATCTTGAAATCAATCCTCTGGGGGATGGGGAGCCAGTGGAGGCGAGCGAGGGTAGGAGTGATGTGGTCCCGAAGCCTGGTGCGGGACAGTACACGAGCTGCAGAGTTCTGAATGACCTGCAGCTTGTGGAGGGAGGTGCCGGGAAGGCCGGCGAGGAGAGAGTTCCCATAGTCCAGCCTTGAGGTGACAAAGGCGTGAACCAGGGTTTCAGCGGCGTGAGGGGTGAGGTAGTGCCGTAATCTGGCGATATTCCGGAGGTGATGGAAGGCGGTGCCAGTTGTGGTGCGGATGTGAGGGAGAAAGGACAGCTCAGGGTCGAACAAAAGGAAGCGAGGTGAAGGGACTGTGGGATGGAGTTCCAGAGTGTGGGGCCAGAGAAGCTGAAAGCCTGGCCACTGATGGTAGGGCGGGATAGGCGGGAGACATGGAGCAGGCCGGAGCCCACTGAACGGAGGGAGTCAGCAGGTCAGAGAGGCAGGAGGTGGCAAGACCATGGATGGCCTTGAAAGTGAGGACGAGGATCTTGAACTCGATCCCCTGGGGGATGGGGAGCCAGTGGAGTCGGGCAAGGATGGAAGTGATAGGGTCACGGAGCCTGGTGCACGAGAGTACACGAGCTGCAGAGTTTTGGATGATCTGCAGCTTGTGAAGGGAAGAGTTGGGAAAGCCAATAAGGAGTAAGGACTCCATCCCACAGTCCCTTCGCCTCGCTTCCTCCCTTGCCTCCTTCAAGGCCGGTCTCAAGACCCCCCTCTTCGATCGTGTCTATTGAGTTACGGAAACAATAGGCATTTGAGCAAATGTTTTACTTTAGATTTGGACTTTTATCCCCTGACAATCAATGATGTGGAAAATGTGTTACTCAGCAAGCTTTGGGTTGCTGAGAGGAAACTGGTACTGTTTGATAGAACTTGAGTTTGATTTATTGAGGATTAATTTTTGTCAAGATCCTTTTTATGCATTTCTTTCATCTCCACTACATACACATCAATAGTGCGGTTGGGACCATCATGATCTGATTGCTGACACCAATGATGGGATTTCCCCTTCTAAATGTCTGCTTCGAAAACTCTTGCATCCTAAAGCCTTCCGCATCCATTCACCAGAGCATGAGTGTGTGATTCAGAGGGGAGAAACGGGAGAGTTACTTTGCACAAACACTGTTTGTTCTCTACATTGTTTCTGTTGCATTTTGAGGGTTGTTTTGAATGCAACACTTTGTTTTGTATCTTTAAGTGACTGATACGAAGTACTCATTTCCCAGTTTACTACTTTGTTTCGCTCTCTCTGGTGCCTGCGTTAGTTATTCAAGGAAAGAAAGAGAGAGAGCAATGAATGGATAGTTGTTGACACTAGGTTTTATTTAATCATATATCAGTAATAAAGCTTGCATTTGATATAATGCCTTATCACGTCATCAAAACAATAACGTGCAGTGATGGTGTATTTGTTGTCAGACCTAGCAGCCAATTTGTGTGCATCCATGTCCCACGCACTGCCACAGAAGTGAACGACAGTATTGGGTCAACATTGCACATCTCCACAATGGGAACCTTTTAAATATTTCAGAAGTGTTTCTGCTCTTAATCTTGAAATGAAATTCTTAGTTATAGAGTGACGTCATATCAGCGTTGTATCTTAAAATTAAGTTACAGAGGGGAACAAAGTGATTTGTGTTCTTGCAATAAGATCTGACAGGTCCTATATTTTTCTGCCAGGATTTTACATTATAAAACAAAAATAGAAGTTGCTGGGAACACTCAGCAGGTCAGGCAGCATCTATGGAAAAAGGAACGTGAGTCAACGTTTCAAGTCCACGACCCTTCGTCAGAACAGTGTTCTGAAAATAAAAAGGAGTTCTAACGAAGACCCGAAATGTTGACTCACTTTCCTTTCTCCGTAGATACTGCCTGACCTGCTGAGTGCTTCCTGCGACTTCTGTTTTCTTTTACATGATAAATGTAGGGACAAGCAGCGAAGGGAAATAATGCATTTGTTATAGTGCCTGCCTTTCAGCGTGGCCAAAAGAAGTAAGTCTTGAGGTGGGCTTTGAAAGCGGGGAGGGAGTGGCCGAGTGGGAGGGAATCTAAGATGGAGTTTTAGAGAGCGGGGGCAGAATGGGTGACAGGGCTGGGGTGGATAGGGCGGTGGACCTGAAGCATACCAATACACAGTGCTTCCCTGTCGCTTCACTTTACAATAAATCCTGTGAAGTGTTTTGAGTCACTTTGATTAAGGCGCTATATCAAGGATTATGATTATAATCTGATTATGCATAATACCAAAAGAGCATTTAGTCAAATATGAAAAAAACATTTGGAACAATTTCTAGCCTTGACTAAGCCAAGGTTTCTGCTTGGAAACATTTTGAATGGTTGAGGAATAAATTATTCTTTTATACCAAAGGCTGAACAATGGCATCTGGCCAGAGGATCTTGGGGAGGGATCACAGTCTGGGCCATGGTTTATACAGACAACAGCTTATGACCCAATATGCTTAAAACAAACAGAATCAAGAACTGGCAGGTTTAATTAACACAGTGTTATATTGATTGGTATTAATTTCCCACTGGATACAATCCTGATAACAATCCCCTCCATCAGAACATTTGCAAATGTTTTCTCTTTGAGGTCATTAATTATTTAGATTTTCAAATCCATTCTGAATCTGCTCTCTGCCATTTGAGCGCTCGCCAGCACCACTGGCTTCTCTTCACAGCACATAACTACTCAGTGACCTGGCCACAAGGGTTATCAGGATTTTAAAAGGAAACAGAAGAGGGAGTGTGCATTGTTAGAGCAGAATTGGACAGTGTGTTTGGAAAGCAGGGTTTCTGGATGGTCTATTTACTGACTAGTTGAATAAATTGAAATTGAGTTTTGAGGTCAGATAACGGGAAACAAGATCAGAATCGTGTACCTCCCAGCAACCAGGTGGGGAGGCTGGGACCACATTGCTTGCCACTCTATTTACTGACATCAGCAATGAAGGTGTTGGAGGATTGATACAAACCACTCTGTCTCATGAATTCATGACAATTTGATTATGAAACAATCCTTGATATCACTGTGTTGCCAGTTAGTGAAGATAATTGATCCTTTACAATATTATATAGGTCTACAAAGGTGAAAGTAGCTCTTGATCCTATTCTCATCAACACAAAAGGCTAATTATATTGTAGATTGAAGAGGACGTAATCCAGATAAGTAAATGCAGGTGTTAGATCTGTTATGGTTTCCACATCAATAATGTCTTAAAGGGAGTATGGAATAACCTACCTTCAAATCCAGGAATCCAAACACATGCAACTGAAGCAATGCCATCAATACGAGATCTTAACCAGATTTGATACATAGTTGTCAATGTTAACCTCACAATCCAATAAATCCCAGTGAGCAATTGTATGTACAATTATATATTCCATAAACACACCAGCCACCATTCTCACAGGGTCTAAACTTGCACTCATTAATATCTGTGCTGAAGCGATTTCCTGTCAGCCTGAGAGCTCAGAGGCAGCTGAAGATGTTGATGGGTACTATTGTTAAAACAGCTCTATTCCTTGCCATTAACATTGACCTCACAGCATCTGCCTTAGAGTCCATCTCGACATATGTAGCCAAAGCCATTCCATTGATGAAGTTAAGGTAGATTGCATTCTGAAGACATGGTGAATTCTGGCATTCATCAATATCATCACAGTGGAGTCCCGGAGGGACAAAAATAAGGTAGGTCAGTAAATAAAAAATCACCAGGCCATCGAGAACAACATGTTGTCAAAGGCGGCTGTTTAAAATGTTATATTTTAACAGAAATATTCTTAGGAGACAACTAACAAAGTAAACTTTATCTCAAAATGATTAAAAGTGAGTTTAAACCTGTTTACTCTCATAGAACAGAACTCAATGTATCACATAAGACTCCCTGTATCAGCCGTGACTAGAAAAAAATAAATGGGACGTTGTGAACAATTTAAGTTGAAATATAAATTAGCCAATGGAATTGATAATCACTGACCTAAGCATTGTGCAAGTTTGTGTGATATCTTATGAATTATCTATTTTCTCGTATTTGTGTAGTGAGAATGTGAGAATGTTCTTAACTTCTGAACACATGATGATCTTAAAGAGCCTTTGTCATTCGTAATGTTTTCTTTCATGAAAGAGAAAGTAGTATTATCAGCATTAGCAGTTCTGTTTTGTTGTTTAACATAACAATTCTGACACCAACTCTATTGCTCAATGTTCTTGTGATTATAAGAAGTGTTAGGCGCAGAAATTGTGTTTCTCTTATATTCAGCCGAGTGATATCTGGCAACCAAAAAGATCCAAGAATAGTTCCCAATCTCTTCCCACAGCAACCGCAATCGGCACTGGGAAGTGAAAACATCAGGGCAAAGTGTGAAAAGATAGCAGGGAGTAAATGGGGTTTTAACCTACCAATTAATGGCCTGTTTTAGTGCCCCTCTACATACCCAGGCTACTCTCCAGCCTACAAATGAAATGCTTGGTTACACTTTATTTTACAAAGCAGTGCTGGCTTCCCGTATCACTGTCTCAGAACTACTGTAAACAGCAATCAATCCTCCCTCCCAAATCACCAGAAACAAGCATTGAAACTCCATGTCACATGACCCACTGTCTCTCATTTTCTGTTAATGTACCAAAGGATACAACAAAACTACTTTTAATTGATGCCCCAAAGTTGTAACAATTTAATGTTTGGTCAATTGTCTTATCTCAGAGTAACTGTGTTCGAGAGATGATTTATACTTATAGTTGTACTCAACATCACCTCACAAATTGTATTTTTCCTTGTATTTTGATGACCAAAACTATGCAGAGGGACAAGAAGATACTTGACCATTCCAGAGTATGGGAGTTCCTCAAGAGAATGACCGCCTGTGTTGATGGTTTCACATTGACAAACCGGGTCCTCTAGGAAATGGTGTATAAAGTGGACATTATATTATTGCACTATTATGTTATGTCCATGTTTCGTGCTGTTCAATTGCTTCAAGACCGATCTCAAGACCCTCCTCTTAGACTGTGCCTTCGATCACCTTCCTTCCCCCCTACCTTTCCTCCACCCTCCCCGATCCCGATCCCCAGCTCAGGTCCGAATCATTGATTGTCCGGCACCTTGGGACGTCCTCCCAACGTGAAAGGCACCATACACAGGCAATTTTGTTGTTGTTGTTGTACATCCGCATGTTGCTAGGTCAAGATTATTTTTAATTGTTATTATTAACCTTATCTGCTATAAAATTCTATGATTTTACTCTGGTTATGATCAGTTGTAGCCAGCTGATTAGTAAGAACTTGGGTTAATCAGGTTATTTATACTACATTCCTATTACTGTGCAAGGATGAATTGAAGACTTTAATTACAAGAATGGGTGCAGTGTTTTAAAAGCATAAAGGATCGTGTAAGATTCTATGGAAAATTTAAAAATCCAGGCAAACCAGGCCAACCAAAGGAGCATTTGAAGAAAGTCTGAATGAAAAGAATATGTGGCAAAATGATCCTATCCAGCTTTGCTTCCAAAATTAGTTTAAGAGCAAATCCATATCATCCAGCCTCCGCGGCTAAGTTTAGGCCACTATATGCAGCCCTACTTATCACTCTTCCAGCTAGCCACTGTCCCGCTATCCCATGTCACGTTTTACTATGCACACTTGCTATTATTTAGAACTCGAGTTTGAAGAAAGAAATACGAGATCTGATGTACTTTCTTATCATTTCCCATCTGTCTTCAGATTCTACCACTACCAGACTGCAAACGATTTAGCATTTATTAGTTTGAAGAGGTAAATTCCTTTCCCGTTAAATCACTTTAAAACGGATTGATATTGAGTAAATGTGTTTGTGGACTAATTCCTCGTGAACCTAAGCTGTGTTTGTTGACCTTCAACATTTACTCACTTGGTTATCAATTGTACCTGCAGACTGTTATCAGATTACATTGTAAGTGTTTCAGATTTAACTAGGACTACATGCAGTGAAAACCTTCCTTGATGTGAATAAGGTCCCAAACTGCTGTTAAACAGTTTACTATTTTGTCTGAAATACTGTATATTACAAATTAGAATAGATTTATTACAGCCAGTTTTGGGTGTTTGTAAACTCATCCCACAGGCGATCTGCTGGGAGCTGTTTTATTCTCTCACTGTTGAAAACAAAGAGGAAAAGCAAACAAAAATAATGCAAAGGCAGTGTGGACATGCACTGATCTCCCAGTCTATGGGGAATGATGTTAATAAAACCCATTATCTAATCAGAAGGAAAAATAAATCTGATAATAGGTTGTGACAACAGAAACTGACCTTGACCTGGAGCCCCAAGATTACAAGATTGGTCTGGATTACCCTGTGTGAGGGGGCGCTATATAAATTGTTGTTGTTGTGGATGAAGAAGGCCCTTTGGCCCATCAAATCTCATCCCCCAGAATACCTACCCTGCTGCCCTCCATCACTGCATCAAGCTTTTTAAATGAGTCTAGTGTCCTGGCCTCTACCACTTTTCCTGTACCTGTTCCAGTTGTTGATTATTTACTCTCTGCATAAAGAAAAACTTACTGCCATCTGTCCAGGAATTGCTTTTTACAACTCTAAACTATGTCCTCTTGTTCTCTGTCATGATACAACCTAAAGTATTAATTTAGGTTTACCTTTTCAATCCCATTTAAAATTGTGCATTGGGCAATATCCCATTTGCTAACCAAGTTGAAATGTCTACAGGTTCTGCACCTTAGTTACATAACTAATCAATGAAAAATAAGAGAGATTCACCTGAATAATAGCTCATGCCCTATCATTTGTACCCGCATTCATTCCCCATTGTATATCTAGGATGTCCCATCGATAAGACATGCCTTGTTTTATGCTCATATTTGTCGCCACATAATGCCCTGATCCTGTAATATTCCATGGATGGAATATTATCTGTTTTCGTTGATAGGAGATAAATATCCAGACCACCCTGCCCCTGTCTGATGTTTCAGCCAATGTTGATTTAAATTATCTCCGGGACTAGATCTCTGCCAGTCCCTAAAAACATCTGGAATTCATTTCATCCTACATCACTTCCCAGCCCCTCCCCTCTGACCCTTTACTGTTACTTGTTTAGACTCCCCTGCCTTCAGGAGTTAGCCATCTCCTGGCTTGCTCTTCAGTTCAGTTCTGCAGAAAATTCAAAAGGATTTGTGCCAGAGTTTTGCAGCAACTGCAAAGAATTCATGGGAGGCCAATAGATGGCTGCTGAAATCTGAACCTCCAAACCCTAAACAGGGTAGACATCCATCACAGCGAAACTGACCGTAAAAACAAAGTTGGATAATCAGTTCATGAATGAGTTGTGAAGCTGTTGAAATAAACAAAAATCTGCCATTTTTATTCAGTGTGGTAACATTCTGTGCATTCTACATAATTACACACAAGACATTCTTCAATCTTTCACTATTTACCTATGAAAATCTAAAGGAAATTAAATGATTTTAGCAAATCTGCGAGTGATACATTTAATTTCCATGCTCAGAAATAATCATCATGCTGGGAAGGTTTACCCCAACACAACTGAATGTGCAAATATTACAAAATAGATTTTGCCCAACTCAGCATACGGTAAAACAGAGCCCTATTATTTGCTTTATGTATCTTAATCTACAGCAGCTCGGAGTGGTGGGGGAGGGCAAATTAGATCTTGAAGCCAGAATCTTTCTTACAGCTCTGAACTAATTCTTCATTGTAACCTGGAGCTGAGATTAATTGTAAAAATAAACAGCTGTCAAGAATAGACCTATTGGCAGCTTTGTGGAGGTGGCATCTGTATTCAAGGCCTGACATTAACCTTTGAGGTCTCTGGGTTCTGCACCACTGCCCTCACATGGGACCAAAGAGTGAATGAATCACAACTGGTTTATAGCAATATGGGATGATTCAGAGTGGGACATGCAAAGTTCTTACTGGCAAAACCCTGTTTGCAGATGCACATGTTGGTGCCAATCTCATCACAGGTCTGGACAGCAGTCGTTACCCTCACAGTCGTCGATGTTTATTTCACACAAGTCTCCGCTGAACCCATAGGATCATTGGCATGAGAACTGATTGAACCCAGGTGTCTTCAGTGCATTCAACCACATTGTGACATGGTTGAGTTAAACAATTGTTGACATTCTCTTGGCTGTAGAAGCCCCCCCAGCCCTGCGCAACATCAACAAATTGCATTTGTACAGCGCCCTTTACTCTGGGTAGCAGCCTGGAGAACTTGACAGTGTCGGAGTCTGACCCTGAGCCAGGGGGAGAGGGAGGGGGGAGGTGACCATAAGCACAATCAAAAGGTAAGGTCTTTAGTGGATTTGAAGGTGGGGAGGAAGGGGCAAAGTGGAGAGATTCAGGGAGAAAGTTCCAGAGTTTTGGGGTGTAGTGGTTGAAGGCACAGCTACTGATGGTGGAGGGAGCGAGGGACAAACAGGAGGCCAGAGCCGGCCGAGGAGAGACAGTGAGTGCTGGTGTGGAGTGTGAGCAGGTCAGAGAGGGAGGGAGGGAGGTGTGAGGGAATGAGGGGATTTGAAAATGAGTGAGGATCTTGAAATCGATCCATTCTGTAATTGGGAGCCAGTGGAACCTGACAGGGACTGGTGTGGTGGGGGGATGGAGATTTGTGTAGGTGACTGTCCGGGTGGCAGATACTGAGGTAGTTGAATTTTGTGTATTGTGGAGCTGGGGAGACCAGCGAAGTTGGAATAATCCAGTGGGAAGTGCCAAAGCCGTGGATGAGGGTTTCAGCTGCTTTGGTTATGAGGTGCGGGGTCGGTGAGTCTGAGGGAGAGAAGGGGAGGTTGAGGAGTTCAGACCCACAGGAGAGAAGCCGTTGACGGGAGCCAATGAGTATGGCTTCCGTCTTGCTGACATTCAGCTGTGGGAAATTTGTGCTCATCCAGACAAGCTGATAGGACATCAGTGGGACTGGGAATCACAGCTGGAGGAGGAGTAGATTTGTGTGTCATCCGCCTACATGTGGAAGTTGACCCCGTGTCTGTGGATGACATCCTCGAGAGGGAGCATGTGGATAAGAGAAAGAAGGGGGCCAAAGATGGAGCCTTGGTGTATCCCGCAGGTTACTGGGTGGGGGTGGGAGGAAAAACCCTTTGCTGAGATGTAGTGTTGGCAGTAAGCTAAGTAGGACTTGAACCATGCGAGTGCGGTCCTACTAAGGTTGTTGAGGGAGTAGAGGCGGTGGGGGGTGGCATGGTCGACTGTGTTGAATTTGGTGGAGAGTTCCAGGAGGATGAGAAGCAGAGCTTCCACACAAGTGTTGTAAGTAGCTCCATTCCAACAAGGGCAACTGTGAACACACTCATCAATAATAATAATAATAATCCTTGCATTTGACATAGCTCCTTATCATATCATTAAGACGTCTCAAAGCTCTTCACAGAACATACTGTAATGTGAATTGACTGTATATTTTGTTGGCAAAAACACGCCAGCCAATTGCGCACAGCATTGAGCATCCCACAAACAGTCGTGGATTGTGTGACCCAACTATTTTTTTCCATTGATTACTACCCCCAGAAAGCAATCAGCCAATCGACTGACAACCGGATTCCTACTTACTGCTACTTACAGGGGCGTGTGGAGTAAGGAAACTTGCCTAAGGTCTCATCCTGACTGGGAATCAAACTTTATTATCTCAGCAAAAGTCCAGGCCAGGTCTGTTCTACACCAATGCATTCCAGCTATAAACATTCCTCATGGCTGTCTTGTTTTTCCTCATAGGCCCTATATGTGGAGTCCTGTAGCTCAGTGGTTAGAGCACTCGCTTTGCAAGTGAGAGACCTGAGTTCAATTCCAGGCAGAGGGCGAAACCTTGGGCAAGTTTCCTTACTCCACACAGAGCCTAATAATAATCCCTCCAAAACCAAAAACAATAATAAATTGGTCACTTTCAATCCACGACTGTTTGTGGGACATTGCTGTGCGCAATTGGCTGCCGCGTTCGCCACAAATATACAGTCAATTCACTTTACAGTGTACTCTGTGAAGCGCTTTGGGATGTCCTCCCGACGTGAAAAGCGCTATATCAAATGCAAGGATTATTATTATTATTATTATTATTATTATATGAGGTGTGTACGAAATGTAAAACTATGCATTGAATTGCACATTAACTGCCTGAATTCCTGTAATTACTTTTAAAAAACATTAAATCATTAAAAACACTTTAAATCCAGTGATACAATTCCAAACAATTGCCCTAAGGAAATACTCAATAAGATTACATGAAAATGTTGTGACAGCATATCCCATGGAACGAGAAATAGCAAATGACCTGGTCACATATTGTGTTATCACAGGAGGCAACACAGGATTAATGCGCTGTGTGTTACACTACGATTAGTTTTGAGTGTCTGATAGTGGAATTAATGCTCAGTGTCTCTGGATGGGATTAATGCTGATTTTACTTGTATCTGTACAGTCACAAGTACAAGCACCTCAATGCTATCAATGTGGTGGCTGTTAATAAAGCCGGACTGTGACTGGCATTTTGATGTAGCCGTTGTCTCCAGCATAACCTGAGACAAACAAAATAAACATAAACTATATTCCAGCTGTTGTCTTGAGCTATTCAATTGCCCCCAAAGTAAATCTTGCATTTAATTCTCATGAAAAGAGGAAAATAGTAATTGAATGCTCTAACAAGTGCAAAAATATCAAGTTATTAGCTGACAGCTCAGTTAGTTAGGTGACGAGGACAAAGTGCAGAGTCTCCCAATCCCCCAGAAATTGCCACCAAGTCACAGAGCTCTCTGTTCTCCATCACCGCAGGCTGTCTGTGGGTAAACAATGTTCTTTCAGCCCCATACCTTCCTATCGAATCTTTAGAATCTTTTTCCATTCGGCTCCTTATCCCCTTTCCCTATCACTCTCTGATATCCTATTAAAAATATAATTTCTTATATATAGATTAAACAGGAGGTCGCATCTCAGTAACCAACACCTTAATTTAACTAGAGAACAACAATAATAATAATCCTTGCATTTGATATAGCACTTTTCACGTCTTCTAGACGTCTCAAAGCGCTTCACAGAATATACTGTAATTGCGCACAGCAATGTCCCACAAACAGTCGTAGATTGAAAATGACCAATTTATTATTGTTTTTGTTTTGGAGGGATTATTATTATTAGGCGTGTGGAGTAAGGAAACTTGCATCTATATAGCGCCCCTCACCAGGATAGAGTCCCAGAGCACTCAATACATGTTACTATTTCAGTAACATGGGTTAATGTATCAATCCTGGGATTATTTTCCCATTTTGGCGTTAGATAATTTGCACTTTATGTGGAACACAGATTAGGTAAAGATAACAAATAGACTTTATCAGTGAATCACAATGAACCCTGAACTGTCAGGATGGAGCCTTGAGACTCCGAGGTTCTGAACAAACCTGAGTTAAGAGGCTCTTTTTGCTCAAAATTGTTTGTAAGAGCCAAGGTTTTAATCGATGATGGAAAACAAATTATAGTCCAATATGCACTGCTCATCTGGGGCCAACAAAGGGAATTAATTTAACACCTCTTAACTGTTTTTTTAGGATAATTAAGATTTAAGATGATGAGCCTCTGGACTGTACAATGGGCAGAGCAGATGGAAGCAAACTGGCAGAATAATGCAGAAGACTATTGGTAACAGCAGTTCTGCTACAACTATGTGCAACTTGTGGTAAAATATGAATGATTTATGTTGCTTTGCGACCTCTTCTGGCTAAAAGTATGAAGTTATGATTTGGGTCATTTGTTTTCGACTGTATTAATGAGACCCTGTAGTAATAATAATAACTCTTGCATTGAATATAGCCTTACCACATTATAAAGTCTCAAAGTGCTTTGCGGGATTTACTGTAGTGTAGTGTGAAACAAATGCATTCTATCTCAATTTGTGTTTAAATAAAGAGTCATGTGAAGAATTTTTAAATACTAATGTTGGTGCTGTCAGTAGCAAAAGTGGACAGACAGATATCTAACTTACTGTAGTACCTCTGCCGATTAGGAAGGCTTCTCAGCTAATACCATCTGTATTTGTGGATTATTGTCTTCCAGTGTAGATCAGACACCAGATGGTGCACACAAGTGAGATAAATTAGATTTCGCAGCAACTTATTTAACATCAGAATCACAATAGACCCTATGCTCAACATGTGATATATAAAATAGAATAGTTTGTGAACAGTACTGGCCATTTTCAGATAATTACATACATCACACTGAACTCCAGAAATGTGTAGCAAAGAAGGCGGCTATTTGACCCATGATATAGTGCTGGCTTGTGAGAGAGTAATCCATTCAATCTCATTTACCTGTCTTTTCCTCCATACCCTGCAAATTATTCTTTTTTAGATATCAATAAATATGTGGGAGTGGAGCTGTGATTTTTAAGTTGTACAATACAAACATTTTGTGAAGAAACCCATCTATTTTTTCCAGCAGTGTTAGGTTAATGGTGAAAATAACAAGATTACATAAACCAAAGATGTTAAAGTATTTTACCTAAACATTTCACAAAATTCAAAAAAGATGAAATGTTGAAATTTTAATATTAATACAATAAGTCCAAACTCTTATTGTAATTTTTCACCCTCACCTAATGTGTCCATAAAAGGGCGAGGAATAGAACAATGACATCAGAGAATTGTATCGTGGGTATCCAGAACTTTTTGAGGTTTTAATGGAAGATGGTTCCAATGAAAACAAGAAGTAAACCATGTAAGAGCACCACCTTGTGCTGGAAACAGGTCCATGTGATTCCTGTAGATGTTACTATAGTTACCCTCAGCCTGTTTCAGTGCCATGTCACCTGTCGTCAATGTATAACCTATGAATCATAGAATTATACAGCACAAAAGAAGGCCATTCGGCCCATTGTGTCTGTGCGGTTCTTTGAAAAGAGCTTCTAAATCAACCCCACTCCCCCGCTCTCTCCCCATAGCCCTGATCAACCCCACTCCCCCACTCTCTCCCCATAGCCCTGATCAACCCCACTCCCCCACTCTCTCCCCATAGCCCTGATCAACCCCACTCCCCGCTCTCTCTACCAGCCTTTCAGGCAATGCATTCCAGATCCCAACAACTCGCTGTGTGAAAATATTTCTCCTCACCTCCCCTCTGTTTCTTTTAACAACTATTTTAAATGGGTGTCCTCAGGTTACCGACCCACCCGCCAGTGGGAATAGTTTCTCCTGTTCACCCTATCGAATCCCCTCATCATTTTGAAAACTTCTATTAAGTCTCCTCTTAACCTTCTCTGCTCCAAGGAGGATAACCCTCACTTCTCTACCTCTCCTGATAACTGAAGTCCCTCATTCCTGGTACCATTCTGGTCAATCTCCTTTACACCCTCTCCAATGCCTTGACATCCTTCCTAAAGTGTAGTGCCCAGAACTGAACACAGTCTGTAGCTGAGGCCTAACCAGTGTTTTATATAAAGGTTCATCATAACTTCCTGACTTTTGTATTCTTTGCCCCTATTTATAAAGCCTTGTATCCCATATGCTTTTTTAACAGCTTTATCTGCCTGTCCGGCCACCTTCAAAGATTTACTATATGACCCCCAGGTCTCTCTGTCCCTTCACCCCCTTTAAGATTGTACCATCAGCGTATATTGCCTCTCCTCATCCTTCATTCCAAAATGCATCACTTTGCATTTCTCCACATTAAACTTCATCTGCCCCGTGTCTGCCCGTGTTACCAGTCTGTCTATGTCCATTTACAGTCTGTTACTATCCTCCTCACTGTTCACTACTTTTCCAGCTTAGTATCATCTGCAAACTTGGAAATTGTACTCCCTATACCCAAGTCCAGGTCATTTATATAGATCAAACACAGCAGTGGTCCCAATACCGACCCCGGGGGGACACCACTGCACACTTCCCTCCAGTCAGAAAAACAACCATTCACCACCACTCTCTGCTCTCTGTCTCTCAGACAGTTCTGTATCTGCTGCCACTGTCCCTTTAATACCATGGGCTTCTATTTTGCTAATAAGTCTACAAGTTTATCAAATGCCTTTTGAAAGTCCATATAAACTACAACAACTGCACAACCTTCATCCACCCTCTCCGTTACTTCATCAAAAAACTCTATCAGGTTTGTTAGACACGATTTGCCTTTAACAAATCCATGTTGGCTGTCCTTTATAAACCCATATCTTTCTAAGTGAAAAATGTATTTTGTCACGGATTATAGTCTCTAGAAGTTTCCCCACTACTGATGGTAGGCTGACTGGGTTATAGTTCCGGGTTTATCCTTCTCTCCCTTTTTGTACAGGGGAATAACACTTGGAACACTCCAGTCCTCTGGCACCACCCTGTTGTCCAAGGATGATTGAAAGATTGTGGCCAGAGCCTCCATTATTTCCACCCTCAGTAACCTAGGATGCATCCCGTCCAGATGAAAGACCGGGTTTCTTGGAGATTCAGTAATACAGTGCAGACATACCTAAAAGTATAATACGTTGCTAAACAAATGCTGTTAACCAGTTTAGCATGGTTGTTTAGAACAGGAAAGGAGATTTAAAAAAAAACATTTTGCTCATTTCAAACTTTTACCAAAGATGGTTTGGACAAACTGAAGCTTAGGCTAAACAGCCTGGTTTGTGAATCATTGATGCCAAACTTTGTTGAGGTTTACTACTTTCTAGAACTGTAGGTCTATTTGTCGTGAGATATTTTTCACTGGGTTGTTTATTTTAAATATATTATTGTTTCTTGCAGTGGGTAGCTTTGACTGGAACTAACTATTACTTGTCCCGAGTAATGCTATTATTAAGTAAAGTTCCTCATGGATTTTGCAGGGGCTCATTTGTTTCAGGAAATTAAAATGAAGCATAATTTGCACAAATACAAGATTAAATCTTGGCACAAAACATCAAAGACAAAAAAAAACCAGGAACGATAATAATAATCCTTGCATTTGATACAGGCCTTATCACATCTTCCAGATGTCTCAAAGCTCTTCACAGAATATACTGTCATGTCAATTGACTCTATATTTTGTGGGTGAAACGTGGCAGCCAATTGCGCACAGCAGTGTCCCACAAACAGTCGTGGATTGAGTGACCCATTTTTTAATTATTTTTAAGCAATTATTACCCCCAAAAAAGGGATCCACCAAAATCGAGTAACAACTGGGTTCCTACTTACTGCTAGGTAAACAGAGGAGTGTGGAGTAAGGAAACTTGCCCAACATTTCGCCTTGCTGGGATTCGAAACGCGGTCTCTCGCTTGCGAGGCGCGTGCTCTAACCACTGAACTAGTGGTTTGAACACTCACCTCGGACTTCACAATCCCCAAATTCATCATGGATAAATTTTCATTTCATCCATTTTGTCAAGCGAGGAGTAAAGTGTAGGCTGAGTGAATCTGCAGAGACAGAGGGGACATCATTATGCATCCCCCAAGTAATATCTTAAGAGCAACACTGGCCAATGTTAGGAGGAGGAAACCTTGTCCAAGGCAAAGAGAAAGAAAATGCAATTGAAAATTGGGCACACTTTCAAGAGGATTACTTCCTTATACAGAAAATAATCAAGGGGGTGGTTAAAGATATGTACTGGGTTCATTTACTAAACAACTTAATCCTGAAATGGGAAGCTGGCAGGGTGGGTATTCTGGAAGGATGAGATCAAGGCAGGTGAAAAGCTTTCTTCATCCTAGCCTCTCTTATGAATACGTTTCCCCTACAGATGGGCTCCAACGAGTGTTATGTTACTATAATAATCCTTGCATTTGATATATCTCCTTATTACGTGTTCGAGACCCCTTAAAGCCCTTCACAGAATATATCGTAAAGTGAAGTTACTGTATATTTTCTGGGAAAATCGTGGCAACCAATTGCTCACAGTACTGTCCCACAAACAGTTGTGGTTTGAGTGACCAAAGGTTTTTTTTTAATTAATTTATTTTGAAGGGATTATTAGCCCCGGAAAAAGGGTCTGCCAATCGACTAACAACCAGGTTCCTACTTGCTGCTACGGTGGTGTGGTGGGGGGGGCAGGGGACAGAGGAAAATGGAGTAAGGAAACTTGCCCAACATTTCGCTCTTCTTGGGAAATGAACCCAGGTCCTCTCGCTTATGAGGTATAATGCTCGTGAGATGTGATGCATTTTATATCTTAAAATCTAAAAATGAGGATGGTTTCAGCCTCATTTGAAGGGATGAAGTCAGGCTTTGGCCGCTTAATGCTATTTCATATAAAAGCGAGAGTCTGTGGAGCCAGCCACCTGCTCAACCTGCTTATCCATGAGAATTAATGGCAAGGAGAGAGAGAATAAGCTTTACAAGGTTCGCACAGAAAACTGTAAGATATGTGGTGAATAAAATAGAAGCTGCACTTGCCTGAACCAACCAGCATGTGTCATCCAAAGCCCACAATGATATGAACTTAATGTACTGTATATAGCTGAGTATTGGGGACTGCTTGAGCTGTACATCTCTGCACAGAATTGCCTTGAAGGAAACATCACTTAGTAGAAGTTACATTTTCTTTACTCAACATTACCCTGTGTATCTGCAAGAGAAACAACACATTTCTTGACTTCAGAAATTCCATCAATAAACATACTTCTATTAAAATGACAAACTATGAGACAATACAATCTTAAAGAGAGTGAAGGAACAGAGACCTGGGCTTCATGTAAGTAAATCTTTGAAGGTGGCCGGACATGTAGATAAAGCTGTTAAAAAAGCATATGGGATACAAGGCTTTATAAATAAGGGCAAAGAATACAAAAGTCAGGAAGTTATGATGAACCTTTATATAAAACACTGGTTAGGCCTCAGCTACAAACTGTGTTCAGTTCTGGGCACCACACCGAAGGAAGGATATCAAGGCATTGGAGAGGGTGCAAAGGAGATTGACCAGAATGGTACCAGGAATGAGGGCCTTCAGTTATCGGGAGAGGTAGAGAAGCGAGGGGTATCCTCCTTGGAGCAGAGAAGGTTAAGAGGAAACTTAATAGAAGTTTTCAAAATGGTGAAGGGATTCAATAGGGTGAACAGGAGAAACTATTCCCACTGGCGGGTGGGTCGGTAACCCGAGGACACCGATTTAAAATAGTTGTTAAAAGAAATAAAGGGGAGGGGAGGAGAAATGTTTTCACACAAGAGAGTTGTTAGGATCTGGAATGCATTGCCTGAAAGACTGGTGGAGAGAGCGGGGGAGTGGGGTTGATCAGGGCTATGGGGAGAGAGGGGGGGAGTGGGGTTGATCAGGGCTATGGGGAGAGAGCGGGGGAGTGGGGTTGATCAGGGCTATGGGGAGAGAGCGGGGGGAGTGGGGTTGATCAGGGCTATGGGGAGAGTGCGGGGGAGTGGGGTTGATCAGGGCTATGGGGAGAGTGCGGGGGAATGGGGTTGATTTGGAAGCTCTTTTCAAAGAGTCAGCACAGACATGACGTGCTGAATGGCCTCCTTCTGTGCTGTATAATTCTATGATTCTATCACCTGGCATCCAAGTTGGTTTCTGCTGTTTCATGGTGGTGAGAATTTAAGAATATAAGTATGGGCTAAAGCCCATCAGCCCTCCATGGTGATGTAATAACCTACTCTATCACAGTCTCCACCCTACTTCTATTATTCCCTGGAAAAAGTTCCGAAAACACTCCATGATCCCCAGATATAATGAAGCAAAAACTCCAGAATGTTCCTTCAAGCCTCCATTTTACTTAGTCAATTCACTTTACTGTATATTCTGTGAAGCGGATGGAGACGTCTCAACCACGTGATAAGGTGCTATATATCACGTATGTGCATATCAGTCAACACCATTCCCTTTATCCTTCAATACTATCCACAAGCAGATACTATTCTGATCTTTTTCAAAGTAGTTCATTGAGACATCTGGTGGTTCCATTGGAAGTTTGTTCCACATATTCCAATACTTTGAAAAATACAGTACCCTTGTGAAAAGCATTTCTTCCCGTTTGAGGCTTACATTTTAAACCTATACTTTTTGTCATATATTAACAGCTTAACCCTCAATCTTCTATTTTATTAGAAGAAGTTTAGTTTTGCATCTTCTGCTTCTGAATCAATTTTCAATCCAACCAACTAACTTGCCATTCATACATTGAGCTATAAACTGGGCCAATAGAAAAGTGCAGAAATATTTGCAAACAGTTGCAGAGCATTTTACAGATTTTGCGGAGCATTGCGGAGAAGGTTACTAAGTTTTGCGGACAATTGCGGAGGGTTAATTGGTGCTGTTGAGAGATGCATTTTGCTGCTACCCTACATTTTTTCTCATCCGTGTCCTCAACATGTTTCTTCAAAAATGCTTCATGATCAGGAATAAGCTCCTTCAAATATGTATTATAAAGCTGTGATAGTCTTGAAATAGTTTTTTCCTGCCTCGTGTACTGCATAGAAACTCTTGGAAGGCAGGAGCTTTTTCAAGCGGTAGGTCTGCTCTAGTCAAACACTACACAATGTCCAAGATGAATTCTTTCCTCTCCATATATGATGCAGTAACTCTGGAGAAGCAGGCTGTCAAAGCAAGTTGTCTTTGAGGTCCAGATCCACCTGGAAAGGAAAAAAATAAAAATTGATCTTCATGATGCAATTTTCGTTAGAAATGTTCTGTCTATTTGTTTTTGTTTGCTGTGGTTGTTTTATGTGCTTTTAAAATTCAATCAAAAAGGAGAGAGATTAATGTTTGTAATCATACAAATTAACATTACCTTTCAAAATTAAAGTGAAAGCAAATAATACATTTTTATTTATTATTAAAATATCAAAAGTATTTTACCTTCTTTTTTTCTTTATTGCCACTGCTTTGCGTTCAAATGTTTCCTAGATTTCATGTGCTCATCAATGGTGAACTTGGAAATATGGTCAATTGTGTGACAGCAAACCCAGCAAAACACCTGCCGCCCCCAACCAACCTCCGCCCCACCTCCGCTTCTTCATATAGGTCACTTGGACAGAGCACAATTCTATCTGAGGGACAGACAGAAAATGAGACGTGCTGCCGCTTGGCTTCCTCCCGGGATTTACAAAAACATTGGGACATTTTATATTGTACAACCTAAAAAGTTAAACAATCCTGATTAAAGCTATAGCTATATATTTCCTGAAAATGTAGTTATGTTTAAAATACTAAATATTTTAATTTGAATAGTGCAGCATTACCAAGAATGTGTTGCAGTAGTGTGTGACACAGCTGCTTTTTCTATCGAGGTTTACTCGTCAGTGAAGCCGATTTCCCGCCACACTCCGCTTCCGCAATCCCAAAATTCACCGGACTGCGTATGCGAGATCACAGCCGCTCCAACTACGGTAGTGGCATCGAGCAAACAGCAAACGAGGCCTGGGCCTAGCAACTGTGTGTACAGGTGTGTAGCGGGGCCCCAAGCACAGAGTGTGTACAGTACAGGTGTGTAGCGGGGCCCCCAGCACACGGTGTGTACAGTACAGGTGTGTAGCGGGGCCCCCAGCACACGGTGTGTACAGTACAGGTGTGTAGCGGGGCCCCCAGCACACGGTGTGTACAGTACAGGTGTGTAGCGGGGCCCCCAGCACACGGTGTGTACAGTACAGGTGTGTAGCGGGGCCCCCAGCACACGGTGTGTACAGTACAGGTGTGTAGCGGGGCCCCAAGCACACTGTGTGTACAGGTTAGTAACCGAGGGACTGTTTACAGTGGGTTTGTAGTAGGCGGTGGTAGTTCCCACGGAAAAGGTGCTCCTGCACTTTTCTTTTGGCCCAGGCTATAACCCTCTTAAAATGTCTCACATGACAGAATGTTATCAAGTGCTGCATTAATGGAGATGCCATCCTTTGGTTGAGACAATAAATGGGGCCCTCACCTGCCTGTTCAGGTGGTCACTAAAGATCCCATGGCATTATTTGAAAAGATAAGGGAAGTTCTCCCAGATTCCTGGCCATTGCTCCTTCAGATTTAAAAAAAAGTCATTTCATAACTGTTTATGGGACATTGCTGTGCACAAATTGACTGATGTATTCCCCATGATAGACTAATCAATACATGAAGAAATCTTATTTTATCTTATTTTTTCGCTCCCCAAGCTCAGGGCACAGAGCATAATTTTAGCACTCTCAACATTACCTGCAACTAAGATCAGCTAACTCAACACAGATCAACAACAACAACAAAATTACATTTGTAAAACACCTTTCACGATGGGAAGACATCCCAAGGCGCTGAACAGGGATCAGGACCCGAACGTCGGGGGGAGGTTGCGATGAGGGAGGGCAGAGGGGCTCGGAGGGTTTTGAGTCATGCCTTGAAGGAGGTAAGAGAGGGAACAAGGCGAAAGGCTTGTGGGATGGAGTTCCAAAGAGTGGGGGCAGAGGCTGAAAGCTTGGCGGCCGATGGTAGGGTGGGCTGGATGGGAAACCTGGAGCAGGCAAGAACCTGCTGAGCAGAGGGAGTCTAGAGGGTCAGCAGGTCAGAGAGGTAGGAGGGGGCAAGGCCATGGAGGGCCTTGAAAATGAGGATGAGGATTTTGAATTTATTCTCTGAGGGATAGGGAGCCAGTGGAGCCGGGCGAGGGTGAGGGTGATGAGATCACAGAGCCTGGTGCAGAAGAGGACATGAGATGCAGAGTTCTGGATGTGGAGGGAAGAGTTGGGGAGGCCGACAAGGAGGGAGTTTCCATATTCATGCCTTGAGGTGACGAATGTGTGATCAAGGACCAAAACTGAGACCTCCTAACCCCCTACCATCCCACTCACTCCCCCCCGCCTGTTTCACATCCTCCGCCTTGCTCACCCCCCTATTGGCGGGGGGGGGGTCTTCAGCCACTCTGCCACCACCCTCTGGAACTCCATTCCACCTCGCCCCTCCCTTGCCTCCTTCAAGACCCATCTCAAAACCACCCTCTTCAACCGTGCTTTCGATCTCCCTGCTTCACCCCTTGCCCTCCAACCTCCCCAATCGGGTCCGAAATTCTGTCTGTCCAGCGCCTTGGAACGTCCTTCCAACGTGAAAGGCGCTATACAATGTAATTTTGTTGTGTTGTTGTTTGTAACTCTGATTCACTGTAGGTGTCTTAACTAGTTATCATCAAGTATTATACTCTAAATATTTTTTTAAATATCAAAATGTTTTTAACTTGAAAATTAGTTTTTGAAATTTTACAATTATTTCTGTAAAAACAACTCTGGGAACAATTCCAGTATTTCCTAGAAGACCTCTTTAATAAACAGATTATTTCCACAAAGAAAATAGTTTCATAGTTTGCAGAGTATATAAAAATGAATCATTTAAACCATAGATACGTCTTACATCTTCTAACATGTTTAACAACAACATGCTGAAGTATTTGGACAGATAAGTAGGAAATGTCCGTGTATTAAAAAAACACAGAATAAGCAAAGTCTTCCACCTTTTAATATTGGGAGCTGGATACACAGTTATGTGAGGGAAAGCAGACTGACAATCCAAGTAATACATAGTGAGGTTAGATATAAATATGTCATTTTTCATATAAATATTTTAATATTAGTACAGAATGTTCTGGAAAGTTTGAATGTTTTGAAAATATGACAGTCCAATGGAAAGGAAAATATTTGCATTACATTTTTATAATTTTAAGTATATGATAGGCCTTATTTCTGAAAGCAATTCCTTAATAAGGGATCCAAGTTTCCTAAATGAGAACTGCTTCTGAAAATCAGAACTATCTCAAGCCAATCCACTGGAACTTTGCTCCAATACAATCTACTTCTGCAGAGAGTTGTCACTGATCAACAGACATTTTTAAGGGATTATTTATTGAGAAATATAGCAAATTAGACTCTTACCAATCAACATAAATTATCCTTGCCTGTCATAAGATTAAGTTTCATGTCAGGAGATTCTATCATGTCTGATACAACAGTGAATTGCATTGATATAGCGCCTATCATGTCGGGAGGACATACACATAAATTATACATCCATTTGTAATCCTGTAGTTTAGTGGTTAAAGCACTCGCAAGCGAGAGACCTGTGTTCGATTCCCGACAGGGCCAAAAGTTAGGCAAGTTTCCTTACTCCACTCGCCTCTGTTCACCTTGCAGTAAGTAGGAACCGGTTGTTAGTCAATTGGCAGATCCCTTTTCTTGGGGTAATTCCTTCAAAATAAAAAATTGGGTCATTCAATCCACGACTGTTTGTGGGACATTGCTGTGCACAATTGCCTGTCGCGTTTTGCCCACCAAATATGCAGTCAATTCACTTTACAGTCTATTCTGTGAAGTGCTTTGAGACGCCTCGGAGACGTGATAAGGTTATATCAAATGCGAGGATTATATTATATTATTTACTTGTTGGTTCAATAATATGTCTTAACAATTTGATGTTTGAGGCATGGACACATTTAAAAAACAGCTTGATGCTGGATTGGGAAGATAATAGGGTGAGTATTGTGGGAGGATGAGATCACATGGTCTTCTTCATCCAATGGTCAAAACAACAACAGCAGCAGCAATGTTGTTGAACTGGAAATGGAAAAACAAAATTTGAACAAGTGACAGGAAATGGGAGAGGATGATTTCAATGAGTCCTGAAGTTTTGAGTTCAGAGTGTGAAGTGTTAATGAAGCTGAAACTGGGTCTATTCAAGTAAGGAACTTAACATCACAATTTGAAATGTGAAGAAAGTTATCAGAAGGAAAATGCAGGAATAATAATAATAATAATACTAATCCTTGCATTTGATATAGCGCTTTTCACATCGGGAGGACGTCCCAAAGCGCTTCACAGAACACACTGTAAAGTAACTGACTGTATATATTTGTGGGCGAACGCGGCAGCCAATTGCGCACAGCAATGTCCCACAAACAGTCGTAGATTGAAAATGACCCATTTTATTATTGTTTTTGGTTTTGGAGGGATTATTATTAGGTGTGTGGAGTAAGGAAACTTGCCCAAGGTTTCGCCCTCTGCCTGGAATTGAACTCAGGTCTCTCACTTGCAAAGCGAGTACTCTAACCACTGAGCTACAGGACTCCACAAAAACACAAAAGAAAAAAAACAGAAAGAGTAGTGGAACAAGACTAGAGAAGAAAACAGACTGAAGAAGGGAAAATAATAATAATAATCCTTGCATTTGATATAGCCCTTATTCCGTCTTTGAGACGTCTCAAATCGCTTCACAGAAGCGCTTTGAGACGTCCGTTCCCTCCATTCAAGCTATAATAATGATTATCTGAAATTATTTTTTAAAAATTGTCATTTAATCCTGCGCTTAATGTCCTGTTTTATGTTCAAAATCCCGTTGCGTGTTGATAAATAATTAAGGTTTAATAAATAAAGATAATGTTGTCCAACCAAATACACCAATTATGAGTCCCAATAACTTGTACTTAATAAAGTACTTAAATAAAAGGATTGTTTTCCATCATCAGAATGGCAAGCATAATAACTGATGAAATTACATCAAAGGATTTGAACTTCAGAAATGCTTATGTGGCTGACTATTTCAAGAAAGATAGCTTTGGAGATTGCTTTGGTTGCTTATGTCCCTGCTGAGCTGTACCAGCAACAGGGATACTTGTCTCATGCAGCACACACTGAACAGGTGTGTTACCTCATCAATGAGGTCAGCAAACTATTCTTCTATGAATTAACCAGAGATTCGGAACCTTTTGATTATCACATCCAAACATCAAAGTCATCCACTCATCACCAGCTACCATTTGTTTACCCAAATCAAGTGTGTGCCTGAGATCGCTGTCACATCTTGTGTTTCATAATCTACTGTAGTTGCCTTGAGTATAATACAGTAGTTTGTTCCTCAGCAGTGCACGTCTCTGTTCAGCAGCTATATTCAGATAAATCTAACCAGTTGCTGGTAATATAATTCTCTGCTCGTAATTCAACCATATGCTGCTTTTTGCAAATTAATAAATAAAACATGATGCTGATTATGTATTGTCACAAGATCATAAGAATAGTTTAGATGAAGAAGCCATTTAGGCCCGTGTGATATGACTATTGCCTTTCCCCAATCCAGGTTTCATTAGGTGTTATCAATTGTTATTGTTTTCGAGTTAAAAAAATATAATTTCACATTTTTAATTTGCAGAATTATACTGATGAGAAACAGTCATATTTGACCATTTTAACTGCCTTCTACACAGGTTTATACCCCTACACCATCTATGAACATTTAAGGGAGTGTTGCATTTATACCAGAGTGCAAATTCATTACTTCTGAAACCACCTCCTCCAGGTGATCTCACCAGCAGCACTCCAGCGCGATTTGAATTGCCTCAGTCTAAATTTATGTCACTCTTTTGCAGTGAATTGCTGCCAAGTAACACCAAAGAATTAATTGCAAAACATGTAGCACAAACACAGCATTAGACAAAAGGGAGCCAGACAGCCATACTGATCTTCATACAGACAAGTTAATACCAAAGGAATTTGATGGGATGATTTGTAGATAGAAAGCAAAGGCCCAACGTTGGGCCATTTATCTCTGAGTTTTTCTGCTTAGCCGTTCACAGTGAGATCCATCTCACTCTGGGGCAGGTTAGTGTCCCTAGTTGAGGGGATCCGCTCAGCTCCCTCTGCCCTTCCGATTACTACCCCCTCCCCATCTCTCCCTCACAGATCAGCCCCTATCCATCCCTCCCTCCACACCTTCGAACCTGTCTCCCCCTTCTCTCTCACCACCACTATAACCCAAATGAAACCGACCACCTGCTCCCTCGACCCATTCCTACCCCTCCTTATCTCCCAGCTCCACCTCCTTGCCCCCCTACTCACAGACATCATAAACCTCTCCTTGTCCACCGGCACCGTTACCACCCATTTAAAAACGGCCATCATCACTCCTATCCGCTCCCGACTCCACCGGCTTCCCATCACACAGAGGATACAGTTCAAGATCCTGGTCCTCACCTTCAAAGCCCTCCATGGTCTTGCTTCCCCCGACCTCTGTGACCTCCTAGCAACCTGCCCGCTCCCTACATTCAGTGGGTTCTGAACTGCTTCACATGCCCTGACTCACCCGCCCCACCATTGGCCGGGGTGGGGGGTCTTCAGTCACTCTGCCCTCACTCTCTGGAACTCCAACCCACAGTCCCTCCACCTCGCCTCCTCCCTCGCCTCCCCCAAGACCCATCTCAAGACCCTCCTCTTCAAACATGCCTTCAGTCACCCTCCTTCTCTCCTTGCCCTCCACCCTCCCCAATCCCGACCCCCAGCTCGGGTCTGAAATACTGACTATACCTTGGGACATCCTCCTGATGTGAAAGGTGTTATACACATGTAATTTTGTTGTTGCGGTTGCCTTCTGGTTAGCCATACTCAGCAACCTATACTTTAACAAGCTGATGTACAAAGTGTACAGTCACTACACTTTACAGTAAATTCTGTGAGACATCCTTCTGGCCTGAAAAGTACTGCAATAAATGCCAAGATAATTATGTAAATCATGCATGTCTAGGAGTGTGATTATAAAAGGAGAGAAAATATATTTTAAAAATTCTCAGCGCTCACATTATCCTCCCAGTGATGTCTCAGGGCAGTTGGTCCAACAGGCGGTATGTGGGCCGCCAGCAGGCTGGGGGGGATTTTATCCAGACCAATACCATTTCCAACATTCCCCCCCCTCCCTCCCTGGTGAACGGCCTCCTATGGCAGTACCGCAGTCTGTCAGGAAGCCAAGCGCGTCTCTTACCAACCTTGTCCTTAGCAATCAACCGCCAGCTCCTGCCACTGTAGATAGTGACCCGCACTTGGGAGGGGTGAGGGGTGGGAGAGGCAGAGGAGGGGAGGGGAGAGTGAGGTGAAAGTGTATGTGTGTGAGAGGTAAGGGGGAGTGAGTGAGAGACTGTGGGAGAGTGATTGAGAGGGAGAGCAGAGAGAGATTGAGAGTGTGAGAATGTGAGAGGCGAAGAGAGTGAGAGAGTTTGTGAGGTGGGAGGGAGTGAATGTGAGGGAGGGGATTGCTCCCAGTTGCCTGCACTTTTCTACTGTGCTGTGTGTTTGCCCATGAATCAGTCATTTTGGTAGTGATTCTCTTAACAGACAATAAATCCAATACATAAATCTCCTGACAACCAACTTTGACCAATTTTAGGTGTGAGTATCCTCAACAGACAGAAATGCTACTTTGCTAAATACCACTTTGAATGTTCTGATCTTGCCTCTAAAAGGCTTCAGTTGCTGAATCTTTCTGCACATGATTTATCACGTTGATGATATTCATGCAATGGCAGCATTGAACCTTCACTACATATTAAAAATATCTGAGACATCACTAGGAGAATAATGTGAGCACTGAGAATTTTTTTTCTATTTTCTCTCTTTTTATCACACTCCTAGACATGCATTATTTACATAATTATCTTGGCATTTCATGCCAGAAGGATATCTCACAGGATTTACTGTAAAGTGTAGTGACTGTACATTTTGTAGCAGAATGTCTGCTTGAATACAATACAGTTCTTTAGGACAGGAGAGTGGCTGGGAAAGCCATGACACTAAGTCCACAACACCTAAAAGATAAATTGAAGAGAAACTATGTAAAAGGTTATGGTGAAAGAACAGGAAATTGGAATTTTAAAATAGATAGCTCCAATGGAACAGGTAGCACTAACATAAGCTTGTGATGGGCTGATTGGTCTCTTGTGTTGTAAGATCTATAATACAATACCTTCGGCACCAACTGACTCAAGGGGTGTCTTGTCCAGTCAACAACTCTTGTTTCTCCCTGAATGCTTGTGATTTGTTGCAGATGTGAGCCATGTATTGGAACAGAGCTTGCTGGCCAATAGTCATATTCTTTTACCCTATGCCTTGTTGCTCTTGCTCTATATGCCTTGTTGCTCTAAAGCAGTTGCGCAGTGGGACTGGAAATGGAGCATTCCAAGTGTTCACAATCACTAAATAATTGACAAATGGCACAAATTATTAGACTGTAAAATTTGGAAGTTAGCTGTAATTTTGTATATCTGATAGAGGACACGTCCAGATTTCTAAAGAAATTATTTAAAGCTGCATGTGCCCACAATTTTAACATAGTATATAAAATAAAGATTACTCTCCAAACTATTAATAATCCTTGTATTTGGTATAGTGCCTATAATGTCTTCATAGATATTGCTATCAAGGTTAGTGAATCAAGGCTATCAAGGTGAATCAAGGTTTGTGGGCAAACAGGGTAGTCAATTTGGGAGCAGCAATATCCCAAGAACAGCCATGAAATTAATGATACAATACAAAATTACATGTGTATAGCGCCTATCATGTTGGATGTCCCAAGGTGCTGGACAGTCAGGGATTTGGACCCGAGCTAGGGGTCGGGTTCAGGGAGGGCATGGAGGATAGGAAGGTGGCCGAAGACTCGGTTGAAGAGGGTTTTGAGATGCACCTACACGGAGGTAAGGGAATGTGGGATGGAGTTCCATAGGGTGTGGGCAGAAAGGCTGAAGGCGCGAATGCGGAGCAGGCTGGGCAGGGGACCTGGAGCAGGGCAAAGCCTGCTGAGTGGAGGGAGCGGACAGGTTGATATTCGGTCAGCAGATCGCAGAGGTAAGGAGAGGCAAGGCCATGGAGGATAATGATTTTGAACACTATCCTCTTGGGGATGGAGCCGGGCGAAGGTGGGGGTGATGGGGCCATGGAGCCTGGTGCGGAAGAAGACACGAGCTGCAAAATTCTGGATGATCTGAAGCATGTGGAGGGAAGAGTTGGGAAGGCCAACAAGCGGGACGTTGACGTAGTCGAGCCTAGATGTGATGAAGCGTGGATGAGGGTTTCAACAGCCTGATGGGTGAGGCAATGGCAGAGCCGGGTGATGTTGCTGAAGTGGGTGAATGCAGAGCGGGTCATGGGATGGATGTGGGGTACAAAGGAGAGTTAAGGGTCAAACAAGACGCCAAGGTTTCGGACTGGCTCAATGAGGTGGAGTGTACATCTTTGAATGGTGATGCTTTCAGTGCCTGAGGTGTGGAGGCGCTGACGGGAGCCAATCAGGAGGGCCTCGGTCTTGTTGACTTCCAATACTAAAATCACAGAGTAAACAGTGTACATCACATATCACATGTATAATCACGTATAACAGTTAGTATTTATTTACCATTGTTTAATCATTGAATAGGTGCTGACAGTTTGAAAATGAAGCTTTAGGAAATTAATTCAATTTTGAGCACCATGTCTGAAATCTCTCAGGAACAAAGCAAATTGATTAGAAATTGAATCAATCAGTGTGCCAAATTACAGTCTGATCAGAGTTTTATACTGCAGCCAATTCTGAAAAAGCTTTTAAACTTTCAAAATCATTAACTTCAAATCGTAAGCTTTCCAATTTTATTTAAGAACCGCTTTACTACCAGTTAACAGAGTTCTGAGACAGTTTTCCTCGCTCAGGCAAGACTTATTTTGGAGTAGGAATAAATCCTGTTTCTCGCTTCTAATCCCTCTACTCGTGGAAGTGAATCCAGTAGTATTGAAAGGACAGAGGTTAAATAGTCACACAGGAGCACAGAAATGTGCAAACCCAGAAATGTCCATTGCAGTTCATCTCGTTGTCTAGTTCTCAACCTAAAGAGCATTTCCAACAAAATTATTAGAACAATTCTCAAAGGGAAGAGATTGTTGTTACAAACTAAGGGTCAAGAGTTACAAAAACGATCTATTGAATCTAAATGACTTGAAGTCAAAACAACTAGAAGTAAACAAAATAGACAAAAACAAACTTTCACTGTTGGATACAACATGAAGGTGCAACTGTCCCAATTTCAAATCCCTCTTTTGCAAGATTACTGTATTTACATTGAAGACAAAAAGTACAATTCTAATCTGGTATGTCCACATGTATATATTGTAGTCTATTCCCTTTAACTTCCGTTTGTCAGATGCAGATTATCATTTGAATTAGTTTATGCATTGGGTTAAGAAACTTTAAGTCCTGGAGACTGAAATACGTTTTGCTTTTACTCCCCAAATCCTGAACTATTACAAACACTATTTAACAATGACAATTTTCAGTTTGAGAGGGATAGGCACAAAGGAACATTTAACTAAAAATTACTTTAATTATTTTAATGTAATAAGATTACACTTTAAGGGACGTGTATTTAAATTTCTATAACTATTGCTATTTCTATGTCCATTTCTTCCTGGGCCAATAGGACTTGACTGCAAGATGGGTTTGGTCCAATGATTGCTGTGAGAGTATGCAGTATTATGAAGCAATCTCTTGGTGGCAGAGGATGTGTAGCAGGATAAACACTGAGGGAATCCACAAGAGCAATGGAACGATAATCTTCAACATAAGAGTTTTGATTTGGGTGCAGAGTGCTGTCTATTCCTGGTAGAATGAGTCCATCTGTCCCATAACTATTTTTGAAGAAATGCCAGACACACAATTCCATATAAAATGTATATATGTTTACACATTCCAGAGCAGAATGTACCTGTAATTAAGGGCAGGGCATTGAGTTGTGGCAGTGCACTGAAGCCCCAGATGCAGTGACGTAGAGTGAAAGAACACCGACTTGTCCCCTGAGTTTCTGATCTTAGCTGTACTCAAAGCCTAGCGGAAAATGTCTTGCCCAAGGCATTCTGGCATAATTGGAGGTCAGTTTAACAGATGAGGTGCCCGTTTCAAAGGATTCTGCTCAGGGAGAAAGGGGTGATAGGAATTTCTTATACTGAAAAAGTCAATAAAGAGGTGAGCAAGCTTGCTGCCCCAATTTCTCTTCCCCCACGGTTTGATTATCCTAACTAATAAGGCCACATAAATAATAGCAGTACTCTAGATCTTTACCTACATAAAAACTACAATACTCCACAATCTCTTCCTGTTGCTAAAATCGCGATTAGAAAACAAGTGGCGTGTTGGTGATCGTGATATAATAATAATCCTTGCATTTCATATAGCGCTTTTCACATCTTCAAGACTTCTCAAACATTGAGAATATTATAAACATTGTATATGTTGGTCCTCCAGTTAAATGATGATATTGCTTCTTCTGCACCAACCTAGCATGTTGAGTTTCCAATCTCATTTGATTTCGGATGCGGCAAAGTCATTTCCCAGTAAACATGGCCCACTCTTACATTCGAGGTAAAGAGAGCAGCATTATAGATGTGGCTTGATCTCCCTGTCTGCCTACTTGACCTGTTGGTGCACAGTGTAGGTAACAGGAAGCAGACTTAGAATATAGAGCAACAAAATGGGACAAGGAGAGGTGGGAATGTTATGGCCAATATTCTTAGTTAAATATTCAACAAAATAGATGAAAAACATTTTTGATAAACTTATGAAATAGTATTTTATTCAAACTGAAGTCACACCACAGATGTGCTCTCTGATTTTCATTAAAAAATTCTAATATTAAAACACCTTAATTGGATTTAAGGCACATTTTTTAATGAGCACTGTCAAATTCACAAAAACCTGCTGGTGGCGGTAACACGGCTTTAAAGAAAGCATTATTATACAGGTTGCAGCTCTGAAGCTCGGCAGCTCATTGATAATTCAAAAGGCGTGCCATTTTGGGAATATGGCTCAGTGTTTTGTAGATTGCAAATCTTGGGACTAGCACTGCAATTGTGCTGCAAGCAAAACTTTATTCTCAGGTATAATTTGTGACGGGATCCATATTTTTGCAAATAATTAATGCATGCCTTTATTTTGGAGCCTGAAGCATTTTACCTGTTCATGAAAATGATTAATTAGATATCAAAAAATGCAATTTTATTAGGAATTTGCCAGATGCAAATTAACAATTTTCAGTTCCATTATTTATGCTGGCTCTGGCCTCCTGTGTTCCACCATCGGTGGCTTTGCTTGCAGCCACTTCGCCTGAAACTTTGGAACTCTCTCCCTCAATCCCACTGCCTTGTCCCCTCCTTCTCCATTTTCAGATCATGCCTGAAGACCTTCCTCTTCAACTGTCCTTACAATCACCTCTGCCCCCTCCCCCTGGCTCGGCGTCAGGCTGTTAAGCGTTCCGAGACACTACCCTGCGTGAAGGGCACTTTATAAATGCAAATTGTTGTTGCTGTATGCTGCCTTGTGAGCTGGACAAATGTCTGCAATTTAAGCAAAATAAAATCACAGGGATGTATTTTGTCTCTAAAGCAGTTTTTATGTTCTTAAACCGCAGCAGTCCTGCACCTTTCACAAAAGTATAGATTTGTCTTGATACCTTCAGGTCTGCTATTCTTTTTCTATACCTGAATTCTTTCGGACGCTTTTCTTATCGTCTCTTTCTACACCTGAATTCTCTCCTGTGTCTACCCTGGAGATTTTTCTCATGGGTTCTGGTTGGGGGAGGGGAAGAATCTGATCTTTATATACATACTAGATCATATCGTCTCTGTGAGGGTAAACCTATACTTCTAAAATTAAGTTATTAATTAATGCAGGACATTATAATGAAGGATCAATTGGATTATGCATACTGCTTAAGGCAGTTATATGCAACCATCCCATTACTATTTAATGATCAGTCTCAATCTAGAGCAATAGAGAACGGTCTGTGTCAATGAAGGGAACTGTCTAATAAAGTCTCTGAGCAAGATTGCAAAGCATATATCTTTCGAAATGGAGATAACAACATATTTTGATAAAAATTGTTTATTAAGGCAGTGAGAGCTGCAGCAACACACAGTGATTTTGGACAAGTGTTCTTGAGTTGGAGGATGCTGAAAATTCAGCCACCAATTGGGGAAGAAAGGGAGTGGGAAGTGAACAGGGAGGGAGGGAGGGAGAGCACAGAGCAATAATGGGTGAAGGAGGGTGAGCGGTAACTTTCATTTTCAACACAAAGTCCATAAGGGATGATGGACGGTTTAGAGTCTCTGCCAAATAGGATGTTCCTATAATGATGATGAGTTTCAGAGGGCATTGGTGAGGGAGCTAAGCACAGTTTTCTCCAAAACTTGAAAGAAAAATTATAGTACTTCAAAACCTGAACATGAAAAATGTAAGTATGCGAGTGATGTGCAGCAATATTTAGCTTAAACAGTGATTCTCCACTTTGGCTGTAAATAATAATAATAATAATCCTTGTATTTGATATAGTGCTTTTCACATCTTCTAGATTGCAAAGCATATATCTTTCGAAATGCGCTTCAAAGAATAGATTGTAAAGTGAATTGACTGTATATTTGACTGTATATAGATCAACAACAACAACATTACATTTGTTGGAAGGACATCCCAAGCTGCTGGACAGACAAGGTTACGGGCCCGAGCTGAGGGTCGGGGTGGGGTGAGGGCAGGGAGGGAGATCAAAAGTACAAAGAGGAGAGTCTTGAGGTGGGTCTTGAAGGTGGCAAGGGAGGGCGGGGAGATGGAGGGACTGCGGTATGGAGTTGCAGAGTGGCGGAAGGCCCACCCGCCGATAGTGGGGCGAGCAAGGCGGGGGACGTGAAGCAGGCCGGAGCCTGTTGAGTGGAGGGAGCGAACAGGGTGGTAGGAGGTCAGAAAGCATTTATTTTATCTACAGCCTGATGCTACTCATTTACACATAGCTTGAAACCACAATAGAAAAATGATTAAGCGACAATTTCATGGTCATTGTATTTGCAAGGATTGCTCTTTTTAATCTTGAGAATATTTGCACCTCTAACTATGCTCAAGTCCTGCATCAAATCAAGAAGATGCATATGTGTTGCTTGGGTTCAAAGTGCAGAAACACATCAGAAGGCTTTTAATGTGGATATATTTTATAAGAGTGTTTATTGATATAAGACCATCATTATGTGTGTTTTTTTTTAAATTGTAGCCTCTTTCTCTCTCACCCTTATCACCTGACACTTTTGTGTGATTATAACTTCACAAGATGGGAAACTGCGTGAAATATAAAGCTGAATTAAAACAGTCATTAAACATCCGTAGCCTAATGTCAGTAGCCAATCAGCCTAACGTCAGTAGTGGGGAAACTTCTAGAGACTATAATCTGGGACAAAATACATTTTCACTCAGAAAAATATGGGTTAATAAAGGACAGCCAACATGGATTTGTTAAATGCAAATCATGTCTAACAAACCTGATAAGAATTTTTGGATGAAGTAACAGAGAGGGTGGATGAAGGTTGTGCAGTTGATGTAGTTTATATGGATTTTCAAAAGGCGTTTGATAAAGTGCCACATAAGAGACTTGTAAGCAAAGTAGAAGCCCACGGTATTAAAGGTAAGTGGCAGCATGGACCAGTTGTTTTTCTGACTGGAGGGAAGTGTGCAGTGGTGTCCCCCCGGGGTCGGTATTGCGACTACTGCTGTTTTTGATCTATATAAATGACCTGGACTTGGGTATAGGGAGTACAATTTCCAAGTTTGCAGATGATACTAAGATGGAAAAGTAGTGAACAGTGAGGAGGATAGTAACAGACTGTAAATGGACATAGACAGACTGGTAACACGGGCAGACACGGGGCAGATGAAGTTTAATGTGGAGAAATGCGGAGTGATGCATTTTGGAAGGAAGGATGAGGAGAGGCAATATACGCTGATGGTACAATCTTAAAGGGGGTGAAGGGACAGAGAGACCTGGGGGTCATATAAGTAAATCTTTGAAGGTGTGGCAGGACAGGTAGATAAAGCTGTTAAAAAAGCATACAGCTTTATAAGGCTTTATAAATAGGGGCATAGAATACAAAAGTCAGGAAGTTATGATGAACCTTTATAAAACACAGAAAACACTGGTTAGGCCTCAGCTACAGACTGTGTTCAGTTCTTGAGTGGGGTCTCACACTTGAGGAAGGATGTCAAGGCATTGGAGAGGGTGCAAAGAAGATTTACCAGGATGGTACCAGGAATGAGGGACTTCAGTTATCAGGAGAGGTAGAGAAGCTGGGATGACTCTCCTTGGAACAGAGAAGGTTAAGAGGAGACTTAATAGAAGTTTTCAAAATGATGAGGGGATTCAATAGGGTGAACAGGAGAAACTATTCCCCCTGGCGGGTGGGTTGGTAACCCGAGGACACCGATTTAAAATAGATGTTAAAGGAAATAAAGGGGAGGGGAGGAGAAATGTTTTCACACAAGAGTTGTTAGGATCTGGAATGCATTGCCTGAAAGACTGGTGGAGAGAGCGGGGGGAGTGGGGTTGATCAGGGCTATGGGGAGAGCGCGGGGGGAGTGGGGTTGATCAGGGCTATGGGGAGAGAGTGGGGGAGTGGGGTTGATCAGGACTATGGGGAGAGAGTGGGGGAGTGGGGTTGATCAGGGCTATGGGGAGAGAGTGGGGTAGTGGGGTTGATATGGATAACTCTTTTCAAAGAGCGGCACAGACATGATGGGCCGAATGGCATCCTTGTGTGCTGTATAATTCTATGATTCTATGAAATGATACACAATGGTTAAAGCTTTATCAAACTTAGAAATAGTGTGTAAAATAAAATCAATTAAATACATCTTTCAAAATTATAAACATTTGCAATCAACTGCTCCAGCACTGTTCAATAATCCGTGAGCCCGGTTTACAAAAGGACTAAACTTCTTTTGAATACAGGAGATTGATATACTGTCCATTTTATCAGTTAAAATAACCGACCTTCATAGGGAATGGTAGATGTTTGTGATGTTTTCATAGGATATCTCTTCACTGAACAATATTCCTGAAGATTACTTTCCCTGTGCTTTATCACACCAGGCACATTTATGCTGCAGAATCATTTCTGTTGACAAGTTCTAATCCCAAAACCTGAATAGCTCCAAACTGGTAGCATTCCTGGAAGCAATGTGTGAATTGTGCAGCTGTCCTATCCAGCCTTGTCCCCAGCTCCCTTTCCCTATCTCTGGCTCCATCACCAGTCTCCATCCTCCAGGGCTTCTAAAATAATAAACGATCCAAAGCGCTTCACAGCATATACTGTAAGTGTAGTGACTGTATATTTGTGGGTAAAGCATGGCAGCCAGTTGCGCACAGCAATGTCCCACACAGTGGCGGAGTGAGTGACCAAGTTATTTTGTTAATGGATTATTACCCCCAGGAAAGCGCTCCCCAACCCCTCACACCGGGGTTTCTCCTCACCGCTTGGGAAACCGGAAACAAATCTCCATCCCCTTTAAGCGCCGGCGGACGCTCACCGCCAGTGACCGGCACGAGATAAATGCAAGTTGTTGTTGTTGCCTCTCTGGTGCCGGTCCGGTCGTGGCTCCTTATTGCCAGCCCTGACTGCCCGGTACCGGCCTTGCCTGGTGCTGCCTCCCTCCCTCCCGCCTGCCCGGTGCCGGGCTGTGGCGCGCGGTCAGGGTGTCAGGTGCGGGAGGCGGGCGCTGAGGTGACCAATGAGAGTTGTCGGGTGGCGCGCGGTTGGGTTGGCGGTTGGCGCCGGGGCTCGCGCTGCCCGTCAGTCAGTCAGTCAGTCAGTCAGTCTCGCGCCGCCTCGCTGCCGGCGGACTCGCTGATCGGCCTGTGCTGCTCGCGCCCTCGCCGGAATGAGCGCCGGAATGAGCTGCCCCCCGAGCCCTGTCCGCCGCCCGTCAGCTCACGTGAGTGGATGTAGATATCATATAGATGTGTATTGATTACTGGTGATCTCTCCGCGGCGGCTGTCGGATTCAGGTCTTATCCGGTGTTTTGCCAAATAGTGAGCGGGCACCACTCAAGCGGCGCCGGGGCATGCGCGGTAGTGCCCGGCCGTGCTTCCTGCCAAATAGTGGCCACTGGCTCCTGTGTATGAAGCCACCAATAAATACATATATATATATATATATAATACACACGCACATACTTTACTCTTTTAATGCAACGTTTTTTTTTAAATACCATCAATCAAAAGAGGTGACTGGGCACACGGTGGGTGGGGGTGAGTGGGAGTTGTGTGGTGAAGAAGGTGACTGTTTGTCAGCACATTGAGCCGTGTTCTGTGCGCGGCGCTGCTGTGAGCGCGGGGCTGAGTGTCGGGGATTTGCTGCTTTGTTTTGCTCTCTCCCTCTGTGTCGGCGTCTGGTTTCCTGCTGTAGCCGCGGCGGCGCTTTGTTATTGCATTCTCAAGGTTATGTTTTGTGCAGGCTGCCCGAGCCAGGATCATCATCATCATTATTATTATTATTCACAATCCGAGCTTCAAAACAAACAGACTAACAAAAACGCACGAGATTCTGTTGCTTTGAGTAATTATAATCGCGTTTTATTTCGCATTGAAATTTCTGAGTGAATATGTATTGAAAGCCGTGTAAACCGCGCGCGACTGAATCCTTCACTGAATCGAGCCTTTTTGTTTAAACGCTGGGTTTTAAAATATTAAAAAAATTATGCATAATTTTTTTAAAAAAATTCAAACTGCTTCCGGACCCCTTTTTCTTCTATTTAGTCGAAATGTGATGTGCAGTGTATTAATTAATTAGAGGGAAACCAACCGGAGATTGTTAACCGATAGTAGTGCGGATGTCTGGCTCTTGTGTGAGCTGATCTGTGTACCGCATTTCAAGGAGCCCCAGTGAGGAGGACTTCATCTTCTGCCTTTCAAATCCCTGTCACCAGTGCAGAGAGGATTGTCCTGCAAAAAAAAAGATTTCTGCATTGTTTTTCTCTCCTATTATCCCAGAGGAGGACATGCTAACGGCTGGTGCGGTGCGGTGCGGTGCCCCCGGGTTTTGTGGGCTGGGGTGAGGGGGCACTATTTGGCAAACCCGCCACCAGGGAGGCATTGTTCCACTCGAGCACTTGCCAATGACAACGAGTCTGTCTGTCTTGCAATTGTGAGTTGTTCCTCCCTCCCCTTCGTTTTACAAACCATAAAGATTCATACGGAAGCTTCTGATGGTGGAATTGATTGCATTCACTTCTTATTTACAAATCCCAGTTTGTCGCATTGCCTTTGACCCACGTTTACCTTCTGGTTTATCTGATGAGAGTAATCATGGTAAGTGTATGACAGGAAATGTGCATCAATTAATTTTGTGCTCATCCACGATTCGGGTAATCAGTGTGGCAGGTGTATTCTGATAATTCCACTTCTGTTGCTGTGTTGAATCTTGATAATATGCCCTTGCAAAACCGGTTTTGCTTGTTCTGCTGGAGCTGTCCTTTTAACCCATGCATTATTTCTATGTGTGTAATATCAACCATTGCACAGGATGTTTTTGTCATTCTATGTAAAACTAAATTAGATTTAGAACATATTACAAAATATGCCGAAATATGTATGTGTGTGTACACAGTATACAGTGTGAATTGTAACCATAGGATTTCTGTGTCAGGTGCATGGCGTACAGCGCTCACTGAGTTTACATGATCTGTAAACCATAGTTGCGCAAACCTGAACCCTGAATGTTCCCTTTGGGATTACAGGTGACGGTTCAGCTTGGTAGCATTCAAGTGTCAAGTAAGTCCCCACGTAATGCATGTATTGCAGGTGGAAATCAGTTTCTGTTCTCATTTAGCCTCTGGGTGTTAATACCAACAAATCAGGCCCTGTATATGCATTACTCCCTAATACTTAAACATTGTTCAGTTTTTCTATAGACACCAATTTCTTCTGAATTGCATAAATACTGTATTGGAAAAAATAATGCAGCAATCTATTTCAAATGTTTGAAGCCAATGGATGGAAACGACACTACATGTTCTGGATCTAACTGGGAGCTAGCCATTTAACACTGGCTCCTCAGTAGATAGTTTTATATTTTAAAATTCAATTAACTGATTTTTTTTCACAGATTGTGAAAGAGAGGGCATGGTTTTTAAAAAAGTGAATTACAGTTACTACATTAGAGAGTAGCCCAAACCTGTGTAGAAGCAAATTTTAAGCAATGTTCATACAGTTCAACTTATTTGGCAAAGGAAGACAGTTTTGCCTGTTTTTATTCACTACAATCTACAATCCCCGACTCTCAGCTCGGGTCAGTAACTCTGTCTGTCCAGCGCCTTGGGACGTCCTCCCGATGTGAAAGGCGCTATACAAATTTAATTTTGTTGTTGTTTTACTGGACTGATTATCTGGGATAATAGAACTGAGTCAAACAGAGTTGTGGTTTACATCTCTGCCTCTTATTGGCCCATTTTCAGCCTCGGATTGTAACTTGGACTATCACCTAAAAACCCTTGTAGAGAAGATAAAGAAAGTATAAAGCTCTGACATAGGGCCTGAGTCCACAACCTTCTGATAGAGGTGGGAATATTAACAAGTGAGCCAGCTAGAAGTCTTAAATGCTTTTGCCATTTGTCTGGAGAGTTTCAGGGATGATTGACACCTTTTGCAAGATCCTTAGGCTATGTAGGGCCTGTTAATGTATTGCCCACAGTTGTTTGGAGGTAGAAGCAGCTTTTCTTCTTGATGCAGACCCAGTCACAGCATAATTGTTTTTGTAAATTTGCACAACGTTTCCACACTCTGACCAGGTGGGAAACCAATTTTCTGCACTGCTGGGAGTTGCTGTCAGGCTGTGCAAATAGGGGAGCACAAAGCATAATATTCCTGCCCTGATTCAGATGTTAGTTCAATGTATTGTATTCTTTGCCTGCATCTGATATTTCTGGTATTATTTTTAGCCTGCTCGGTGTTTATTGCACCTTTTCCTCTGTGATCTCCATCAATCAATTTGCATTTGCCCAAATGGAGTCCTGTAAAAGTCCTGTAGCTCAGTTTGTGGAGTTCTGTAGCTCAGTGGCTAGAGCACTCGCTTTGCAAGCGAGAGACCTGGGTTTGATTCCTGGCAGGGTGAAACCTTGGATAAGTTTCCTTACTCCACACGCCTGATAATAATCCCTCAAAAAAAATCAATAATAATAATTCTTGCATTTGATATAGCACTTTTCATGTCTTCTAGATGTCTCAACGCGCTTCACAGAATATGATGTAAAGTGAATTGACTGTATATTTGTGCGCAAAACACGGCAGCCAATTACGCACAGTAATAATAATAAATTGGTCATTTCAATCCATGACTGTTTGTGGGACGCTGCTGTGCGCAATTGGCTGCCTCGTTTTGCCCACAACCATACAGTCAATTCACTTTGCACTCTATCTTGTGAAGCACTTTGAGACGTCTAGTAGTCAACAACAACAAAATTACATTTATAGAGAGCCTTTCACATCGGGAGAACGTCTCAGTAATAATAATCCTAAATGCAAGGATTATTATTGTTGTATAATATTCCAGAAGATTAATATTAGTCCATAATTGTTAAAAATTACCTTGGACTGCGGAAGGAACACAGTTTGTAATTTTTTTTCTCTCGATAGAAAATGCCCGTACATTTTATTTCTTAAAATTCATTGTAGTAATGATTTACAAAGAATGTACAGTCTGAAAACAGGTCACTTGACTCAACCATTTCTTGTCAGCGTTTATCCTCAACATGAGTCTCCCCCCACTCCTTATTCCCTTTCATACCCTTCTATTCCCTTCTCCCTCATGTGAAGGTCTAGTATTCCACTTGAATCCATCTGTATCGGTGGTGGCTGTCCAACAAAATAAATGTTTCTTGATTTATGGCATAAATCTATACTGTTTTATTTCTATGATTATTTTGTTAGTTTACCACTATTTCAAATGTTTATGATTATTTACCATTGATCTTATACGATCAGATAGCAAGTTCCACAATGTCACTGCCCTCTGTATAAACTAGTTCAAAAGCAGTATCATTGGCATTTGATGGTAGCTAAGAATTGAGTAGATTCCCTCCTTCACCCATACTAATTACACATAGAAATACAGCTTGTTGCTCCTCCCTTAATAAGGACAGCCTTTTTCTTCAACTTTTGTTACAGTTAGCTCTTTTTAGGCACATGCTTTGACTTTGAAGCTTTGTGCTCTCATGTCACCTTTGTTGAGGTATGTGTAGAAATGTTCAGAGGCTAGTGTAGTAGTCTAGTCAGTAGATCACATCTCCTCATTCCTGGTGCACAGTGGAAACATAACTGATGAAATCAAAAGACAGAATTAAAAATGCTAATTGCTTCAAATTGAATTTAGTAAGATTTTCTTTTTTGATTCACACGTAATTAAATTAATTTTCATTTGGTATATCGCCTTTCATGATAAGACTTCTCAAAGCACTTCACAGTGCTATACTGTAAAGTGAAGTGACTGTTTTTCTGGTGAATTTAGCAACCAATTTGTGTACAGCAATGTTCCACAAACAGTTATAAAGTGAATGGGGGTTGTTGGCTAGAGAAACTCCCTAATAAAATAAACTGTAACCACTATTTTGTTGAGTAACTATGATTTTCAGAAACTAGTGAGTTGTGCAATTTTGAAAACCAATGTTATGAGTGAAACAAGTGCAAATCTAATCCTCTGAAGGAGGAGTAATGAACCTTCAGAATAAATGAACTTCAGAATTATTCCATTGATCAACCATATTTGCCCTTAAAGAACTGATTTAATGATTTGCTCCCTATTGATTTTGAAACCAGTCCAATTAAAGTATTTATCCTATTAATGGTACAACCTGAGGAACAGGAGCCGTGAACCGGTCTCCTGCTGGTCCATAGTGTGTTGCAGCACCATTGACTTTCTAATTTACTTTGAACATTTTTGTTCTTCAGGATAGAATACAAAATTATTCTATATTTTCTTGGCTCTGTGGTCACCAGTATATTGCAAGTGTTTGTTATAGTGTTGCAGCACATCAGTCTGAATTAGATTTCTCTAATGTTTATGGAGTATGCATGTTGTATTTATTAACCTAGAGAAAAATTAATAGAAATCAAACGTATTTCAATTTAAATGGAGTTAAGATTTTGTTAATGAGCCTTTTACAATGCTGCATCATGCGTAAATTTTAATTGAATTAGTGATTAGGCGAGGCTAGGTATGCGCTTGCTATATTTGACATTTAAGTTGTTAAACATAATTATTTTGTCCAGTACACTGGAGTCCTGTAGCTCAATGGTTAGAGCACTCGCTTTGCAAGTGAGAGACCTGAGTTCAATTCCAGGCAGAGGGCGAAACCTTGGGCAAGTTTCCTTACTCCACACAGAGCCTAATAATAATCCCTCCAAAACCAAAAACAATAATAAATTGGTCATATTCAATCTACGACTGTTTGTGGGACATTGCTGTGCGCAATTGGCTGCCGCGTTCGCCCACAAATATACAGTCAATTCACTTTATGATATATTCTGTGAAGCGCTTTGGGACGTCTTGAAGTCGTGAAAAGCGCTATATCAAATGCAAGGATTATTATTATAAACATAAACAAATGTGGACATTTAACTGGGAAAACTCGTTGGAGCATGCTGTAAAAGGCTGTTCAGTGTATGCGTATTATGTGCTATAGAATCACAGTCCTTGTGTATCAAATGATGAGGTAGGTTGAATAATCTAGCATCTTCTCCAGTTGGTAACTATTGTTTAGAAATCATAGCTGAAAACCAAATATGGTCCATTATCATAGTGTAAGCATTACAAATAAAGAAAATAGTACTCTAATCATGCAACACATGCTGTTGGCCATTTCGTATGAGAATGTAACTGCTACGTCATGAGCTCATGTCCATAATTGTTCATATTATTGTTTTTTATTGGATCCAGATAATGTTGGCTTTAATTAGAATATTCCTGCTTGTTACGATGTAGTAGGGAGGATACTACAAAATATCATGATTCATTCGCAATTTTATTTTTACACTTACAAAAATGAGTGTAAATGTGTAATATCAAGTAATGTTTGCTTTTCTCTCTGTAGATGGAGGCAAGTCTTCACAGCTGAAATAAGTGTGAAAGTCTACCTTCATAGGCAGTAATTTTGTGTGATATTCTGACGAGTCAGGATTATTGTGATCCATTAATTGGACTTTATTTAGGATCAAAGAGAGTTCAGAGTATTCTGAGTCAAACTGAAGAGTGAATTAGCAGTGAATACCTGGGGGTCTAATTTATGTGATGGTGCCTTACAAGCCAAATCAGTATGTTAAGAAATTGTCCAACAAGTGAATGAGAGTTGCATTATAGGAAACACAGCATAGAAAATCAAAGTAAAGAAGTCTTCATAAAGAAGCTTTGACCTACTGGAATAAGGCAGATAACTGCTCAATGTTGTGCTCATTTAATAATGAATAAGATCATCCCCTCCCAAAAAAGATGCTGATCTGCTGCAGAGTGTAGGACTCTGGCTTATATATATATATATAAACTTTCAAGTGGTCTAAAACAGCCTTAGTTTTATGAAGAAACCAGATATTTCCGTTATATCATGTTTAATACTCTACAAAAGCAAATCTGGAAATAAGCAAATTATTACAAGCCACAGCTTGTTTGTTGTGCAGTCATTCTTGCCTAATTTAAACCTTGTTATAACACCAGTGTCTTTCATCAAACATAATTCTACTTTTAAATAAATCTATAGCTTTTAACCAGAACTTAACCTTCCAAGTGAACTACTTCAATTCAGGCTTATGAAATGGGGAGGAAAACTCAAATATTATCAGTTGAACAACAACTAGTCCATAAGCGGATCTACTTAAATGGTGTCCAGCTGCAGAACAGCCTTCAGCCGTGGAATAACTCCAGTCAATTTACCAAGTATTTGAACACATCAGTGGTGTGCTTGCAACTGGCAATGCCAAGAGTTTGTATTCGAAAAGGAAAAATGCTTGCTACATCAAAATGGAGAAACAAAGACTGGCTAACAACATGTAATAATCCAATAACCATAAAACAAAGTTGCAAATGAGCTTCAGTTTTTAAGAATGCTTATAGGCTAGTTTACAAATTAAGGCTGAATTTGAATTGCACCATCTGCATTTTGGTGCAGGTGCAGAATTTAAACTGAGATCCTGCTATGTTCAGATTCCACGGCACTGTTCAAAAACAAAGAGAGTTTCCCTCTCCCGATGCCCTGGCCATCAATCGCCCAGATAAAAATTGGCCATTCACTTCATGGCTGTTTGTATTCAACTGTGTAGCATATCGCTGTAAAGCTGATTGTATTTTCACTCAACATTCACATGTGCATTCAGAAGGGATCCATCAGTAGTGACCAAGAGGTAGGAACCTTGTCTGATATATATTTCCTCCCCCTAACCCGGGAGTGCTAATTGTAGTGACCATTTGAGCTCATTTAACTTAGCCAAAGGAAGAATTGAACCTTAATGGTATGCTAGGCATTGTGTTCACTCACTGGGCTATCAGAGCAGTTAGTTTCCTCCTCCACTATTCGTGAAACCTTTGCTAACTGTGTCCCCACCATTTCATTAGCTAAATTTTTATCAACGATTGGTTTATGCAGTCATCAAGATGCATAGAAAAGAAATGGAACAATTAAGAATGAAATAAAAGAATTGATCATGGCGACCAGAATGGCAGTGAGGGGTGTCAACATATATACAGGAGTGTACTGTATATATAAGGAGATATGAATAGGAGAGGAAAGGCATGCATTAGAATAAGGTAATAAATTACAATAAATTAAATTGGAATATTAGGTGATTAAGTTGGAAATGAATTGGATGGGTAGATTCAGTTGTGTTATTTGGTATTAGTTTGTAAATAAGCCTTTTTGTAGTGCCAATATAACTGAATTGCTATGATTGCTTACACATTGTTTTGACCCTCTCTAATAAACATCTGCAGAATATTTATTCTTGCTTTAAAGTGTTTTATTGGCTTTTTTTTGTTCTATTAAAGTGATAGTTATTTTTGTTCCTGCTATGGGATGGGTGTGCAAATGTGTTATATAGTTTAATGGAAAACACTGTTTGGGGTGTTTGGTAATTTAGATTTACAGAAAACAACAGATTAAGTGATACCTGTCTATTGATCAATGCACTCTGATGCCTAACCTGAAGTAGAGGTAATTTTGTGTACATTATTTACCACTGAGTAGTTGGGCAACTGGAGAACTAGAATCTACAAAGGAGAGTAGAAATATAGTATACAGAATACACAGAATGCTGTTACTGAGATGCAAACATGCTTTCCTCTTGATTGTAACAACAGAGACAGATGTGTGTTTTTATTAGATCCTGCTGAAAGAGTGAGCTAGGTATTTATAGTTGTATAGCAGCTGTCTTTCAAACTCCATTTTAAAAGAAGGTTTAGCGCAATTGTGTGTGTACCTACTGTTTGTTCAGACATGGATCTGCAGAGGGAAATTGCATCACGATCAAGAAGATGCACTGAAATTTCATAGGAATCTTGACTACTACCGCAAGAGATTTGTCAGTTACAAAAAAAACAAAAAAGAGAAGCCCAATAAGTAAGGAACTCTGGTCCAGAGCATCAGCCAATACGCACACAATATGCAGAGACATTACAAACTTGGAGCCCGAGTCTGGCAGTAATTTGCTTTTCTTTTTCTGACTCTAGCTAAAACATGTAAATGAATAAGTATAGTTTGGTAATGCACATACAATTTACATTTATATAGCACCTTTCACGTTGGGAGCACAAAGAGTTTGACAGTGTTGGTTGGGGGAGGGCATGTTCACAATATAATTTTACAAGAAATTGCTGAAATGTAAATTACAGACTCTTTCCTAGTCCCATAAACTGAGAATTGAAGCCACTTATTGATATAGTAACGCATTGTTTTTATTAATCCATGACAAATTATGCTTTTATTTTTAACTTTTATAATTTCAAAACATGTCTACACGTGTAAGTGAACTATTAGTATTGTAGCCATGCAAAAGATAAGATCAGACTCTGAAGTATTTTCTCAGCTGTGAATTTTTTAGGATAATGATAAATATGGTATTGAATGTAGATCAAAAAAACAGGCTATTTTCCATTTTAAATTGTGAGGTAGTACAGTTGGTGACTGGTGCTTACCTGTTCATTGCAGGTGGATGTGAGAGAGGAGAATGAAACTATGCCATGACCAGTGATGTGCACTTGCTTAATTTATGGTGGATTCTAATCTGCTGTGAAACAAAATTCAAACTATTTGGATTACTTATCTCTTTCTATGTTGTATTTATGGATGAAAAGATCTGATAGGCTAGTGAAACAGGCCTGATTGGCTGAATAGCCAGCTCCTGTGCCTATTTTCCTGGCAGATATTCACTACTTTGTATACTGTGAATCTTGTACACTTCACATTTTTATTGCTTGCTTTTTTGTGCAAATCTGGTTTTGTTCGAGAACCACAAACTCTCAGTTGTCAGGCTGTCAGAAGGGCCACAAAGAAATGTTTTGGCAGTGACTGAAATTTATAACCTTGACTAAAGGGACTATGATTTGGCAATAATCTTTCAACAGTAATGGTCCTATTCCAAACAGTAGCAGAGATCTTCAGATGGCCAACACTGAATAAAGTTGAGATCTACTGTGCTCAGCCAAATGACTTGGCACAATATTCCTTCTTGCAGTAAATATTTTAGCTGTTTCGGGTAAACAAAAAATTATTGAGGATATTTCAGGATTAAGTAATTTTTTATTTTGAAGAGCATGTCAGAACAAAGTCATTTCATCTATCTTACAAAATGTGACTTGCCAATTTTTGAAAAGTGCCAATGCTGGAATTGCACACGTATACTGTAGTAATCATCTTCTTTCCCCTCTGGCCTCCATTCTTTCTCTGGCTCTCCACCACAGACTTTCCTGTCTCTCTCGATTATTTGAAAAAGTTATTGTTCATATGATTTTGTCGCTTTTTCCCAACCTGCAAAAGTTTTTACCTCCTTCCTATAACACTCATTTTATAGAAATATTAATAGAGGGATTGTACTGAAATATATTCATATAAAAGTGATGAAGTTGGGTCAGAGTAGCTTTATTTGCTGCCATTTACAATACAGCATCTGCCTGCTAATATTTTATGTTCCTTCTTTGTTGTTTAAGCAGTTCAATATTCAGTTGTTATGGGTTTGTGGGAGTGGAAAATTGGCACAATCTGATTCATTGCCATCTCTGTAAACACTTCGTATTTGATCAGAGTGGGTAGTATATGCAAGAAAGTAGGAAAGTGGAAATGGTGTACATTGCATCATTGCATATATTGATAATCATCATCTTAAAGTTAGTCATACTGTATTAGTGAGAATATATACTTTAAAGGGGTTATCTTGAAAAAAAAATCGTTATGTATCAAAATCCATAAGAGTGATGTAAATTGGGTCACAGCATCTCCTTGCATTATGACAAACAATGCAATGGATCTTCTTCCTCATAAACAAAAACTGTTTCACAAAGATTCTGGTTTAGAGCACTCTTCATAGCTAATATGATTCTATTCTGAGATGGTATCGTAAATCTGTTATGTTGGTGAATAAAAGTGACTACAAATGCAAGGTAAATAATGACAATTTATACTTTTTTTGTGAGGGAAAATGTGAAATCTGTAGTGGCTGTAGTCTTATCGTAAATTAATAATTACTCTGATAGCTGAAGTAACCTTACAAAGTTATGAGATTAGAAAATATGGAAATGTAGGAGGCTAGGAAGCATAATACTGTTTTCAATAACTGAATGACCAAGCAACTTTTCAGTAGTATGTCTCACAAGTAATATGCGCGGCATCTAGTTTGGCACCTTTTAAAAATATTTTACTAATATCTTTGTTCAGATGGATGTGGTTTAGAGTGTTTCATTCACATTTTTGATACAGTGACACTTACCTTTTTTGCAGATGTGTCCATTTCGTCCCTGTGGTTATGAAACTACTGATACCCATCTTCCATAACAATCTTCATTTCCCTCTGGTTGTTTTTTATTTCATCCTCAAAATAGTTTGGTTGAATTTTCATACTGGAGTAAATTTCAGTAAAGTATTTTGGAAATTTGATATTTTTGAGACTCAGTATAGGATTTTAATCACTCTTACTTAAGATATAGCCCAGCTGGATTATAGAGGCAAAAAGTCAGGTGTGCTGTGCCACATAGTCCCAACTGTATCTATTTCTCTTATACATTGCGCGGTTTTATTGAGTTTTTTACTCGACAGCCAGATAGATAGCTCTCATCCATGCTTTGTGTCTACCTATTTCTGTCACAGAGTTATAAGCAGCGGGAATTTACTTCCAATTCCCAAACCACCACCAAAAGAACAAACCAAATGAACTAGCTTTCAAGAAAAAAGAGAGAATTGGTGACTTTTTTCTTATCCCTCCCCCAATTTGACTTACTGGATCTCGGAACAGGAGTACACGTCCAAGACAAAATCCAGGAATTGATCATGAAATCCGATGAGTTTCAGTTCTTCCATTGTGGTACAGATCTGTGTACCACTGGATTGAAAGCTTCCTGTAAATGAAAGCAACAAAAGTGCTAAAGCTGTGCAAAACTCCAACCTGCCCCATGTATTCCTAGCTCATCTCTTGTGTTCCATTGAGTGTACCTTAATTACTCCTATTATTGTTAACATTTACAATCCACAGTTGCTAACTTCTAAATATGAATGAGGAATTGTTTTAGACATTTTTATTTTTTGTGCACATTTAAATATGTCAATTAGTTTTAAACATTTTAAACAATACTAAGCCTGTAGTTTAAAAGCTATTATTTGGCATTAAAAAAGTTATATTTTCTTTACCTAGCAGTAAGTAGGAACCTGTTGTTAGTTGATTGCCGGATCGCTTTCTGGGGATAATTATTCGTTTTTAAAAAAGCAAATAAATAAATTGGTCACTCAATCCACAACTGTTTGTAGGACGCTGCTGTGTGCAATTGGCTTCTGCGTTTCGCTCACAAAATATACAAGTCAATTAAAAAATTTTCACATTAAAGGCTGTGCGAATGTGACGTGTGGAAATACTTTTCAAGAGAAGTAAGTCTATTAACTATTAAAGGAAATGAGAAATTAAGTCTAACTATTAATGGATATAGAGAGAGTGGAAAATGGGATTAAAATTATAAAGAGCTACCATTACCTAATAAAATGGCAGAATGGCTTGAATCTTTTACAACTGAGCCAGGCTGATCCGTGCAGCAAATGAATTAAATGTAGCATGTAGTAATTCATTAGTTATCTTGATTCTTTTATAAACATCAAAGTAAGTTTCACCATTCCATATAAATCTAATCCAAACCAATAGTTAGATTACATAATAGAGTACTCAAACATTTCTATCTTTCGCTGTTAGATGAATGACCTCATTCAAACATTTCTTTCATTTTTAAAATTAGCAATTAAATAAAATCAAAGCAATTGTGCCATTCCCAACCTGATAATTAACACAGATATTCTATCTTACAAGAATGTGTAAACCCCCAAGTTTAAAGTAAAACAAATTTAACAATCTATTTTGTAGATTGAATGAATGAATAATTGATATTCATTATTCCTTGCAGAAAAGGAGTGATATATATTTTACTTTATTTTCCAAAATGCACATCAAAATAGAGCCATAGAATTATACAACAAACAAAAAGACCATTCAACCCATCATGTCTGTGCCAGCTCTTTGAAAAGAGCTATCCAATTCAATCCCACTCCCCCGCTTTCTCCCCATATCCCTGCAAACTTGTCCTCCCCAAATAATTAACTACTTCTCTTAAAAGTTGTTATCCAATTGATTTTCAGGCAATGCATTCCAGATCCCAACAACTCGCTGTGTGAAAACATTTCTCCTCACCTCCCCTCTGTTTCTTTTAACAACTATTTTAAATGGGTGTCCTCAGGTTACCGACCCACCCGCCAGTGGGAATAGTTTCTCCTGTTCACCCTATTGCATCCCCTCATCATTTTGAAAACTTCTATTAAGTCTCCTCTTAACCTTCTCTGCTCCAAGGAGGATACCCCTCGCTTCTCTACCTCTCCCGATAACTGAAGTCCCTCATTCCTGGTACCATTCTGGTCAATCTCCTTTGCACTCTCTTCAATGCCTTGATATCCTTCCTGAAGTGTGGGGCCCAGAAATGAACACAGTCTGTAGCTGAGGCCTAACCAGTGTTTTATATAAAGGTTCGTCATAACTTCCTGACTTTTGTATTCTATGCCCCTATTTATAAAGCCTTGTATCCCGTATGCTTTTTTTTAACAGAATGTTAAGCTACACCTACAATTTATTAAAGATGCAATCATACATCTACATTTTTTTTAAAAAAAAGCATTACAGTAATTAGTGTAAAACATCTGTACGTCAGTCTAGTACTGCAATTTTACTGCAGGACAAGTTACACTATATGTCTGCATGAGGATGCCAACTTCTACTTTTTCCTTAGGGTATTCTGGGTCACATGAATCACTTGCAGCTGAACTTTTCTAGGACTCTACAGAGAGATGCACAATAGTAGCATATCAAGAATATGGAATCCCCATTTGCATACTAAAAAACATCATAGTTCAAGAATCATTGAAAATTAGGAAAGCCTACACTTTACATCACTTTTATTTTTATTGTCAGATAGGTGTCGAACAGATGCAGAAACCTATCGCCTTGCGTATCGAAACCAAAGAATTCCACATGTGCAGTTTCCTCTTAATTAAGCTATGACCTCAGGCATCTGGGGACAAGTAGCAAACTCGAACACAAATGAAGGTGTTGTAATCCATGGCAGCTTTCTTATGCAAAGAACAGTTGTCTTTTAGAGCTGATGCAACTGTTTCTAAACTGTTGGATCAAACACATATTCTAGTTGCTATTAAAAATCAATGATAGTCAGAATAATTTGTCATTTGTTGTATGTGAATTTTATATGCCCAGCTACAAAAATATTCAAGGTTATAACATTACCTTTAGGATGTCTTGGGTCCATATTTTGAAAAGATTTTGGATCCGTTGAACATCGCTAATCTTAAATCAATGTCTGAGGAAGGGTAACAAAACAAGAAACTGATTTGCTCTAAATGGAAGGAATAGGTCTGCCTCTAGGACTGAGCTTCATTCACTTCTCTTATGTTCTCTTAAGCATTAATAATTTTCTCAACATTTTTTTCAATGTCACACAGGCTTATTTCTGTGGTGCTCGGGAAGCTCAGCTTTGTAGCTGTATGTGAAACAGGTCAATGCAAGCATGAAAAATCAACCTCCACCCATCCTGAACATTTTTGCTCAGCATTTAGTCATCATTATATCAAAGAGCTGATTTGATACAGAAAATGGGAGTTGCAGTTCTGCAACTGTTTTTAATGTTTATTTCAATATGCATCAGTTTTTAACTTCTTAGAATCATAGAATTATACAGCACAGAATGAGGCCATTCGGCCCATCGTGTGGGCCGAATAGCTCTTTTCAAAGAGCTATCCAATTCAATCCCATACCCCTGCACTCTCCCCATAGGCCTGCAAATTTGTCCTCCCAAAATAATTATCTACTTCTCTTAAAAGTCGTTATCGAATTGGCTTCCACCACCCTTTCAGACGCAAACCACTGACTGTGTGAAAACATTTCTCCTCATGTCCCCTTTGTTTCTTTAAACAACTATTTTAAATTGATGTCCTTGGGTTACTGACCCACCCGCCAGTGGAAATAGTTTCTCCTTGTTCACCTTAAGGAATCCCCTCATAATTTTGAAAACTTCTATTAAGTCTCCTCTTACCTTCTCTGCTCCAAGGTGAATAATCCTCGCTTCTCTAGCCTCCTGATAACTGAAGTGCCTCATTCCTGATAACTGAAGGCCCTCATTCCTGGTATCATTCTGGTCAATCTCCTTTACACCCTCTCCAATGCCTTGATATCCTTCCTAAAGTGTGGGGCCCAGACCTGAACAGTCTGTAGCTGAGGCCTAACCAGTGTTTTATATAAAGGTTCATCAGAACTTCCTGACTTTTGTATTCTTTGCCCCTATTTATAAAGCCCTGTATCCCATATGCTTTTTTAACAGCTTTATCTGCCTGTCCGGCCATCTTCAAAGATTTACTATATGACCCCCAGGTCTCTCTGTCCCTTCACCCCCTTTAAGATTGTACCATCAGCGTATATTGCCTCTCCTCATTCTTATCCCCAAATGCATCACTTTGCATTTCTCCACATTAAACTTCATCTGCCCCGTGTCTGCCCGTGTTACCAGTCTGTCTATGTCCATTCACAGTCTGTTATTATCCTCCTCACTGTTCACTACTTTTCCAGCTTAGTATCATCTGCAAACTTGGAAATGGTCCTCCCTATACCCAAGTCCAGGTCATTTGTATAGATCAAAAACAGCAGTAGTCGCAATACCGACCCCGGGGGGACACCACTGCACACTTCCCTCCAGTCAGAAAAACAACCACTCTCTGCTTTTTGTCTCCCAGCCAGTTCTGTATCCATGTTGCCACTGTCCCTTTAATACCGTGGGCTTCTATTTTACTTACAATTTAACTTATAAAGTATAAGTTGTGTGGCACTTCAACAAATGTCTTTTGAAAATCCATATAAACTACATCAACTGCACGACCTTCCACGCTCTCCATTACTTCATCAAAAAACTCTTATCCGTTTTGTTAGATATGATTTGCCTTTAACAAACCCGTGTTGGCTGTACTTTCTTAACCCATATTTTTCTAAGTGAAAATTTATTTTGTCCCGGATTACAGTCTCTAGAAGTTTCCCCACTACTGACGGTTAGGCTTAACTCTCGGGTTTATCCTTCTGCCCCTTTTTGTACAGGGGAGTAACATTTGCAACCCTCTAGTCCGCTGGTACCTCCCAGTGTCCAAGGAGGAATTGAAAGATTGTGGCCAGCGCCTCAATTAGTTCAACCCTTACTTCCCTCAGTAACCTAGGATAATATAATAATAATCCTTGCATTTGATATAGCACTTTTCACATCTTCTAGACGTCTCAAAGCGCTTCACAGAATAGACTATAAAGTGAATTGACTATATATTTGTGGGTGAAATGCGGCAGCCAATTGCGCACAGCAGTGTCCCACAAACAATCGTGGATTGAAGTGACCAATTATTGGTCACTTCAATATAAAAAATTATATTTTTTTTTGAGGGATTATTATCAGGCGTGGAGTAAGGAAACCTGCCCAAATTTCACCCTGCCGGGAATCGAACCCAGGTCTCTCGCTTGTAAAGCGAGTGCTCTAACCATGCATCCCGTCCGGACCAGGTGATTTATCTACCTTGAGCACCGACAACCTTTTTTAGTACCTCCTCTCGGTTTATTCTTATCTTATCCAATTTCTTTACTCTCTCCTCCGATACTGTGGCATTGGCTGCATCCTCTTTTGTGAAGACAGATGCAAAGTACTCATTCAGTACATCAGCCGTGCCCTCTGCCTCCACAAGAAGATTTCCCCTTGGTCCCTAATTGGACCCACCCTACCTTTGACTAATCTTTTATTCTTTATATGCTTATAAAATACCTTAAGGTTTCCTTTAATGTTATGTTTTATGTTACCCACTAATCTAATCTTTACTTACGGTATATATACTTAGATTTAAAATAAATTAATTAATAAAAGCTATGACATTCCTATATATTAGCCAGTGAATTAAATCCTGGAATTGGCCATGAGTGGGAGACTGCTGTCAAAACTGCTATTGTACTGATACATCTTGATTTTCAAATCCAGGTACATTTTAGTTGGCACAACATTGCTGTACCTTATTTCTATTTACTGTAAAGCATAGAAGTGTTGTATGTGCAGACTATTTTTGCAGTACCAACTGGACTGTCCAGTAATATATAAAATGTTTAAAATGAAGCTCACTGAGGCAATAATTGATTTTGCACATGCACAGCTGCAGGAATGTCAGCATGTGCGCTGTGGCCATAGGTGAAATATTTTCCAGAAAGAACTTCCATGTTAAATTGAAACTGAAGTACTTTTTCGTGGAGTCTTGGGCTGAATGAAACAATTTAATCTTAAAACAGCAAGAAATGATAGTGAAACCTCTGATTCTTGGATGGAAGGAAAGCTAAATGAGGATATTTACACACCTGAAAGAAGATCCTTTAAGTCACCCAAAGTTTTACTACTTCAGTTGTGAAAGACAGATCCTTGTGTTCCCAGCTAATTATCAAAGCTATTTGCTGAGGGCTCATTTGGGAAAAAAATGTGTAGTCAAAATAGGAGAAACTTATGAGAAATTTGCTATAATGAATGTAATTTTGCCAACAGAAATGAACAGACTGAACAAACTATTTACATGAGTAGTTGCCCACAAAGAAAACTTTCCTATCCTTTGTCTCTTGACAAGTATGGATATTCCCTACATCGCAGACTTAGTAGGAGGTTTTTAATTATGGATGTAATGCAAACTTTGATACTAAGGAATTGCTTGAAGTGGTCTTAAGTGCTGGGCACAAACTAGTAAATGTATTTTTGAACAATTTAAAAAGCTATTCAGAGTATCAGTTTACCTTGGAGCAAGTTGTCTAGTCTTACTATGCCATGCATGAATGGGTATAAGAATGGTTTAGCACAGATAGAAGTTCGAAATGAAAAATGCTTATTTTCATTTTTAAATTACTATTTAATGTATGCCAGAAAAACGTTTACTTTTTTTTTTAAATGGAGTACAAAGATTGGTAGAGAAAAAAATCAACAAATTGAAGTTGAATATGTTGGATGTTGGATACTCCTTTAAGAGTAAATTGACAATTAACAAAAGGATAATAAGAAGAAGGGCAGGAAGTACAAAAGGTCACTGGGAGTGGGCTTTCTGCATTGGCTGTCAGACCGCTTCTACTTTGCTAACGCTTTGCGTCTCTTTGATCCATCCCAGGTGTCAATAAAACACTGCACTTCATGTTTAAGTTGTACTGGTTTAGAGCGGTGGAGTATTGCGAGTTTAGATTGACAGATAAAGAAGCTTACTAACACACCTTTGATTTGGATCGAGTTATATTACATGGTAGTAAATATTGTTGCCTACTAAATGTAACTAATTAGTCATCTGAAATATCCGCATTGTCTGGATTCCTGAAACGCTGCAGCTTTTTAACCTGATTGAAAAGGTGCAAAGATATCTTGCTTCATCAGAAATCTGTTTTCCTTTTGAAAATCTGAGTCCTTCTTCGCCAGTTTATCAGTTGTTCTTGTTTGCTGGTGGTATCCTAACCTTCCTTTTCTTATTTCCATCATTTCCCTCTGTGGTTCTTTCTCCCAGCCTCATACACTCTTCTAATGACACTGCACTAGCTTGGCCTCCTGTGTCTAATTTGCATTTTAGCTGTTTTTCCCCTTTCATGCACCCTTGTGATTCCACCCATTTTTATCCTCTCTTCTCTATCCATTTTTCCTATAATTTCCATTGTATCAATATTATATTCCTCCTCCTCACTACTATTAGATTCCACCTCTGAGCTGCTCACCATTACACCATGCCTTGATTTCAGTCGTGCAATCCTTGTTCTCTGATATTCACTCATCCTCCAATATTCTCTTCTACCCGTCATTCTACTCCCCTGTGATCTCTCTGTTGTTCTCCGTCCCCTGTTCCTCTACGGTCTTTGTTGTTTACTTCTGCACTTTCTGGCATAATGCCCATTTTTGTTACAAATATTTTGTTACAAACACTTTCCCATCTGCTGGATATTGTCTGAAATGGTGTTCTAGTCCGCATTGTTCACATCATCTTTCGTCTAGTATACCGGCTGTGCTCTGTAATCTTCATCTGTGTTATTCCAACTCCTTCTCCCAGCTAGTTCATCAATTTCCATCTCTTGTTCCCCATTCTCCAAACTCTTTCATATGTGCTTCGGACATTTCTTCTATGTTTATTATTTGTACCAGAAGCTTGCTCCTTATTCTGTTGTTTTTAATCCCGATCACAATTTGAACTTTAATCATTTCTTCTCTCAGGGCTCCATAGTCGCATATTTTGCTGAGTGACCTTAATACAGCAAAATATTGGGAAACTGTTTCCGCAGGCCCTTGCTTTCTTGTGCCAAACTTATCGAAGACGTGACAAGGCACTATATCAAATGCAAGGATTATTATTATCTGTCAACGATTATATTGTTGTGTCCATAACACCTTCCCCTCATAATATTTACTATAGCATCTAATGATAATCCCTCCAAAACAAAAAACAATAATAAATTGGTCATTTTCAATCCACGACTGTTTGTGGGTCACTGCTGTGCGCAATTGGCTGCTTCGTTCGCCGACAAATATACGGTCAATTCGCTTTACAGCAAATTCTGTGAAGAGCTTTGAGAGGTCTAGAAAATGTGAAAAGCGCTATATCAAAATGCAAGGGTTATTATTATTACTATTTCATTTAAAGCCATGTCTGTATCCCTCTCTAGGATCTCATAGTATTCTCTTCCCCTGCTACATTTAGAAAAATAGCAGCTTGCTGTTTTCTTGGCAGCTGCAAATACTTTCAAAGACAAATACTTTGAAATCCCGTTCAAATCGGTTCTAATTATGCCTCAGGTTGCCAGTTAACTTCAGTGGTCTTGGTAACTCAGCTCATTTACAATAATATTCTGTAGTTCCTCGAGTCAAGAGTTTGAGGAAAAATCCCTCCTAGTAGTTCAAAGGAAAATAATTCAATTGAATTGTCTGGACTGCAATGGGTTTGTGACCGACTCTTTTCAGTTGACTTCATGGTACAAATGGTACATTTAATTGAGGTGAATGTGAAGCTGCTGGGTTTCAAAACATTGTTCACCAAACTTCCTAATCAATTAGAGCTCTTGAACTTAAACTTCTTTGTTAATGGATGCTTTGGTCACAACTTCATCTAATTCAAACCCGCAATGCAATCTTAGCTCAACTGCAGCTTGATGATGATGATGAGTTTTCTTTGAGTGAGAATTCTGCTGTTGCTTTGCTGATTTCTGTACCAGCCAAGTACAACTTGTTTCTCAACTCAGTATGGATGTCAGAAACCACCTGGAGGTGTCCACATGGAGGTGATTGAATTACAATGCAATTCTACCCTAAAGAACAAGTACGTAGAGGTAGTAGTGAGCAGCCAAGTATTTTATTAGCATGTGCCTCTGGCTTATCCACAGCTATGATCCTAGGTTGCTGTCTATCTTTGCTCCAGCCTAATTATGTGAATAACTATTTCCTGCCACGGAAGTGAACTCGTCAAAATCAAAGTCGGGGGGATCCGCTCAGCTGCGTCTGGCCTTCCGTCTACTACCCCCCTCCCCATCCTCTCCTCACACCCTGGCCCCTACGCATCTCTCCCTCCCCACCTTTGAACCTGTCTCCCCCTCCTCTCTCACCACCACTATAACCCACATGAAACTGACCACCTGCTCCTTCGATCCCATCCTTACCTCTCTCCTTCCCTCCCAGCTCCACCGCCTCTTCTCACAGACATCGTATACCTCTCCCTGTCCACTGGCACCATTCCCATCCCTTTATAAGCAGCCGTCATCACTTGTCTCCTTAAAAAACCCTCCCTGGACCCATTGCTGATCTCAAATTACGGCCCTATCTCCCTGTCCCCCTTGACCACTCTGCTGCCTTCGATACCATTGACCACTGTCTTCCTCGGTCGCCTCTCCTCTCACTTCAACCTTCATGGTTTTGTCCTTGAATGGTTCAGATCCTACCTTTCACATGGTCTCCACTTCATCTCCACAAACAGTTTCTCCTCTAGCCCCCGCACCGTCTCTTGCGGCGTTCCTTAGGGCTCTGTCCTTGGTCCCCTCCTTTTCAATATCTATATGCTCCTTGGTGACATCATCCGCAGACATGAGGTCAACATCTACATGTATGCGGATGACACCCAAATCTCTCTCTGTCTCCACCCTCAACTTCAGGACCACTGCTGTCCTGACAGAATGTCTGTCAGACATCAACATCGCCCAGCTCCGCCACTATCTCACACTGCTGGCTGCCGAGATCCTCATGCACGCATTCATAACATCCAAGCTTGACTGTGCAAACTCCCTGCTTATCGGCCTCCCCAACTCCTCCCTCAATAGGCTGCAGATCATCCAGAACTCTGCAGCACGTGTCCTCTTCCGCACCAGCTCCGTGACCCTATCATCCCTATCCTTGCCTGACTCCACTGTCTTCCCATCACACAGAGGATACAGTTCAAGATCTGGGTCTTCACCGTCATAACCCTCCATGGTCTTGCTCCTCCTAACTAAGGTTGTTCTGCGACCTCCTAACCTCCTACCAACCTACCCACTCCCTCTGCTCAGCGGGCTCCGGCCTGCTTCACGTTCCCTGCCTCGCCTGCCCCACCAGGCAACAACAACAAGATTCCATTTATAGAGCGCCTTTCACGTCGGGAGGACGTCCCAAGGCGCTGGGTCAGGACCTGAGCAGGAGGGAAATGGTCAGGGCAGGTGGGCTTTCAACGAGTCTGCTCTCACCCTCTGGAACACCATCCTTCAGTGCCTCCGCCTCGCTCCCTCCCTTGCCTCCTTCAGTACTTGTCCCTCTTCGACCATGCCTTCGATCATCCTCCATCCCCTCTTGCCCTCCACCCATCCCGATCCCCACCTCGTGGCCGAAACACTGACTGTCCAACACCTTGGGACTTCCTCCTGAAGTGAAAGGCGTTATATACATGTAATCTTGAACCAGATCATGTCTGATGGACACCTGAACACCGCATTTTGAACAAATTGTGATTGTGATCTGAATAAAGAAAACTCAAATGTTTTATTGAGTTTTTAAACAGGAAATATTGAAGAGTTTCTTGCGTATATATTAGACCAATAAATAATTCAGTTTGATTTACCTGCAAAGTGCAGTAACTACACCACAGTCAATTCTGTGAAGCCTTTGAGACATCTTCATGAAAAATGCTGTATCAGATGCAGGAAGCCGGTCAAGCAGTCTCAGACTGTGGTCTAATAATGGACCAGTGCTATATCTATGTGAGTTATAACACAGCCGGTATTTCGTCTCTTGCTTTATTTGGTTGTATGTATGGCATAGGGCACCTCTAACCTGACATGAGTTACCCACTCCTATTTCAGCTTAAAAGCCAAAGTATTATAAAAAGGAGTGGAGTTATTTCAGCACCACTGCAATGCTCCATTAGCTCAAACTTTGTTCTTCTAAGCATCTCAACTGTGAACATTGCGATATTTAACTCTAAATTGAACTGTATTTTATAGGATTTAGAGCTGTAGGTGATGCTATTGTATTCACAGATACTTTGAGGATACCTTCAGATTTTCTGCTTATTTCAATATGATCCAATATTAATTTTCCCTATTGAGTTTACTTTTGGAATGCATAGACCTCGAGGGGCTTCTTGCAAGTAGAGTATTTTCAAGACACACTCTCGAGCACTTTGAAATAATTAGTCATCCAAGAGGAACTTGTGGTTTGGGATCCAAGTGCTTTTTATTTGTTGTGCACAAATTGGTTTTGGCATAGTCTGTATCAGTGTAGCCTTGGGTTACTGATGCCATAACCTTATTTAGAGGTCCACTTTGGCTTGTAAAACGATACAGCTCTGACGATTTCATAACATGTGCCTGAAATGCATGTGATGGAAGGATCTTTACAGTTAATTTGGAAAGTTTCTTGTTCAGTTTCATTGTTCTATAATTGATGCATTGTGAAATTTTAGATGTGATGTATATTCTCTCAAGGTTTTGCTGAATTGATCCATCAGTATTGGAAACGTGCTGGAAATTCGGCATTTTTTTGTTTCTTATTTCTAATTCCCAATATCCTTGCAATCGTTGCACAGAGTCAATATGCCTGGGTGCCTAGTTCTGAACTCTGTTTATTTCATTATATTGGATTTTATTCCTAATTAAGATTTTTTTTACTTTGGAGAGTGATGAAAGTTACAGAGGGTAATCTATAGAAAGTATTGCCCAAGCATGTAGGCATGTATGGTTTGGATCATCCAAACCTCCTGCCTATGGAAGGATTCTTTGGAACAAAGGGCTGAAGAACTGAACTGGGAGTAAATATTTACATGTACAAATAAAAGTGAAAAACTCTGTCAAAGTGGGTCCTTGCGTAATTTACATACCCGTTCACCCTTCCCCGAGAGAGACCCAAAGGATAAATTTGCTGTCGCTGAAGAAAACGTAGAAATTAATGCCAACTTCTTCTGTCAAAGTAATCCTTGTAGTTTAGAAGTCTAAAAGACTACTATGGGAATTCTTTGGGATAAATTGCTTTAGGGTTAAAGTTGAAACACAGTACCGCAATCTGGGCTTGATAATAAAATGTCTGTGGTAGAGTAGACCCGCTATGGATTAATTCTGTTTTGCATTCCAATCAGCACTGACGTGAGACTACTTGTCCTAATGTAAATCTGGATTGGGCTGATACCAATTTGCTTATTTTATTTATAGTGACAAACTGGGTTGGAATCATTCTGAAGTCAGCAGAAATCCAATTTCAGTTTGTCATTCAAATGGGAGTACAGTGAATATAAAATGCTGATAGTGTGCATAAAAGTTTCCCATTTATTAAATAACCCAGGTCATAATTCACAGGGCTTTGCAATGGAATGAATACAACCACAATAGCAAACAAATATCAAATTAACATTTGAATAAAAATATTCCCATTCTATTGTCTCAGCAAATTACAAATGGTTCCATCTCTGAGACCAAGACTTCATAAACACCCATAGACTTAGAATGGATAAAGAATTGTTCCTGAATTTGCTGGTGGTCCAATATGATTGTTTTTGGTTGCTTCTGAAACATCAACGTGAGTTCAAGTGTGAAGTGATTGAAAAATAAGGCACCCATCAACTTGTTAAAAAGTAGTTATTTGAACAAGGTAGGTATGAAACCAGTATTGGAAAGGAATAACTACTGTAAGTTTAAACTTTTAAATGGTAAACGTTAAGTTAGTGTCCATGGAAACTAATTCCATGTTTTGTTGTATTCTGCCTCGTTAAAATATTGGATTTGAAAATATTTCAGATGACACGTAGAAACACAGAAACAGACATTTCAGATGACACACAAAAACAGGAATTGGCTATTCGGCCCCTCAAGCCTGTTCTATCATTTTATAAGATCATGGCTGATCAGTAGCTCAAGTCCAGTTACCTGTCCTTCCCCATATCCCTTAATATTCTAACCTAACATCAGATTTGCTTTCCTGTATAGCTAATGTATTAATTATGAAACTGTTAAATCCTCATTGAAGTGTATCTCCTATTGTCTAAGGCCAAGTTCTCTTTACAATTGGCTCACTGCATTCTGCCATTCAAAAGAAAATCCTATTTCAACATGTTTTGCAAATTGCAGAATTTGCAGCAAATTTAAATTGTTGTGGTTTGTAAATGGGCACATCTGCCCTTCCAGAGATCCTTCATTTAAATGATCGATTCCTATCTCTCTCACCGTCTCCACTTTGTTGCCTCTAACGGTTTCTCCTCCAGCCCCCGCACTTGTCACATCTGACGTCCCCCAGGGCTCTGTCCTTGTCTCCTCTTTAATATCTACATGCTCCCCCTTGGTGACATCATCCGCAGACACAGGGTCAACTTCCACATGTATGCGGATGATACCCAACTCTATCTTTCTACCTCCACCCTCGACTCCAGGACCACTGCTGTCCTGACAGACTGTCTGTCAGACATCAAGTCCTGGATGAGGGCAAATTTCCTACAGTTGAATGTGAACAAGTCTGAGGCCCTCCTGATTGGCTCGCACCAGCGCCTCCGCACCTTAGGCTCTGGCAGCATCACCCTCCATGGTTGCACGCTACAGCTCACCAGCCAGTCAGGAACCTGGGGGTCTTGTTCGACCCTCAACTGTCTTTTCTCCCCCACATTCAAGCCATGACCCTCACCTCCAAAATATCGCCCGACTCCGCCACTACATCACTGCTCAGGCGCTGAAACTCTTGTTCATGCCTTCATCACCTCCAGGCTCGACTATGCAAACTCCCTGTTTGTCGGCCTTCCCAACTCCTCCCTCCACAGCTGCAGATAATCCAGAGCTCTGCAGCCCGTGTCCTCTCCCGCACCAAACTCCGTGACCCCATCTCCCCACTCTCGCCCGACTCCACTGGCTCCCTATCCTTCAGATCCAGTTCAAGATCCTGGTTCTCACCTATAAAGCCCTCCATGGCCTCGCCCCACCCTACCTCTGCCACCTCCTAACCCCCTACCAACTCGCCCGTTTCCTCCGCTCAGCCGCTCTGACCTGCTCCACGTCCCCCGACCCACCCGCCCCACCATTGGCGGAGAGCCTTCAGCCACTCTGCCCCCAACCTCTGGAATTCCATCCCCCAATCACTCCGCCTCACCCCCTCCTTAGCCTCCTTCAAGTCCCGCCTCAAGACCCTCCTCTTCGACCAGGCCATCGGCCACCCCCCTTCCCCTCCCCTCCCTTACCCCCCTGACCCCAGCTCGGGTCTGAAATGCTGTCACTATCCAGCGCCTTGGGACGTCCTTTGGGTACAATCTAATGTGTTTATTCTATAATTAGATTCAAATTTCAACAATTTACGTAAAATAACTTTATGACCATTGTGGCATTAGGGTTACATTATGAAATTTTTTTGGCTACCATTCTCCTGAAACATATCAAAAATAAAAGCAATTAATCTGGGAGGAGAACATGAAAATGATTGTCTTTAATGAGGCGATGATAGAGTACAACTTAACGTTTTAACTGTTTGATGTTGTACTGCTTTGATATTTTTTTAAATATATTGTTGGTTGGCCAGTGATAGCAGTTTGCTACTTTGAGCTTGAAATCAGTTATTTAAGTATTTAATTAGTTTTTATGTATAAAGTGAGCCATTTTGTACAGCATTACAACTTGTTCAGTTCAGATTTTGTGATGGCTATTACTGTGCTATTAATACAGAGTTAATAACAGCCGTATATCTGTGTTTTCATAGTTCTTTTGACTGTGCTGCACATGCAGCAAATTTGTAAAATCAAAAAAGCTGGAAAAGATGCAGTTTGCATTCTCACATGTTAAATTGTTTTCAGCTAATTTTGCTGTCCAGTATACTAATCTGTAAACATTTTACAGCAGCTATTAATTTTGGATTTCGAACCTTGCCAAATGAGTTTTGAAAATCTAAATTGTTTAACATCCACTTAATTATCCTTATCCATTATGGCAATACTATCTTTGAAAAACTGGCAATTTAGTATAGATTTAAGAAGCATGACTGCTTCTTAAATCTATGCTGGCTACCCTCTTCAAAGTGATTTTCCCTTTCTTATTGTGTCTTTTGAAATAGTTTGAAGCAGCGCTAGAAGAGTTACTGTACTAGCATTTAAGCCAGATTTCCATGTTTCTGCTAGGGACATGAGAGCTGCTGCCTTTATATCAATATTTTCTATCGACCTGAATGTCTGCTCAAAGTGTCAAAGCAACGTTTCACATGCTAGCTCGTCAGAAGCTGTATAGAAACCCCCAATAAGCCCAGCGGCTCTTACAGTTTAGCTGGGACAGTAGCTTCAAGAAGAATAATCCTCGCTTCTCTAGCCTCTCTTTATAACTGAAGTTCCTCATTCCTAGTACCAACCTGCTAAATCTCCTTTGCACCCTCTCCTGAGCTGTCTCCTATTCACGTAAGTCACCATAGTACACCAGCCACCTCCGCTCCCTTAAAGCACAGGTGAGTGCCGCTGAGCACCCCTGGCTTAAATCAAATTTAACGGTCCATCGGCAGATCTGGCTGGACCATATCAAATACTGCCACTCCGCCCTCATCTACACTAAATTGCCGTTCTACTCCCAAGACAATTTTGGACGCTAAGGACAACCCCAGGCTCCTCTTCTCCATCATGAACCAGCTCCTCTGCCTACCCTCTCATGCCTCATCCATCCTCACCTCAAATGCCAACTGCGAGGCGATGCTGGACTTCCTCTTCGAGGGAATCGGCTCAGCTGCCTCTGCCATTCCATCTCCTACCGCCTCCCATCCGGCCCCTACCCATAAGACATAGGAACAGGAGTAGGCCATTCGGCCCCTCGAGCCTGCCTCGTCATTTAATAAGATTGTGGTTGATCTTCTAACCTAATTCCATTTACCCCCCTGCCCATATCCCTTAATCCCTCTATCCTTTAGATAGAGGGATTAAGGGAGCCCTCCCTCCCTCCCCATCCATCCCTGCACACCTTTGAACCTGTCTCCCTCTCTCAACACCACTATAACCCGCATGAAACTGACCACCTGCTCCCTCGACCCCATCCCTACCACTCTCCTTACTTCCCAGCTCTACCTCCTTGCCCCTCTACTCACTGACATCATAAACCTCTCTCTGTCCTCTGGTACTGTTCCCACCCCATTAAAAACTGCCGTCATCACCCCTATCCTTAAAAAACCCTCCCTGGACCCATCTCTACCCATCTGCTGGCAGCATCAGCATCCACAGCTCTACACTCAACCTCACTAAGCCAGTCAGGAACCTGGGTGTCTTGTTTGACCCTGAACTGACCTTTCTCTCCTACATCTTCGCCATGACCGGCACTGCCTACAACCACCTCCGCAACAGTGCCAGACTCCGCCACTGCCTCACCCCTCAGGCTGTCAAAACCCTTACCCACACATTCGTCACATCAAGGCTCAATTATGGAAATTCTCTCCTCATCAGCCTTCTCAACTCTTCCCTTCACAAGCTGCAGATCATCCAAAACTCTGCAGCTCGTGTACTCTCGTGCACCAGGCTCCGTGACCCTATCACTTCCATCCTTGCCCGACTCCACTGGCTTCCCATCCCTCAGAGGATAGAATTCAAGATCCTTATTCTCACTTTCAAGGCCATCCATGGCCTTGCCCTCTCTGACCTGCTGACTCCCTACCAACCTCCGCTCACTCAGTTCATCAGGCTCCGGCCTGTTCCATGTCTCCCGCCCTACCATCAGTGGCCGAGCTTTCAGCCTCTCTGCCCCCACACTCTGAAACTCCATCCCACAGTCCCTTTGCCTCGCTTCCTCCCTTGCCTCCTTCAAGGCCAGTCTCAACACCTTCCTCTTCCTTCCGACATGAAAGGCGCTCCATAAATGTAATTTTGTTGTCGTTGTTGTATTCCCAAACTAGCGCCCCAGCTCCAACATCCCTTTCCTCTCCAAAGTCCTGGAATGAGTTGTTGCTTCCCAGCTTCACTCCTTTCTCTTCCGCCACTCCCTTCACGAACCCCTCCAATCGGGCTTCCGTGCTGCCCACAGCACAGAAACAGCCCTGGTCTAAGTGAGCAATGACATTCTATCCATCTGTGACCAGGGCTCCCTCTGCCTCCTTGTCCTCCTTGACGTCTCTGCTGTTTTCGACACCGTGAACCACTCTATCCTTATCCACTGCCTCTCCTCTCACCTCAACGGCTCTGTCCTTGACTGGTTCAGATCGTACCTCTCACACCGCCTCCACTTCATCTCCACAAACCGCTTCTACTCTAGCCCTCGCTCCGTCCATCTCATGTGGCGTTCCTCAGAGCTGTGTCCTTGGTCCCCTCCTCTTCAACGTCTATATGTTGCCTCTTGGTGTAGACATGGGGTCAACTTCCACATGTATGCGGATAACACCCAATTCTACCTGTCTGCCTCCACCCTTGACTCCAGGGCCACTGCTGTGCTGACAGAATGTCTGTGGAACATCAAGTCCAGGGTGAGAGATAACTCGTCAGAACCAGATGACTTATCTACCTTGAGCACCGTCAACCTTTTTAGTACCTCCTCTCTGTTTATACCTATCCTATTTCTCTACCCTCTCCTCCAATACTGTGGCTGCATCCTCTTCTTTTGTGAAGACAGATGCAAAGTACGTCAACCATGCCCGCTACCTCCAGAAGAAGATTTCTTCTTTGTCCCTAATTGGCCCCACCCTACCCTTGACTAACCTTTTATGCTTTATATGCTTATAAAATATTTAGGATTCCCTTTTATGCCACTTCAATATAGTTTGTTATTACTTACTGGTGAACTTGTGTCTTTAAATCCTTCCAAATTTTCAGTGAATTCTTGTAGAGACTATCTCAGCTTATCTCCTGACTTTGGTGCTAAGCAAGTAATGTCAGAGTCCTTTGCATTCTTAGTTCGTGAGTTCAACCTTTAGAGCATTACTAACAGGTGTGAACTCTGTGTAAGGACAGTCTTTGGATTAGCGGTTTGCATCTTCCACTTCCTGTTTCTGACATTATTCTTGCAGCAAAGATTGACACTGTTGAAAATTAGGATTAGTATATGTCAGTCATGTTCATTGGCTTTATAGCCACTGTATCAGTTAATGAAAATAGTGGCTTCCAAAATGGGTGGTGGGATCCAGAATAAAAATAATAGAATAAAAGTACAAAAAAAATGAAGCAGAAAGAATTGAAGAGAAAATAATAACTGGTAGGGTAAATTTTTTAAAAGTTTTAATTTTAACATCTAATTTCACAATTTAGGAATAATGTTACAATATTAGTTAACCTGGTTGAGGAACTTCATTACTATAGTAGTTAAGAACATAAGAAGATAAGAGTTGCTAGATGAAAGAAGACCAAGGTCTATCCAGTTCGCCTTCCACCATCCTGGCATGACATGTGTCCCACATTATATACTGTATCCCCAGATATTATTTCCTAAAGAAATCTTTCTGCTTCCACCACCTCCCTAGGGAGCCTGTTCCATACGCTTACTACTTGCTCACTGAAGTAGTGTTTCTTCAGATTTATTCTGAATTTATCCCCCTTCAGTTGCAGTTTTGCTTTTAGTTTTAGTTTTATTCAGCATCTGTATGTGAGCTGAAAAGATACAGAATTGGGCAAGCCATAGACAAATGTAGGTTTTTACACCTTTGGCAGTATATAGGTTAAGTGTATTTTAAAGCTTACTTTACTACCATCTCAGAGGTGTAGTGAACTAACCTGATTGAAAGTAAACTGACCTTATCTTGCTTGTTATGCAGATAATGCAGTTTTGAAGTCACATTTTTTTTGCTTAGGACTGCTAGTGAGTTGTACTTGTCAGCAAACATCACTTTCCTGTTGTCTCACATTTCTTCTATTTAGAGATGTCACTTGGTCTGTGCACAGAGCACTGGCCTTTTATTTAGATAGGATAAACAAGTTCTCTTGATATTAGCAGTTATTTCTTTTGGAATATGTCTTTAGGTTAAACCTATAATTAAAACGAGGAACATAGGAATACTTAATACTATTGCAGTCGTCTCGCTAGTCACAGTTCGTATTATGTAAACAGGAATTTGCGTTTACTTATAAAAGGATATGGTGGATGTTTGTTTCCAATTGCTTTGATAAATCTATTTCCAGATAGTGCAATGCTCTAACACAAAGTGAGTTGTACTGCTAATGTAAGGAATACAAATAAAATACTTCATTACTTTATTGAAAACCTATGGAATAATAAACTTCATATTTTTGGGGTGATTCAAAATAGGACACTGTATTTTTCAGGTGCTATATTTAGATGGTGAGAAACTGTGAACAGACCCTTTTTTGTCCTGATGATTTGTAATAGAGTAGCAAAGCAGTTTGGAATGGACAACCCTGTTTTACACTGAGCTGCACCATCTCACTCTAGCAAGGATTGGCGTAGTTCTTCACAAAACTAATCCCCAGTTTAGCTATTTTACTGGTTGCTAATTGTCTTTCTAGTAATATTAAAACCCTTTAGGGCAGTTCAGTTGTGGAAAAACCGAAACGTTATTATCCAAGGATAATCGGTTTCCATTCTTTATAATCCATAATTTTGAAATTGAGATCACAATGTATTTTTCTTTGCATCTTAAAATGCATTAGAAGATATAGGTACTTAGTCAAGTGTTTTTGATACATGGCTTCATTTAGAACTACTGTGTTCTTTTTCTCCAGGTGCATTAAACAGAACGTCTTGCTATACCCTTCACTATTTTTAGCTCCCGAGTTGTCGAGGGATTACAAGAGCTTATGAGGAAGTTCTGTTATGAAAAAATAAAACAGTGGCTGGAGGAAACAGCACAAAGTGAGGAGATTCGAACAGCACAGGAAGGAGAAGGGAGGCTGGAATAACAAGCGGAGAACCATGGTATGTCCTTGGGTAATGTTGCTTTTGACCTTTTGGGTTTATAACCAATCTTATGTGATAAATGAGGAAAGTAGCAAGAATTCTAATGAATGATTAGCAGCACAACCAGTAAAAGAAATTCAATAAACATTCTCCTGAACAGTTTGAGACGGGTATGAGGTGTTTGGTGCTGCTGCTTTGTGTGTGCAATGATTTATTACTGAGGCCTTCAAACCACAAGACGAGTCCTCCAGGGGTTGCAGCATATGAATTATTAATTACAAAGAGGATGTTCATAAATTACGTTTTCTAATGAAACTGGCGTTAACATGCCACTGTAAGCTGGCAAATGACCTTGGCGTGGGTACCGCATAGCTAAAATGTTAGGTTCTTGTCATTGTCCTCTGTGCAGCAAAATCGTTAGCATTGCAGTGAGTGAATGAGGATACTTTGATGGATGCACGGGCTGGCTTAGCTATTGTTAGGCAAACGGATGCTGTGTGTCAGCACTATCCATTTTATCTTATGCCTGATTACATTATTCCACCGCTTGATTACGTGGTGAAATCAGACACCATTAATATGATAGAATAAGGGAAACATTGCTGTATTTTTTTAATGAAAGTTGATTTTTTTGTGGTAATTAACTCATGACTTTCTTCTTTTGTTCTTGTGACCTTGCTGGCATGTTATTCTGTAACCTGATGTATATGCAATATTAAAAGTGAAAGTGCTGTGAGGCTAAATGAAAAACTAGTGTTAAGTTAGATAGGGTCATTAATTTGCTTGGATTTCTTTGTGAATTAACCCCCAAATTACCCCCCACCCATCCCACCCTCATTGCTTCAGTATGCCTGAAGGTTGAAGAAATCGTAGTGTTTTTCACCAGATGCTCAATGAAACTATAAGGTGGAGGTGCAGAGTTGGAAATCATTTGAACATAAGTAAATTGAGAAATTTTCACAATTTTGACAATATGTAGATTATTCTTCTGATATATCACCAACATTCTTATCATGTAATACCTGATGTGCATTCATAATATTCAATTAATAAAATGCTTGTGTAATTTAATCCTAATTTTGATATTTTTCTGTAATGTGGCAAACATCCTCGAATAAGCAGTAGGTGCACTTCAGTCAAATATCATTAATGGGGTCCTTTTTACGTGTGTCCTTTCTACTTAGTGCACCTCAACACTAGTGGAAAATTTACGACATCCAAATAAACTATTCTAAACTTTAACATTAAGTTGTTAATTGATAAAACTAATTAATAACAAGCATTATGTAGAATAGAAAATAACAATCTCAATATTCAACTGACATCCATGAACAATTCGAGCTTCACGTTCACAAGACAGTATGGAATCAGATGGACCCCTGGATGCAAGTATTTATCATTATACTCCCGAGTAGCTATTCCTGTATTACAACATTTGTTCCATGTTAATGGAGCACTTACTCATGCCTGCTCATGACTTGGGCCAATAGAAAAGTGTGGAATTATTTGCTTAATTGCGGGGGTTGGGGGTTCTCGAATTTGAGGAAAATTGCGGGATTGATTGATGCTTTTGAGGTACATTTTACTGCGTTTTACCTACGTTTTTTCACTTTATTGATAAAAACTAAACATGAAGAAACAACACATATTAGATTTTTGCAAAAACAAATATGATTTCTTCTTTGACAAAAACTGGATGGGCCAGTTGGTGGGGGGCAAGGACCCCAGCGTAGGCCCGAAGGACCTGGAGATCCACCAAAAAACAGACACTCAGGGCCAAGTGTCCTAACTGTGCCTCATGCCTCTCAGAGTCAGCCCTGCACACAGGCACAGAGAGACATACACAGACAGAGAGAGAGACACACACACACACACACACACACACAGAGACCATACACACATACAGACACAGAGAGACATACACAGAGAGAGACACAGACACAGAGAGACAATCACACACATACACAGACAGAGAGAGACACACATACACACACATTAACAGACACAGAGACATATGCACACACGGACACAGAGGGAGACACGCACAGACAGACACAGAGAAAAGAGACACACAGTGAGACAGAGAGAGACACACACACACAGAGACACACACACTCACAGACAAAGGCATACTCCAGACAGGGCGAAACCTTGGGCAAGTTTCCTTACTCCACACACCTAATAATAATCCCTCCAAAGCAAAAAACAATAATAAATTGGTCATTTTCAATCTACGACTGTTTGTAGGACATTGCTGTGCGCAATTGGCTGCCGCGTTCGCCCACAAATATACAGTCAATTCACTTTACAGTATATTCTGTGAAGCGCTTTGGGACGTCCTCCCGACGTGAAAAGTGCTATATCAAATGCAAGGATTATTATTACTCACACACAGAGGAGAGAGACCACATACATATTCACACAGACACTAATAAACACACATATAGATGAGAAACACACAAGCACATACATTAGAGAGAAGAGAGACACATTCACAAACAGACACACATACAGAGGAGAGACACGCACAAATATATAGAGAGAGAGACACACACACACACGAACAATCACAGCAGCGGTGACCTCTGAGTGGAATGAAGCCCATTACCCGCTTGCACGGTATCTGGAGCCGCCCCACCCACAGTGACATCAAGTAAACAGCACGAGAGGCAGGGCAAGGCACTACATGTTTAGTGGGTTTGTAGCGGAGCACGTTTATAACAGATTCTGCGAGGTAATTGCGGTTGCACTTTACTATTGGCCCGGTTCATGACTTAATGAGCAGAAAAGGTTTGGCATCTCGAAAATAGTTGTTTCTGAATAACGCACACTAACACTTTCCTGGGAATTTTGGAATGGAGAATTTTTCCTTGTTGCCTGTTCCTAATGATCCAAGGAGTGCCTGAAATGCTTGAGAACAAGTGGAATTATCCAAGAGGCAAGTATGGGATTACTCAATCCTCTATGTGCTCCCTCTGGCCCCTGGAGCCATGTTTGCATTTAAAATGTAAGCATAAGCTTCTGCAGTTCAGGGCAATTGCTTTCTCGGTACAGTGGTGGATACTCCTATTGACAACATTTTAACTTTGGGGCACAAAATCTATTTCTAGCTTACAGAGATTTCCCTTGACTAGACAAACGTGCATCTCTGGTGATCGTAAACGTATTGTGTTCAAGAAGAAATGCAACACTGTATTGTTACTTACATTACAATTACACCCCTCCCAATCCAGCCCCTAGCTCGGGTGCAAGCCCTCGACTTTGGGAGGTCCTTCCGACGTGAAAGGCGCTATGTGCAATTTGTTTTGTTTTACTTCATAATTCAAATTATATGCCTGGTAGTCTTCTCCCCCGATTGAAGTCAAACATTCATACTTTCACACAGCTATGAGATCCTATCTGCAAAAGTATTTTAATGTTCAGAGAATATATGTTCAGAGAATAGGTGCAGAGAATAGATAAAATAGACTTTTAGAATTGAAAAGTGCCCTTTTCCTAAAAATATGCTACAGTATGTGATTTGACAAATGCCCACTGCTAGATTTTTAATCTATTTAAAAATTCAACGTTTCTCTGTTAATTTGTAAACCCTTTCATATAAATATTCTTCTTTTTGCAGAGGCCAATTGGAACATTTGCAAACGATGACCACCATGTCATGGCAAAACATTCATCAGTTTACCCTTCCCAGGAAGAGCTCGAAGCTGTGCAGAATATGGTTTCAACAGTGGAATGTGCGCTTAAACACGTATCTGATTATTTGGATGAAACCAATAAATCAGTGACTGTAGAAGCAGATGCAGATGAAGATGGCGAAACCAGAAAAGAACTCTCTGCAGAGAGCAATACAATGTACGTTGGCACCTATTTTACCAAAGGATGATGAATTCCGACACAGAAGTGATGATTATGCTTGATTTTCATATGAATGTCAATTGACATTTCTTGCCTCAGTCTGTTAGGCTTTTGTCTGCCTTGCTTGCTGGTTGTGGGGGAATATAATAATAATAATCCTTGCATTTGATATAGCGCCTTACCATGTCTTTGAGACGTCTCAAAGCGTTTCACAGAATATACTGTAAAGTGAATTGACTGGAATTCAGTGTTAATTTGCAAAGCAGTTACAATATTTGTTTCTGCATTTAATCAAAACAAATTGTCCCTACTCTGCATCAGGAAATGTTCATGACTTTATAGATAACATTTCCTGAATTGTATCTTATATCTCTATCTTGTATGGGTGTAGATTGGAAAATGATACATTTTGAAAGCATCAAAGAGATTCACGTTTAAACGTTTGTTACTTCCAGATGCTTTAACACATTAGAATACTTTATTGAATTTTAAAAGAATTACAATTTGATATAACTGACTCTAGTTGTTATAACTACTTCAACAGTGATCAGAGTGGCCGAGTATTGTGTGGAGTGATGCGGATTGGTTTAGTGGCAAAGGGTTTGCTGATAAAGGGAGACCTGGATTTAGAGCTGGTGTTGATGTGTAAGGAAAAGCCAACAGAATACTTATTAAACACAGTCTATGTCAACCTGCCACTACAAATTCAGGTGAGTTCACTAAAATCTGTCACTATTGCTTGTAGGAAAAATTGTACCGTGCATAAATTGAAGTAATGTATGAATGTATGTAACAATTAAAAGCAGAGCTTAGCAGGCTTAATACTTAGCTCTGAATACATTATACTTGGGCACAATTCCATTATAACAACTACAACAATAATGTGCTTCAATTTTACTTCGTAAAGTGTAAATCTAAGATTAGATTAGATGGTGTAGTCAAAGTACTCCAACTATTGAGATTATTTAAGATATTCAAGAGTCTTGCTTGAACATAATTTGAAATGGAAAAACTTGTATAAAATTTTGTTTGGAAAGAAAGGTAGAAATAATAACATTTCAGCATTGAATTAGGTAAAAGATAACCAATACCTGGATTTTATCTTGAACAAAGTTTCTGGGTGATTAACTAAATTAATAATCTCCATAATAAAGGGATTCAATAGGGTAGATGCAAATAAACTATTTCCTCTGGTAGGGGAATCCAGGACAAGGGGGTATAATCTTAAAATTAGAGCTCGGCCATTTAGGAGTGAAATTAGGCAAGTTTTCACCCAAAGGGTAGTGGGAATTGCCTCTCCTCACTCATCCACCTTAACCAACCGCCAGCACTTCATCTTGGCCAATGGTTTTTCCTCTCACCTTCGCCCGGTCACCTGTAGTTTACCCATCCTTGCCCCCCTTTTCCTCATCTACCCGCTCCCTCTTGGAGTCCGCAGACACGGGGTCAACTTCCACATGTATGTGGATGACACCCAAATCTAGTTCTCTTCCTCCAGCTACGACTCCCAGTCCGAGGATGTTCTGTCACCTTGTCTGACAGACATCAAGGCCTGGATGAGCGCAAACTTCCTGTAGCTGAACATTGACGAGACGGAAGCCATACTCTTTGGCTTCCGTCAACATCTTCTCTCCAGCGGTTCAGACCTCCTCACCGACCCGATTCGTACCCCACATACAGTCCCTGGTTAGGACCACTTTCCTTCACCTCTGCCAAATTTCCCGCCTCCATACATACCTCACTCCAAAAGCTGCTGAAACCCTCGTCCACACCTTCATCAACACCCGCCTTGACTACTCAAACGCTCTTCTCACTGGTCTCCCCTGCTCCTCTATTCACAAAATTCAACTAATTCAAAACTCCGCCGCTCACATTCTCACTCGCACTAAACTCCGTACCTCCATTACCCCAGTCCTTGTCAAACTCCATTGACTTCTTGTCACAGAGCGGATTGACTTCAAACTCCATTGACTTCAAGATCCTCACTCTTGTATGTAAGAGTTAAGTGCCGTTCAGCATGAAGGCCTCTGTAGCAATGCAAGTTATTGTTATTGGAAATCTCGCCTCCACCAAAAGGATGTAGATGCCGGTACCGTTCATATCTTCAAGATTGAGGTGGATAGATATTTGTTAGGTCAGGGTATTAACGGATATGGGGCAAGGGCAGGTAATTAGAATTGAGGTACAGATCAGCCGTGATCTTCTAGAATGACAGAACAGGTTCGAGCACTGAATGGCCTACTCCTGTTTCTGCACTAGAGTCACTGTTGCAAGGTCGTTTTCTTGACCTGAAGGATACATTTTTGTTAACTTAGAATGATATTTATCTTGCATTTTTTTGTTTACTAACTTCAGAAAATCTCAGAGGAAAAATATGAATTTGAGAAACTTTTGGATGAGGCAGCAATCATTGTGCAAAATACAAAAGACCCCAGACTGACGTTGAGGATTATTTTGAGCTCACCTATGGTGAGAGATGATGTGGAAAAGAAAGAAGTTGGAGGTATATAGTCATTTATTTTTCAAACACTTGTTTCAATTCTTTATGTGTGTTGTATGCTGTAAGACTTCTGTGGTCTTGCAGAGCAGGTTTTAAGTATACAGCATAAAAAACAAACATTGCGATCAAACAAAATTTATCATGGAAATGTAGAAGAGTAATTTGCAAAATGAAAGTTCTAAATTGCTCAGTACTTCAAACATAATCCATAATAACAATCTGTTTAAGCACAGAATCAAAATGTATCCTGGAGATATACTGATAAAAAAAACTGGATTATAATATTCTGAACCATTCCTTCTAAAAGTAAAGCACTGAATATTTGCCATTCTTAGAAGAAAAATACTTTTTTGTATAACCTGTTAGCTACATTATCACAGAACGTGTTTTAACCACATGTGGATGTTGTGAAATTTGCTGCATTTTTAATTTTAATATTTATAGTGTGAGTATTGCTGATGCCCCATCTCAGAGCTACAAAAATGATGTCAACCAACAGACAACGTTCAGTGTGTTCAGGTGGTTAGATCCAGGATTTCCATATCTTTAATTGTCTGTGTGTAGGCATAGATGATTGTACTTAGCATTTGTCAAAATGTGGGTATTTAATTATGTATGTATCACAGCACATGTGACCACAATTCTATTAATCACTGATGGTTGACACTGCACAATTTGTTTTGTCCAGAATATTATGAAGTTCAGTTGGTAGCTTAGGCGCTATATCAAATGCAAGGATTATTATTATTGTATATGGTCAACATAAGGATTCATTTTAGAAAGCAGCTCTTATATAACATACTTTTAATGCACTGATAATAAATTGGTTGAGTAACAGTTTACCATTAGAATAAAAACTGAAATGTTGCATTTAATGTAGAAGTTTGTTCTGATAGGTAGTGTGTATTAATGACAAACTTGTTTTAGTCACAAGCAGGACTCCATGCTGAAAGAGTAAGTTATAAACACAATTATTTCTCCTCAATTATGTCTTGAATCCATTTATTCCAATCCACATAAATTGGTAAGAGCGCTGAGATTGGGAAAAAAAACAAGGTAGTCAGAATAAATAAACAATATAGTTGTGTTGTAATGTTGCTTAAAGATTAATTTACCTTTACGCATTTTTTTGCTTTAGCCTCCAAAGCGCGTCACTGATAGTTTGTTGAGCCTTACAGGACAATGTCAGACCTTTGACCAACTGGCCGCTCTCTGTCATGGGAACGGAGGCAGCTGTGCCCACCTGGGCAGGAGGGGACTCCCTGTTGCTGTTCTCTCCATTTTCTAGACTTGCTACGAGTCCCTTCAGTAATATTACTACTGTTCAGCAAGAAATTTTGGTGTTAAATTGCCACTCATGGTTTATGCTTAAGAAATTGTGTGAATTAAAAATAATGGCTGCTTAGTGAGCCATATTACTGATTTGAGTGCAGTTGAATTGGCAGATAGCAATATGACAACATCAATCCCAACCAGAATTTCCTGCAATACAGTACCGTCACTAATCAGCACCCAAAGCAGTGTGAGCTGAAGGGAACTTACTCAGCTGTGTACATTTTGTCTTCTATGAATGGTTCATGTGCATTCATGCCCTGCTTTTTGACAGTCTAGCCTTGGGGAAAGATTGAGGGATGTGCTCAAGCTACTGCATATTTGAAAAAGTTGAGCTGAGCAGGTTGTTGACACCTATTACCATATGTTGGTAATACTAGGGCTAGAAATTGTATTGGCTGCTAACAGAATTTAAGAATTTACTTGTTCTCACCATATTAATATTCTCATTAACTACAATTTTGCCTCCGTTTAGATTTTTTTTAGACTTAAAATGTTCTTGTTTTTTGAAACTTCGATCTCTTGCAGCTTTTAGAATTCAAGGATTCCAAGTACAGCTTGAGATATTAAATTGATTCAACCTGCTCATAATTGGGTGTCACTAAACCTCACAGCGACAGTAGCTATCATTTTCCTTTGTTAAAAGGGAGATGCTTTCTGCTGTGCTTTCTGAAGCCAATTATTGATTTTATCCAAAGACCAATTGCAGCGTGTTGGAACACCTTGTACGGTTTGCAACCACTACCACGCGAATCACAAAGCAAACTTGTTTATCATCTGCAATTACAAGAATTATATATTAGTTGTTTGGGGAAGGCTTTTAATTTGAAACCCCAAATTGTACAGGGCATGAAGTGAACACATGAGTGTTTTTAAAAGGGACTTTGGTGCAAGTCTACCCATTCACTGCCTGCTCTTTGTCCCCTATCCTCATGTTTTTTCAGTAGAACTTGCATGTAAAAGATGACTGACTGCAAAATAAATTTCTAATTGATTGTTTACATAAGTATGTTTAAGAGCCCTTCGGTGTTATCTAATTGATTTACATCTAGTCTTTTAGACCAATTTCCAATTTAGTAGTAGGAACAATGTTACAATATCATAAATCCAAGGACATAGCAGAACTATGTAGAGTCCTTGTTGTTCAGTTGTTAAGAGTACTCGCTTCGCAAGTGAGAGACCTGGGTTTGATTCCTGGCAGTGCGAAATGTTGGGCAAGTTCCTTACTCCACACGCCTCTGTTCACGTAGCAGTAAGTAGGAACCCGTTTGTTAGTCAATTGGCGGATTGCTTTTCCGGGGGGAATAATTCCTTCAAAAAAAAAAAAAATTGGTCATTTCAATCCATGACTGTTTGTGAGACACTGCTGCCGCGTTTTGCCCACAAAAAAAATACACAGTCAATTAATTTTACAGTATATTCTGTGAAGCGTTTTGAGACGTCTTGAAAATGTGGTAAGGCGCTATATCAAAGGCAAGGATTATTATAGAACGTAGTTGGAGTACTACATTGATGATGTCGGAACACAATGTATTTTATCAGGTCTGAATGAGAATTTGTAATAAAGTGCCTACTGAAAAACAATTGTCCCTGCAGACAGTCATCCTTTATGCAGTCTAATCCAATGTTTTAGACTATTAACTACCCATCTACAACAGTTTATCTCTATATCCCCTGTATAAGAAATATTGTACTTATAGCAGATGTTTTTGTGGCTTTTAAAAAACAGAACTCTACCTGCTTAAAATACTTTTTTTTAAAGGTATCATTCAGAATTCTGAAAATTCAGTGGAGGTAAACTGCTTGGTTGAGTTTCTGTTGCATTTTAATACCTGTGTTGCATGTTTTAATTTCATAAACCTAACTTGAATTGACAACTTGACCAAGAACTTTTCAGGATGAACAAAAAAACTTGCACAAGGGATTAAAATGGTAAGGCCAATCCACACAGAATTAAATTCTGATTATCTGGGTCCTAAATACCAACTAAAAGGTAGAATATACTAAGGATAATTTTATATGTTCATGTTCATATGAACTGTTCAGGAAACTGAGATGTGAGTGAGCAACTTAGTTGCAAATTGAAACGACACAAAAATGGAAAAGGGAATATTTTTACTAATAAAAAAAATACCCTGCCAAGTTCTAAAGCTTGTGGTAAACATTTATCAAATTACCCAAGAAAACGGAAGTTAAAGTGGTCTGGCTAAGAGTCAACAAAAGTATCTGCTGTGTGGTATAATCTGTTGTGTTCTGCATTTTGAATAAGACTCAGAATCATGTACTCTGTAGTTGATATGCCATTGATTCGTATCCCGAATGAATGCCTTTTGCTTCTGTCTCACATGTTCACATTACTGTAAATGGCTGTTGTAGTAACCACAATGCACTATTAAACCATTAAATTTCTGGGAGCCTTGTTTGCCTAGGTTGCTGCCGATCCCTAGTACTGAATGACAGAAACCCCTTGGTCAAACTGTATCTGTCTTCTTATTCCATTCACCAATAGAAAGTGTTGCGATGAAAGATCCACCGGACTTATTGGACAGGCAGAAATGCCTAAACGCCTTGGCGTCTCTGCGACATGCCAAATGGTTTCAGGTTGGCTACTTGTTCTTACCTTATTGTTATTGTAGCCTTATGAGGATTTTGTGTTTAAATTATTTGTTGTTCTATTAACACGCTGTTAATATTCTTAATTTGCTGATTATAACGTTGGTACTCTTCACACAAGTTTTGTAAGTTCAGTACATTTACTGCAATAATAGGTAGTTTTTTTTTGACTAGATATCATGAGGCTACAAAAGCAATTGTTAAACATAATGCTTCTCGCTTGTACTTGAAGTGTGCCATTCTGTAGATGGAGTTTTTTTTCCCTGTAAATGTTATTTTTTTGTTTGCATGAAAGATTATTTAACTTAATTTTATGTTACTGAGATATGCCAAGGCGAACGTTACTCTAGTAGTACTAAGCAGATGATGTATTACAACAATTTTGTATATTTTAGGCAAGGGCAAATGGATTAAAGTCGTGTGTAATTGTGATTCGTATTCTTCGTGATTTATGCAACCGAGTACCCACATGGGGACCATTGAAAGGATGGGTAAGTTTTAAACATCGACTGTTCTTGAGGAAAAAGGAATCGTCCAAAGACATGGCAACCAGTACCTTTGAGTGCTTTATGTGCTTTGAATCCCAGAACAGGACAATTCACAATATACAATGAGTATAACATTTTGCATTTGTGCTACATTTTGTGAAAACATGGTTCAGCAAAAATATTGGTTTTGACATTTTCACAGCCACTTTGTGCGAGAGCACATGTTAAAGGAGTTGTCTTCACAGTAAGAAATTAATTTGGTCTTACTCCAAATGCAACAATGTACATTTTCAGAAAGTTTGTTTCCTAAGTTCCGTTTGAGAGAAATTAAAGTTTTTATTTGAGAATAAATTTGAGAGTATTTTATTTTTTATTAACTCATCCTAAATATTTCAATTATAAAAGCTATACCTGTATGTGTAAATCGTTCTCTTGTGCTTGCTGCTATTTGTGACTGATTGCTTGTTCCTTTATTACATTTAGCCCCTAGAGCTTATTTGTGAAAAAGCCATAGGTACTAGTAATAGACCATTAGGGGCTGGTGAAGCTTTGAGACGTGTGATGGAGTGCTTGGCATCAGGGATTCTTCTGCCTGGTAAGAGTTTCAAGTGGTAAATGGAATTAAAACTTATGCGATTATTCTTTCTAATCTATCCTAAAATATGAAACCTTAATTCATTAAGATGAATTGTCCACAGTTTTCACATACGTCGTAAGAATAAACAGTTTGATGTAGCAAACACTCTTGGTTGCAATTTAAGGAAAGTATAAACTCCCATTTAGGAACACAAGGAAACAGGAATGACGGGAGGCCATTCAGCCCATTGAGTGTTCCATCTGTATATATTGAAACAACTTTTGCCTGCTTGCCACGAACATCAAATACTGAACTTTACAATAATTCAACTAATGTCTGTGATAAACTCAACTAATGTCTGTGATAAACAAAACAGAAGTCACTGGGAACACTCAGCAGGTCAGGCAGCATCTATGGAGAAAGGAAAGTGAGTCAACGTTTTGGGTCCATGACCCTTTGTCAGAACTGGAGCATGTTGGGAGGGAGAGGCTTTTAAGGGCTAACAGAGAGGGGGGAGGCAGGGCAAGGAAGACAAAGGAGAAAATGGGGTAGAGGATAGGAGATGATAGGTTAAAGAGGTGTTAATGATGCAAAACAAAGGGGGGGGTTGCTCAAAACGGGAAAGGAGGCGTTAATAATGCAAAACAAAGGGGGGATCAAAATAGGCAGACCAGAGAGAGAAAAGGTGTGTCTGGGACCCAGATGATGTGGTGATGGTCACAGAAGAGATGGGTTGGCGAGCGGGGGGAAGGTGAGCTGTTATGGTTTGAAATTATTGAAATAAATGTCTGTGGTAAACTCAACATGTAAATTGCTTCCTCTGTAGGTGGTCCGGGTTTACATGATCCCTGTGAAAAAGAGCCAACAAATGCATTGATCTCAATGACTCCACAGGAAATGGACAATATTACCCATAGCGCCCAGGTACTCTTAATGTCAGTACAATCAAGCGCTACATCACGTTATTCAGTGGCAAGGCAGCACTGGATCTAGTTTTCTGGAACTCCATCCCCCAGTGCCTTCGCATTGCTTCCTCCCTTTCCTCCTTCAAGGCCGGTCTCAAGACCTTTCTCTTTGACCGTGCCTTCAGCTCCCCTCTCGACTCTCTACCCCCTCCTCGCTCCCTCCCTTCCCTCCCCTCACCCTGACCATTTCCCCCCTCCTCGGGTCCCGACTCAACTGTCCAGCGCGTTGGGACGTCCTCCCGACGTGAAAGACGCTCTGTAAATGAAATCTTGTTGTTGTTGTTGGGAATGAAATGGGGCAAATGGAGCAGGTTTCAGTAGGAGAGCATCTGGACAACAGTGACCGCAACATCATTAGGTTTAGAGTACTTATGGAAAGGGACAAGGAGCAATCAAAGGTGAAGATACTCAACTGAAAGAGGCTAATTTCAGTGAGTTAGAAAGGGACATCGCCAAGATGGACTGGAAAGAAAGATTGGCAGGTAAACAGCTAACGAGCAATGGGAAGCCTTCAAAGAGGAGATGGTTCAGGAACAGAATAAATACATTCCCACAAAGGGGAAATGTAGGGCATCCAAACCTCCCTGGATGACTAAGGAAATTGGGATTAAAATAAAACAGAAAAGGGAGGTTTATGATAAATGTCAGGTCCAAAATACAGAAGATAATCAAACAGAATATAGAAAGTATAGAGGAGAACTGAAAAAGGAAATAGGAGGGGCAAAGAGATTGTATGAGAAAAGATTAGTGGGTAATATAAAAGGGAACCGTAAGGTATTTTATAAGCATATAAAGAATAAAAGTTTAGTCAGGTAGGGTGGGCCAGTTAAGGAAATTCCGCTCCAAAGAGGAAATCGTCTTGTGGAGGCAGAGGGCACAGCTGATGTACTGAATAAGTACTTTGCATCTGTCTTCACAAAAGAAGAGGATGCAGCCAATGCCACAGTATCGGACGAGAGGGTAGAGAAATTGGATAAGATAAGAATAAACCGACAGGAGATACTAAAAAGGTTGTCTCAGGGTAGATAAGTCACCCGGTCCGGACGGGAGGCATCTTAGGTTACTGAGGGAAATAAGGGTGGAAATAGCACAGGGTCTGGCCACAATCTTTCAATCCTCCTTGAACACCAGTGTGGTGCCAGAGGACTGGAGGGTTGCAAATGTTAATCCCCCTATACAAAAAGAGGCAGGAGGATGAACCCGGGAACTACAGGCCAGTCAGTGTAATGCCAGTAATGGGAAACTTCTAGAGACAATAATCCGGGACAAAATAATTTTTCACTTAGAAAAATATGGGTTAAGAAAGGACAGTCAACACGGATTTGTTAAAGGGAAATCACGTCTAACAAACCTGAGGGTTGTTTGAAGTAACGGAGAGGGTGGATGAAGGTTGTGCAGTTGTTGTAGTTTATATGGATTTTCAAAAGGCATTTGATAAAGTGTCACGTAAGAGACTTGTAAGCAAAATGGAAGCCCACGGTATTAAAGGGACAGTGGCAGTGGATACAGAACTGTCTGGGAGACAGAAAGCAGAGAGTGGTGGTGGACTGTTGTTTTTCTGACTGGAGGGAAGTGTGCAGTGGTGTCTCTCAGGGGTTGGTATTGTGACTACTGCTGTGTTTGATCTATAAAATGACCTGGACGTGGGTATAGGGAGTATAATTTCCAAGTTTGCAGATGATGGTAAGCTGGAAAAGTAGTGAACAGTGAGGAGGATAGTAACAGACTGTAAATGGACATAGACAGACTGGTAACACGGGCAGACACGGGGCAGATGAAGTTTAATGTGGAGAAATGCGGAGTGATGCATTTTGGGAGGAAGAATGAGGAGAGGCAATATACGCTGATGGTACAATCTTAAAGGGGGTGAAGGGACAGAGAGACCTGGGGGTCATATAGTAAATCTTTGAAGGTGGCCGGACAGGCAGATAAAGCTGTTAAAAAAGCATATGGGATACAAGGCTTTATAAACGGGCGGAGTCCTGTAGCTCAGTGGTTGGAGCACTTGCCTCGCAAGTGAGAGACCTGGGTTTGATTCCCAGCAGGGTGAAACCTTGGGCAAGTTTCCTTACTCCACACACCTGATAATAATCCCTCAAAAAAAACAGTAATAAATTGGTCATTTCAATCCATGACTGTTTGTGGGACACTGTTGTGCTCAATTGGCTGCCGCATTCGCCCACAAATACAGTCAATTCACTTTACAGTATATTCTGTGAGGTGCTTTGAGACATTTAGAAGACATAAAAGCGCTATATCAAATGCAAGGATTATTATTATTATAGAATACAAAAGTCAGGAAGTTATGATGAGCCTTTATATAAAACACTGGTTAGGCCTCAGCTACAGACTGTTCAATTCTGGGCCCCACACTTTAGGAAGGATATCAAGGCATTGGAGAGGGTGCAAAGGAGATTGACCAGAATGGTACCAGGAATGAGGGCCTTCAGTTATCGGGAGAGGTAGAGAAGCGAGGGTTATCCTCCTTGGAGCAGAGAAGATTAAGTGGAGACTTGATAGAAGTTTTCCAAATGATGAGGGGATTCGAAAGGGTGAACAAGGAGAAACTATTCCCACTGGCGGGTGGGTCGGTAACCCGAGGACTCCAATTTAAAATAGTTGTTAAAAGAAACAGAAGGGAGGTGAGGAGAAATGTTTTTACACCGCGAGTTGTAGACGCCGTCGGCTGTCCTACAACACCCATCCTGACTGCTCCTTCCCCCGCTCTCACCGCAAGGCCCACCGGCCCTCACTCACGGGAGCCGACCTCTCCTCCCTCACTCACATCCCCATCCAACCCGCCTTCCCATCCCCTCCCACACTCCACCACTAACTGTCCCCTCCACATCGGTCTGCAGAATGTCCGCTCATTAACTAACAAGTCCCTCACAATCCATGACCTCACCATCGAGGAAAATATCGACATCCTTGCCCTCGCTGAAACCTGGGTGTCACCCCAGGCAACACCTTCCCACTAGTTGAGGCCACACCTCCAGGTTACACCTTTCACCAAACCCCACGGCCCAATCGCCATTGTGGTGGTATGGCTCTCATCTCCCAGTCCCCCCTCGGCCTTTCCCCTTACTCCTCCGGAACCTTCCTCTCCTTTGAACACCTTACCCTCTAGCACCCCTCCAGACTTTCCTTCAAAATCCTCGTGTTTACCGTCCCCCCAAGCCTTCCCCCACCTTCCTCTCGGACATCTCCACCCTCCTATCTTCCCTCTTCCTCTGCTCTGAATGCCTCCTTATCTTAGGCGACTTCAACCTCCACTTCACCCCCTCCTGCTCTACCTGTGCCGATTTCTCCTCCCTCCTCATCCACTCCCACACCCACGTCCGTGGCCACCCCCTTGACCTGGTGATCACCCGGGGCCTTACCGTCTCGGACATCATCATCATCGATAAAGCCATCTTGGACCACCACTTCATCTCCCTCAACACCTCCATACCCCTTCCCCCTTCCCAACCATCCACCATTACATACTGTCCATGGAAAAAAATGTCCTCCCTCTCCACTGCCCTGGAGTCATCTGAACTCCTGCACCTCTGGCCCTCCCTGACCGATCTCCCCTCCTCACTCTCCTTTCTCCACCACTCCCTCTCCTCCAGTCTGGACTCCCTTGCCCCCCTCACCTCCCGAACTGCCTCATACTCCCGTAAATCCCCCTGGTATACCAGCCATCTCTGTTCCCTCAAGGCCCAAGTGTGAGCTGCCGAAAGCGCCTGGACCAAATCCAAACTAATGGTCCATTGGCAGATTTGGCTTCACCACACCAAGATCTACCGCTACGCTCTTGCCTCCGCCATATCCTCCTTCTACTCCAAGGTTATCTTGGGGGCAAAGGACAACCCCCGGCTTCTCTCTCCCACCACAAACCATCTCCTCCGTCCACCTTCCGACACCTCGCCCATCCTCTCCTCAAACTCCAACTGTGAGGAGATGCTGGACTTCCTCGAATCTAAAATCGAGGGGATACGTTCAGCCACCTCAGCCCCGTCCACAGCCACCCCCACATCACCTCTCCCTCATGACCCACCCATTCTCCCCATGCTCCTTCGACCCTATCTCTCCCTCCTCCCTCACCACGACTGTCCTCAAATTCAAACCCACCATCTGCTCCCTCGATTCCTATCCCCACCTCTCTCCTCGTCTCCCAGCTCCAACTTCTGGCCCCCCTCCTGTCCGATGTCATCAACCTCTCTCTGTCCACCGGTTCAGTTCCCACCCCCCTAAAAACGGCCATCATCACCCCCATCCTGAAAAAACCTTCCCTGGATCCATCCCTCCTCTCCAGCTACCGCTCCATCTCTAACCTCCCATTCGTCTCCAAGGTCGCGTCCCAGCTCCACTCCTTTCTCTCTCACCATTCCCTCTTTGAACCCCTCCAATCCGGCTTCCACACTGCCCACAGCACAGAAACAGCCCTGGTCACAGTCACTATTGACATTCTGAACATCTGCAGTCAGGGTTCCCTCTGCCTCCTTGTCCTCCTCGACCTCTCTGCCGCCTTCGACACTGTCGACCACTCCATCCTCATACACCGCCTCTCCGCTTTACTCAATCTTGTACCCTTGCCTGGTTCAATTCCTATCTCTCACTGTCTCTACTTTGTTGCCTCTAACGGTTTCTCCTCCAGCCCCCGCACTGTTACATCTGGCGTCCTCCAGGGCTCTGTCCTTGGCCCTCTCCTCTTTAATATCTATATGCTCCCCCTTGGTGACATCATCCGCAGACACAGGGTCAACTTCCACATGTATGCGATGACACCCAACTCTATCTTTCTGCCTCCACCCTCGACTCCAGGACCCACTACTGTCCTGACAGACTGTCTCAGTCTGTCTCAGCCCTCAAGTCCTGGATGAGGGCAAATTTCCTACAGTTGAATGTGAACAAGTCCGAGGCCCTCCTGATTGGCTCGCACCAGCGCCTCCGGACCTCAGGCTCTGGCAGCATCACCCTCCATGGTTGCACACTACAGCTCACCAGCCAGTCAGGAACCTGGGGGTCTTGTTCGACCCTCAACTGTCTTTTCTCCCCCACATTCAAGCCATGACCTGCTCTGCTTCCCTCACCTCCGTAACATCGCCCGACTCCGCCACTACCTCACCCCTCAGGCCGCTGAAACTCTTGTTCATGCCTTCATCACCTCCAGGCTCGACTATGCAAATGCCCTGCGTGTCGGCCTTCCCAACTCCTCCCTCCACAGGCTGGAAGCCGATTCGATAACAACTTTTAAGAGAGAAATAAATAATTATTTGGGGAGGACAAGTTTGCAGGGCTATGGGGTTTAGAGTGGGAGAGTGGGATTGATAGCTCTTTTCACTGATACACTGGGCCGAATGGCCTCCTTCAGTGCTGTATAATTCTGATTCATCCTCAACATTGGCTTTCTCTTGAAAATGGGTATATTCAGAAATGCCCAATGTGATGGTGCCTGAATAAGTTAAAACATTATAAATTTATCACATTATATGTACATAAAATATTCTTTTCTTTTACCTCATTACTGATTTTTTTCTCGTTCCAAGAGATGAGAAAAAAATATTATTAAGAGGGCAGTCAGGTGGCTTATCCCCGGTCTCTGATAAGACAGCTATGAAACTTGTTCATAGGAAATGCACCAGACTAGTGTAAATCATTTGTCACTCCTTCACTCTGTTGCACATCATTAAATTGCGTGGCTAAGATCAGATTTGCACTTCTTAGGGGGAGGTAAGCAGAGTCTCCTTGGAACTGAACTGGCTCCAAAGTGACATGTTTGCAGCAGAATGTCGGAATTGAGCTCTGTGGTGGCCTGTAATCTGGTTCCTGCCCCCACCCTTTGGAACTCCATCCCACAAGTCCTTTCACCTCGCTCTCCCTTGCTTCCTTGAAGGCACATCTCAAGACCCTTCTCATCGACCGTGCCATCGGCCACCCTGCTATCCCTAGTCTCCCTGCCCTCCACCCCTCCTGATCCCAACCCCCAGCTCGGGTCCAAATCCTTAACTGTCCAGCATCTTGGGCCGACCTTCCGATGTGAAAGGCTGCATTGAATTATGCATGCACAGTGTAGATTATTGATTAAATCAAGGTTTATACAGTATGCTTGCAACTCGGACTTGGCTTAGTTCATAGTAAATGTTGTGGTCCTGACTGATATGACTTGTGAGTTTTACTGTATATTACAAAAGTCTAGAATTTGAAGAAGGTTGATAACAGTTTATATGCACACACTTAATTGTTTTGTTTTCCTACGTTTTGTGTCCTCTAGCATGCACTTAGACTGATGGCTTTTGGTCAAATGTACAAAGTACTGGAAATGGACCCACTTCCATCAACTAGATCTGCATTTCACAAACGTTCCAGATCACTGAGTGAGCGAGATGGTGGGTAAATGTTGAATTCTTGTACAATCTAAATATGGATTTTCTATTGAAGGCTTAATCTGTTGTAAGTGATTAACAGCTAGGCTGACCAGAATAGGTTATGTAATCCTTGTTGGTTTGTTTAAAACTCATAGCAGTGTACATTATTGTTCTATCAGAAAATCAGGCACTGGCTCCATTCTTATTTACTCTCCATTCTAATCGTCATTCTACTCTTAGACAATCTTGGAGGCTAAGGACAACCCCAGGCTCCTCTTCTCCATCACAAACTGGCTCCTCCGCCCACTCTCTCATGCCTCACCCATCCTCACCTCAAATGCCAACTGCGAGGTGATGCTGGACTTCCTCGAATCCAAAGTTGAGGGAATCCGCTCAGCTGGCTCTGCCACTGCAACTGCTACCCCCTCCCCATCTCCTCCTCCCACCCCAGCCACTACCTACCCCTCCCTCCACACCTTTGAACTTGTCTCCCCTTCCTCTCTCATCATCGCTATAACCCGTTTAAAACCACCACTTGCTGCCTTGACCCCATCCCTACCCCCTCCTTACCTCCCAGCTCTACCTCCTTAGCCCTCTACTCACTGACATCATTAACCTCTCCCTGTCCTCTGGTACTGTTCCCACCCCTTTAAAAACTGCTGTCATCACTCCTATCCCTAAAAAAACCCTCCCTGGACCCTTCTCTACTCCCTAACTGTAGCCCCATCTCCAACCTCCCTTTCCTCTCCAAGGTCCTGAAACAGTTGTTGCTTCGCTCCTTCCTCTCCCGCCACTCCCTTCTCGAACTCATCCAATCGGGTTTCTGTGCCGCCCACAGCACAGAAACCGCCCTGGTCAAAGTGACAAATGGCATTCTGTCCATCTGCGACCAGGGCTTCCTCTGCCTCCTCGTCCTCCTTGACCTCTCTGCTGCTTTCAACGCCATCGACCACTCTATCCTCATCCACCGCCTCTCCTCTCACCTCAACTTCCAGGGCGCTGTCCTTGATTGGTTCAGATTGTACCTCTCACACCGCCTGCACTTCCATCTCCTCAAACAGCTTCTCTTCTAGCCCCCAAACCATCTTGTGCGGCGTTCCTTGGGGCTCTGTCCTTGGTCCCCTCCTCTTCAATATCTATATGCTCCCTCTTGGTGACATCATCCGCAGACATGGGGACAACTTCCACATGTATGCGGATGACACCCAACTCTACCTTTCTGCCTCCACCCTTGACTCCAGGACCAACTGCTGTCCTGACAGAATGTCTGTCAGACATCAAGTCCTGGATGAGAGCGAACTTTCTACAGTTGAACGTCAACACGACCGAGGCTCCTGATTGGCTCCCGTCAGCGCCTCCTCACCTCAGGCGCTGACACCATCACCATCCATGGTTGCACACTCCACGTTGCTAAGTCAGTCCAGAACCTTGGGGTCTTGTTTGACTCTCAACTATTCTTTCTACCCCACATCTGTGCCATGACCCGCTCTGCCTTCCCCCACCTCCGCAACATTGCCCGGCTCCAATACCGTCTTACACCGCAGGCCGCGAAACCCTCATACATGCCCCTCATACATGCGTTCATTACATCCAGGCTCGACTATGCAAACCCCCTGCTTGTCAGCGTTCCCAACTCCTCCCTCCACAGGCTGCAGATAATCCAGAACTCTGCAGCGCGTGTCCTCTCCCGCACCAGGCTCTGCGACCCTATCAACCTTGCCCAACTCCACTGGCTTCCCATCACGCAGAGGATACAGCTCAAGATCCTGGTCCTCACCTTCAAAGCCCTCCATGGTCTTGCTCCCCCCACTACCTTTTCAACCACCTACCACCCTGTTCACTCCCTCCGTTCAGCGGGCTCCGGCCTCCTTCACATCCCCCGTCTTGCTTGCCCCACAGTGGGCGGGCCTTCCGCCAATCTGCACCCGCCCTCTGGAACTCCATCCCGCAGTCTCTCCGTCTTGCCTCCTCCCTCGCCACCTTCAAGATCCTCCTCTTCGACTGTGTTTTCGCTCTCCCTGCTCTCTCCCCCCCCCCCGGCTCTCCACCCTCCCCCACCCCGACTCTCATCTCCGGTCCGTAACTCGGTCCGTCCAATGCCTTGGGATGTCCTCCCGACATGAAAGGGCGATGCAGATGTAATTTGGTTGTTGTTTTGTCCATTTATTTTTCTACATAGATATGAAGAGAGCACTGACAGTTCAGATCCTAGTATCAGACCGATGCAATATAGATCAAAGTAAAATCGTTTCTCAGATCTTTCAAACAAAAGTTGCGCATGAAGTAAAATTCTTTACGGTTTTATTTGTTTCAGGATTTCTCTCTGCACCTTTGAAACGACCGTATGAGGATAGTATGGGAGACGACAAAGATCCAAACAAAAAGATGAAAAGAAACCTGAGAAAGAGTAAGCAAACGTTTGGTGTCTGAACTCTTCTACAGAGAACAGTAGGCAGCATTTATTCCCTTTTCATTCCAAGTATCTTATTATCTAAAGAATTTCCCCATTCATATTTGCAACGTTCTCTTTTATCTAATGAAATATAGAAATTCTGCAGCATTTTTAAAGTTAAGATATATATATTTTGAGAGTATGTAGTAATCAGTCATTTATAATCTGGATTTGTTAGGCACAACCTGTTTTTTTGTTAATAGAACTTCAGTAATAGGTGTTTCTTTGTATTGAACATTAGTTGGCCATTACTTTTAGCATGGGAACCAACCAGGGTACAGGAAGCCATCCAGCTGGCTCAGTGCATGCGCACTGTAACCAGCTGTCACTCCTCGCTATAATACAGCTTTGGGTTTAATGGATCCCCAAATACTGCATTATAATGAGCCTGCAATATAATTTGAATGGAATTAAACCTCAATGGATATTGATGTAACCTGAAAATCTGTTCCACATTAGACAGTTCAACGCACTCTTTTTATGCATTAGACAGACTAAAGCACTTGCAAATGTAAATACTAGTTTGCATGTTAATACTGGTTGAACCCAACTTTATTATTTAATAGTTAATTTGCAGGTAGGTGCATTTCCATATCCTTATGTCTGCAATACATGGTTAGCAGATATGACTAATCCACTTGCATGTTGAATTTACCATCACAAAATTTACTTGTTAGTCATCCCATTAAAATAATATGGGTGTGCTTACATACCTACAATACAAATTGTCTGCTATCTAATTTTTATCTTTTGGAGAGCGATATTTTTGTTTGTAAAGATATGCATTGTAAAAAAACTGTACTTATTGATAACAGTAAAGTGTTCCTTTAGATTTTACCTATTTGCCTTTTATTGTTCTAGTAATGGACAATAAAGCGATAGACACCAACCAACCCATGAATGCTCTGATGAGACTGAATCAAATTAAGCCAGGTCTACAGTATAAGCTTCTTTCACAGTCTGGCCCCGTGCACGCACCTGTCTTCACTATGTCTGTTGATGTTGATGGGAAAACATATGAAGCCTCAGGACCATCTAAAAAAACAGCCAAACTGAATGTAGCAGTTAAGGTAAGACCTGTGATCCTTTCTATGCTTCCTCTATGTTTAGCAATTTTTTACAAACTGATGAAGCAAGGTATCCACTAGACTGTATGTATCGTCATTCCTGAACAACAGTCTCTCTAACTAGATAATGTGAATGATAAATTTGTAATTAAGTGCAGTTGTATTAATCAGATATTCTTTGTGTTGTGAGGAGTGTGATATTTATTGAGAAAGCTCATTCAGTTTACTTGATAGAGATCCAAGTCTTGCAAGCAAACTTATTTATATACATCACAATTAATTCCTTTGTTTTCCTTTAAACTGCAATTTATTTGTTATATTTGGATAACTGATGTGTTTTAAATAACCTTTTCAACCTTTGATAGTGGTTTAATGTCATTTGACAAAATATTTTTTCATAAAACTCTTCTCAAATTAATTTAATTCAAATTGATTATATAATCAATTGACTGGCGGAAAAGGTCAGAGTTGCCTTTTATCAGCTCCTTGTTTAACAACTAAACAGTTTCAAACAGAACATTACTCATACGACAGAGTTTTCCTTAAGATTTTTATAAATATCTCAAATGTATATTTGTTTGTAAACTAACATTGTGAGAATCAGTCTTTAGTAGATACTGCCTCAGCCATCCATCAATACCAAATCTCAACAGAAAATACAGCACAATGCAATTTACATTTATATAGTGCTTTTCACATCGAGACGACGTCTCAAAGTGCTGGACAGGCACCTGAGCTGGAGCAGAGGGAGGTGGGAGGGAAAAGATGACTGAAAGCACGGTTGAAGAGTTTTGTTTTGCGATGTCTTTTAAACCAACTCATTCATTGGAAGGTGACCTTGACACAAATGTAGAAGCTTGTTTCTCTGTGTGGAGAGACCTGGAGGTTAACCTCAGCAAAAGAGCGCTTTTTATTCATCAGGCAGAGCATGAGGAGGAATGCTCAGGAGAATATCATACTAACTTTGCATGAAAAATTCTGCTAGTATCTTGGACCACTGGCATTGACATGTTTTATTGATCCAGTGATTCATAATGTGAATCTTCCAAACTTTTATGCATGTCATGTTTTTGCACTGTAGCTGGTCCAGAACCATTGGCCAACAAAAAGCTGATATCCAAAGGGATACCCTACATTCTCTCAGAAATGCCACTGCATTGAGTAATTTATGTATTTTACAAAGCAATATTATATTGATCTGTTGCATATGCACTACAAGGTTGCTTTGCAGTCACTTCATGGGATTCACACATCTTTTGTTGAATTTTGATATAATTAATTTGCAAGTGAAAGATGAATCAATGCCCGCTCTCCTATTCTATTCCTCTTTCAATTGTTGTTGATGTTTCAGGTGTTGCAGGCCATGGGCTGCCCAACTGGTATGGATTTGAAGATGTGTCTGGAATCTCAGGATATGGAGGAAAAATCCTCAAGCGATGATAAAAATGAGACTGTTTCTACAAACTCCAGCACTGACACAGCTGGCTGTGCTGCTGCTAGCACAAATACTCTCGAGGTATCGGATTTCACAACTTCTGCATGTTCGATAATTTTTTTTTTAAAAATTCTTTAAAATCCATTAAACTACTGTCACAATGTAATGTCTTGACAAAAATCTAAACTATCTCAAGGGTCCTAACAGAAATATCTATGAATTTTTCCAATTTAGTTTTCTATAAAAAACAGTTTACTTATTTCCCACCAACAATCCACTAACCTCAGATTTCACAAGATCACAAGAGAGGTTTGGATGAAGAAGACACTTTGGTCCATTTGATCTCATCTTTTCAGAATACTCTCCCATCAAAGCAATATATTGTTAATGATTCCAGGGTCCTGACCTGAACCACTGTTCCTGGTAACTTGTTACAGTTGGTAATTACCCTCTTGGTCAAAATATACTTCCCGGCTTCTGTCCTGTATTTGCCCTTTGACTACATTTTGACGAATTTCAAGATTGAGTTAAATCTCAGGTGTATAATTCCACACCAGCCACTGCTGTGACCTTTCTGAGAGAGGTTGTGCACATTTGTGGCTTTTTTTTGTGAGCTCTGCTCATTAGAACTGGACTGAATCTACCCAAGTGACAAACATAATCAAAGGTTTGTGTAGGTGGGCTCAGCCCAAAATGCCAAAAGGGAAACGACTCACTAATCCACTGTTACCACACCCATGACACTTCGGGACATAAACAAGGAATTGTGTGGGAAAGGAAAATGCTTTAGTGCAGCAGGAACCTTTCTTGACTTGCACACTTAGGCAGATTGTCAGGAAAGTATGTGGGAAGGTCTACTTTACCTTGAGGCTGCACCATAGTGCATCTAATGTTAATAGTATTTAAATGCTCTCACTGAGTGCAAAGTGAAGAGAATATTTCACATTTAGGGGAGGCTGAATGCAATACAGAAGAAAATACTAAATCATAGTTTTGTTAAAATAGATGCATCTACAAAATGCTGTTTTTGCACAGTTGACTGTATCAGATACTCTGTACAGCAGTTGAATGTGGGAAAACACCAGTTCAGCAGTTTTCTGAGAATTCCCTTTTCTTCAGTAAGGTTCATAAATTACAATTCCAGAAATGAAAGAAAAACTAGCCATGCCTGGTATCTGTAAGTTCCTTGAATATTTAATGCGTTTCTTGATAGATTACCTTGTTTATGTTGTGAATCTGCATTAGAAAGTACTAACTTCTGTTTATGAAACTATCCTATTTGTAGTGTGAATCAGTTGGACTAACAAGTTAGTGAAGAACATCTGCCAACCCACCCACCCCCCATTCATGGTTACCTTTCTTTGGTTATCATATCTTTGAAAACTTACAAATAAGGAAGCTAGTGCTGTCCGCTTGCACTTACAGTTATTTGTGCTACATTGAGGTACATGAAAGGAGACAAATCTGAGATTAGGTTTGACAGAACCCTGCCAGTGATCACGTAAATTGAAGACTGGTGGAAACTCCCAACTTCACAAAAATTGGCATAAAATTATTAGTTTATAGCCATTAACAGAAACTGAATGACCTTTCCACATTTCTCCCTCTAATGCTGACAAGCCATCAAGCCTGGTGATATATTCTGCAGTTGCTTTTATTTGTTCTCATTACGTTATGATACAAATGATCCCTTTTTTTATTAAACAAAATCTACTGATTTGCTCTTTCACATAGCCTCTTCCATTAAGTCTGAGTGAATACAACCCCTTCTACAGACCCAACAGCTGCCTTGGGTATTTTTAGTTCTACCTCAATTTTAATTTTACATTATTCTGCATTATAGCTTTAGGGCTGTTTATTGAAATGGACGTTTCGAAAGTTTTTATTTCCTGCCTTATTCAGAGCTCTGTGGTATCGAACTATATGGTGTGGAGGTGGCAAGCTTTCAAATCATTTTTTTACACATGGTTCAAAAGAGTGTAGAAAGCAGAGTTCATGTTAATGTCTCAAAAAAATCACAGAAGCGTTGGATGATGTTCTACATAAAATGGTGAGGTCGTATTTTTTCCAATTGCTTTTTTTATTTGGTTCATGGTTGATATTTTGACTGAAATTGTCTCAAATACACATAACACTTTTCAAAATGTGTTTTTCATTATATGAAAACTCCATATTATCATTAACCTATTGATGTATATTAATAATCCTTGCATTATTACAGCATATTCTGTCAAGCGTTTTGAGACGTCATAGAAGACGTGAGAAGCGCTATATCAAATGCAAGGATTATTATTATTATTTGATATTAAGACGTACATTCTAATTTGTGCTCGTGCCAGCTGATTTGGCATTTGATGCAGCATTGGAATTTGATCTGTGAGCAAATTCCAAAGAAATTGATGACACTATTGATAAATATGTTCACTAAATATGCTTGCAGATTCACAGCAATCGTGTGTCAATTGTGCACCCTTACTTGATGATGGAACGTAAAGTATAACTCTTGTAGGTCAGAGATGGCAAAGTCTTTTGGGCTTGCAAGCCACCAGTGATTAAATGTACACTTATCACGTCATTGAGTGACAGAGGCACCAGGGCTTCTTACCAATCTATCTGTTGACCTTCTATATTCTTGTCATATTACCCAGTGTAGTAGAGTTAATGCTTTGGTGACTTCCTAGAACAAGTTAGATCTTTGATGTGATCAGTGGATGACAGCCTGTTATTTTACACCAAGCAGTTAATCCTTTACTATGAGCTGCTGCTGCTGAATAGGCACAATATTGCAGTAATCAATCTAGGGTTGTATAAGATTCTTAAAGGGTGATTATCTTTCTTAAATAAGAAAAAATAGATTATTTTCAAAGATATGGAAAACTTGAGTAATCATATCAAAATAAAAATTGTGATTTTATTGGGAATAAATGGGAATATTATCAGGTGAAACATTTTATCGCCAGACTTTTGTTGTTACCTCTGCAGCCTTTCTTTAAAACCGCGAGATGCCCTTGGCCCAAGGTTTTTAAAAATGTTTTGCTGCCACAAATGCTGCGGCAATAAGCAAACCTGTGGATTAAGCAGGTGCAGACATCAGCACATTGTTAGTGGCAGGACTGCAATATGAACCTGGAAGGTGCTGTATAAATATCCTGGTGACTTTATGTATAGGCAACATTTATGGGTTTCTTTCATACCCGTGTTTAGTTCCTTTGTCATTGTCTGACATTCATTTTTATAAAATACTCAGGTTTTCACCTTTTTGATCAAATCATACAATGCTGAGGTGATAGTTTTGTTAAAAATCTAGTTTGTCCAAGTCAACTGATCAAACTATTGAAGTTATTTCTTTGTAAGTTCAAATCAATAAAGATCCAGGACTTTGTTCGGATCCCTCTATATTTTGTATCTATTAAATTGATATATTTTCCCCTATGTATTTCTGTTAAACCGTATATTTACAGATATAGTGATGAGATTCTCTTCTCTCTCACCCCCACCATGTTTTTTTTCTTAACTCCATTTGTTGATCCACCTGCAGCTGAGCAGAATGTGTGTTTATCATATAAATGATGCCAGGATGCCATCAAAGCATGATTCATCCTCTAAACTTTCCAGCTTCAGCTTCACACCTCAACCCAGCTCAGATTTGGGGACTGAGTGATGTGAGACTTGAGCCTGTATTTGACTTGCACTCTGATTTTGAGCATTAACACATTTTTATTTATGTTTAACAATGAATAATGACACATTTGAGGAAGTTTAAACACGTCCAATTGAGATGAATTGACCACTGATGAGTTCAATGATGCATGTTGAACTAATAACTAATGTGAAATTTAATCCCTTGCAACCCTTTATGGTTGGCCAAAAAAATAAATTTTCTTGATTGAATATTTCTTGATTTATGCCATAAATCCTTATGTTGTCTGGCTAGGTAGCTCCTGCTACCCAATTTCCCTCCACTGTTGGCCTTAGCTCTTGCTGGAAAACAAATCAATAGAAGCTGTCAAGAAAATAACATTTTAATCATAATCCTTTGGACCGCTTGAGGAAGAATCTGGTTTAAGGAACAATTCTATTGTGCTGTATGCCATGTTTAACGTGCTTGTTTGTATTGTGTAGATGAGAACTCAGGGTCCTATCCTTACAGCCAGTGGGAAAAACCCAGTTATGGAGCTGAATGAGAAGAGGAGGGGATTGAAGTACGAGTTGATATCAGAAACCGGTGGGAGTCATGATAAACGCTTTATTATGCAGGTATATTAGACAAAATTGATTGTTTGACTTGACAGTGAAGGCTAACTTCCATCCTGATGTTTGCAAAAATCCGATGTATTCTAAACTGAAGTAACACAACACTAGGGTGATAAAAATTGCTGTTGACTTTTGAATGGTTCCTAGGTACAGGTTACCAAGAAAGAAAATGTTTCTCAAAGTATTCTTGTTCTTCCATGTGGCTTTTGTCCTGAATTTTACTTACATTTACTAAGGCAGGTATGGCAGTGTATTTACTACAGCAGAAGGCTGCTTCTTATCAGTTTGATAGACATTCTAACCTCTGTACCCCAACTGGGTTACCTTAGCTAGCTCCCAAAACAAGGGCCCAGTGTACGGAGATTCTGCCCACATCTATTTTTGAGATATCTCGAAGACGCAATAAGGCGCTATATCAAATGCAAGGATTATTATTATTACAGGCACTATATTACATTACATGGTTTTAATAAACATTGGTATTAGGACCACTGCTCTTCTTAATATACATAAATGATCTGGACTTGGGTATAGCAAGTACCATTTCCAAGTTTGCGGACGACACAAAGTTAGGTAGGGAAGTAAACAGTGAGAAGGATAGGAACCGACTGCAGGAAGACAGACAGAACGGTAAAATGGGCGACACATGGCAGATGAATTTCAATGTGGAGAAATGCGAGGTAATGCATTTTGGAAGAAAGAATGAGGGGAGGCCATATAGACTGGTAATACAATCTTAAGGGGGTGAAAGAACAGAGAGACCTGGGGGTGCAGGTAAATGAATCCCTGAAGGTGGCAGGACAGGTAGATAAAGCTGTAAAAAGGGCAAATGGGATACTAAGCTTTATAAGTAGGGGCGTAGAGTACAAGAGTCAGGAGGTTATGATTAACCTATAGAAAACACTGGTTAGGCCTCAGTTGGAATACTGTGCCCAGTTTTGGGCACCACACTATAGAAAAGATGTTAAGGTATTGGAAAGGGTGCAGAGGAGATTTACGAGGATGGTACCAGGAATGAGGGACCTTGATTATGAGGAAAGGCGAGAGAGGCCGGGATTATTGTCATTAGAGCAGAGAAGGTTACGAGGAGATGTAATAGAGGTCTTCAAAATCGTGAGGGGATTTGATAGGTTAGAAAGGAAAAAACTGTTTCCACTGGTGGGTGTGTTGGTGACTCGAGATCACAGATTTAGAATAGTTTCTAAAAGAAGCCGAGGGGAGGTGAGAAGAAATTTTTTCACGCAGCGAGTTGTTAGAATCTGGAACCCATTGCCTGAAAGGGCAGTCGAGGCCGATTCGATAACAACTTTTAAAAACGCGGTGGATGGGTACTTGAGGAGGACGGGTTTGCAGGGTTATGGGGAAAGGGCTGGGAAGTGGGATTGAAATTGCTCTATTCAAAGAGCCACACAGACTCGATGGGCCGAATGGCCTCTATTTGTGCTGTACGATTCTATGATTCTATGATAATAGGTATATATATTGTGAATATTATTCTAAACCCATTACTTTGTTAATACATACAGCATTTATGCTTTATAGAGAGATAATAAACTATTGCTAATGTGATTTTAATATTGATTGCTGTCTTTAGTCATTTTTTTAAGTTTAGAACAAAATATTATTGATTATTTTATTGCTTAAGTACAATAATAAATGTTGATGGTAATTCCAGTACAACATGCAACCTGTACTTGACCATTTCAGCATTTGATTTAATGAGATGTAAATGTGAGAAATTGTAGAAAGCAACAATTGTAGTAATTATCTAATGTAGCTTCCTTCAGACCAGTTCTTTTCTGTGTGGAGTCCTGTAGTGTAGTGGTTAGAACGCTCGCCTCGCAAGCGAGAGGACCTGGGTTCAATTCCAGGGCAGGGCGAGACCTTAGGCAAGTTTCCTGACTCCACACACCTGGTTGTTTGTCGATTGGCAGATTGATTTTCCGGGGTTAATCCTTCAAAAATTTTTTAAAAATAATGGTAATTTGGATACTCAATCCACGACTGTTTGTGAGACACTGCTGTGCGCAATTGGGCTACCTTAGTGAAAGGTAAAAGCACATTAGCAATAGTTGATTGCAGCAATTGGGTTGACGCATTTTGCACAGGAAATATACAGTCAACTCACATTACAAATATCTTCTGTGAAGCGCTTTGAGACGACTCGAAGATGTGATAAGGCGCTGTATCAAATGCAAAGATTAATATTATTATTATTTTCTCCATAGGTGGAAGTGGATGGTCAGAAGTTCAAGGGAGCAGGCCCCAATAAGAAAGTAGCTAAGGCTAGTGCTGCTTTAGCTGCTCTAGAAAAACTGTTTTCTGGTCCCACTGCTGTAAACAACAAGAAGAAAAGAACTGGCCCTCCGGTAGGATGTCATTATTACCTGCTTGTATTTAATAATATAAACTTGCCCACTATTTTAATTATTGCTTATTTCGAAAATGACAGATGGCAAAATCTGAGCTAAAACACTAACCTGCAGTAGCTGTGATCTATGCAGTTACTATAGATATGTGTGTGTATATATATTTATACACATGTTGTAGCTTTGTTTCAGTTTTTGTGTTGCTCCAATGACACCTATTAATTGAACTGAATCAATTATCTGAACTCTCGTAGTTATTTATAAATTAGCATTTATAAATTTCTATATAAATTCACTTGTGTTTCTTATAATAGCATGAACATGCTTTCAATAACTGCTCTAAATATCACATTATTAAAGAATAGTGTAATTTGCTAAGCAATGGATTGCTGCACTGAGAGTGCTTAAAAGTGGCAGAGCCTGACTCCGAGCTGGGGGGAGGAGTGAGGAGCCCGTGAGCACGGTTGAAGAAGAAAGCTTTCAGGCGGGACTTGAAAGAGGGGGCAAGGTGGGGGGATTAAGGGAGAGTGTTCCAGAGTTTTGGGGCGTAATGGCTGAAAACACGACCTCTGATGGTGGGACAGAGGGTGTGAGGGACGAGCAGGAGGCTGGTGCCAGTCGAGCGGAGGTGCCGGGTAGTGGATTAATAATAATAAATAATAATCCTTGCATTTACATCTTCTAGACGTCTCAAAGCACTTCACAGAATAGACTGATTGACAAAGTGAATTGACTGAATATTTGTAGGCGAAATTAGGGAGTGGGGAGAGGAGGTCGGAGAGTTAGGTGCCAGGGAGTGAATGGATTTGAACACGAGTGTGAGGACCTTGAAGTTGATCTGTTTGGTGATGGGAAGCCAGTGGAGCCTGGGCCAGATCTGGCGAGATGTGGGGTCGGAGTTTGCTCTGGGTCAGTATGAGAGCAGCAGAGTTTTGAATGACCTGGATCTTGTGAATGGTGGAGCTGGGGAGACCAGCGAGGAGTGCATTGGAGTAATCCAAGCAGGAGGTGACTAACGCACACACGAGGGTTTCGGCTGCATTTGGGGTAAGTTAAGGTCAGAGGCGGGCAATGTGGTGGAGGTGGAAGAAGGCAGTCCTAGTCAGGGACTGGATGTGGGGGAGGAAGGACAGTTGGGGGTCGAACCGGATGCCCAGGTTGCGCACTGGTTTGGTGAGTCTGAGAGAGAGCCCAGGGAGGTTGCGGAGTTTAGATCCGCAGGAGTGAAGACGTTGATGGGAGCCAAGGAGTATGGCTTCTGTCTTGTCCATATTCAGCTGCAGGAAGTTTACACTCATCCAGGCCTCAATGTCTGCCAGACAAGCTGATAGAACATCGGGGACCTGGAGTTTACCCTGTGTCTGCGGATGCCATCGCCCAGAGGGAGCAAATAGATGAGGAAAAGAAGAGGGTCAAGGATGGAGCCCTGGGGTACCCCGCAGGTGACTGGGCAGGGGGCGGGCGGAGAAACCATTTGCTGAGACGAAATGGAGGCGGTTTGTTAAGTAGGACTTGAACCATGTGAGTGCGGTCCCACTCAGGCAGATGAGAGAGGAGAGCTGATGGAAGAGGTTGGCGTAGTCGACTGTCGAACGCGGCAGAGAGATCCAGGAAGATAAGGAGGCAGAGGGAGCCCTGGTCACAGATAGAGAGAATGTCATCTGTGACTTTGACAAGTGCTGTCTCTGTGCTGTGGGCAGTCGGGGCGGAAACCAGACTTCAGGGGCTCGAGGAGGGAGTGGAGGGAGAGGTGTGACCCAAGTTGACCTGCAACAATGTGTTCCAGGACTTTGGCAAGGAAGGTTAGGTTGGAGATGGGACGGTAGTGTGAGAGATTAGAGGGATCGAGGGTGGTTTTTTTTAGGGGGGGGTTGATGACAGTGGTTTTCAGGGGGGAGTAGATCAGAGCCTGAGGAGGGAGACTGGTTGACGGTGTCGGCCAGCAGGGGAGAGAAAAGGGAGAGTTGCGTGACCAGCAGCTGGGTGGGGAGGGGGTTGAGGTACCAGGTGGTGAACTTCATCTGGGTGATTGTGGTTGAGAGGGAGGAGGGAGAAATAGGGGCAAAGGAGTGGAAGGAGGAGGGAGTGGCAGGAGCCGTGGCTGAGGGAGAAGGCGGTGTAGATGGTCTGCTGTGATGGACGGTGGAAAACAGCGTCTTTGGATCGTTTTTTGTCTCCAGGATGACTTTGGAGTAAAAGTCAGTTGTGGCCTGTGAAAGAGAGAGGCGGTGGGTGTGGAGGTGCTTGAGCCACAGCTGGCAGTGAATCGTAAGGTCCTATTTCTGCTAATTCTACAAAGAGCTCTTAATACAATACATTTGTCAACTCAGAAATTTTTATTTTCTACAAAGGTTAAATTATCTCAGTGAAATACTAGGCATTAATCACATGGATATATATCTATGGGCATTATGTTCAATTAAGGCTTTTTTCTTAACCTCCGTGTTAAGAGATTGAAATCTGTGATTATTTTTCTGCTGACTTGTGCACACAGGCTATCAAGAACAAATAGTGTCTCACAGACTTTAATGTTTTTGTTACTTAGACTAAGGGCCCAATCGCTGCGCCGATTGCTACTGTCCAAACACTGCGAGGCCGAGGGAGAGGAGCCTTGAGCAGAGGAGCATTTGCTGGTGCTGCAGTAACAGCTGCTCCGGGATACATAACGCCAGGTATGGTGCACAGCAAAACGTCATGTAGTCAAGGTCAAATCTCCCAGGAGAGGAAGCTGTTCACTTCATAACTGGTACCGCAATTTCTAGATCCAGTCACTGTGGATATTTTAGGAACAGCCAGCAAAGCAATGATGGATCTGATTCATGTTCCACACGTTAAAGATCCTGTGGGCGTTAAAGAACCCATGGCTCTATTCGAAAATAAAATTGGTCACTCAATCCACAGCTGTTTGTGGAACACTGCTGATGTGAGCATTTATCTGCACACAAATTTTATATTTTTTCAAATCCATTTTTTTAACTTAATTTTGAATGAGGGGCTATAATCACAGAGAATGCTTTAATTTATCTTATTTACATTATTGACAAAACTGAGGTTATCCTGTTCATCTCACCTCAGTCGCTGACCACATCCCCTCTCCTAGTTACTCACTCCTGACACTGCAGAACCTCAGGGTTTGGCTGACCCTCAATTCTTCTTTAAATATTTCATCCAGGCTCTGATCAAGTCGGCTTTCCTCCATCTCTGCAATATCACATAGCCTCGGGCTCTAGCTAACACCCCCCCCCCCCACCACCATTCCTCTCGGAGGAGGGTTAACATTACTAATTCAGTGAAAGTACATCTCCAAGAAACACTTAATAATTTCCCATAAAGGTGGTTTACATTTTTAACACACTGACTCGTTGAATGTGTAAGTATTTGAATGTAACATCAAAATTCTGTTAATTATTGAGATATTGCCACCTGCTTCACTCCGTTGTATTTAAGGAATTAGAATTGGAAACACTATGTTTTACTCAAAGCATTTAAAAGCCACGAGACATGACATATTCTGTGAAAATTATGTAATTTTTCAGTTTCCAGAGTTGGCTTTGTGTCAACAGTACCAGCTCAATGTCACACCATCACAGCAGCTTTGTCGTAGATTCCAGTGAGTGAACTTGATAGGCAAATGGCATTTTCTCGTTCCATGCATCCTTATTTTCTGTATAAAGCTAAGGGGAAAATTGTTCTTACTAATGGTCTTTGAGAACTAGATGAAAAGTAAGAAACTGCATTTGGAGCTCAGACTGAGGAGAACAAAACCTACGTTTTTTATAGTTAGAAACTGGTAAACATGACCTTGAGTAAGGAAGAAGACATAAAAAATAACTGAATGAATGCCAAAGTAACTGGGTGAACAAATAACATTTTAAAATTGTTATATTTTACTTAAAATCATACATTTTATTTTATTAAGACTTGCCTCTTTGGCTGTGCTTTTTGGTAATTTAGTGTACCACTAGTAAAGTTTTGCAGTAGTAAAGCTATTTATTCCTGGGTGTTTTACTAGCATTATTGTTGATATCATTTTTTCCAGCAATTAGGTGTGTGATCAGAGGGCAGAGCTGTGCCAGGGGCCACGCATTGGACAAAGGCCCAGGGCTATTTTCATATGTTTGTTGCAGCTGGATCATAATCTACATTGGACTCAGATTTATTGCTAATTATGTTGGATCCTAATTTCATGGGAACTGTTCCATTGAATTATGGCGATTTGAATCTTTGACTGAATTTCTTATGTGAGGTACAATGTGTTCAATTCACGGATAATTGAATAGAGTCCAGCGTGATAATGTAGCAAGACTTGTGCATATAGATATATATCCATGTGATTAATGTCTAGTATTTCACTGAGATAATTTAACCTTTGTGGAAAAGGAAAATTTCTGAGTTGAAAAATGGGTTGCATTAAGAGCTCTCTGTAGAAGTGATATTGACACTTTTATTTTTTTTTCTCTTTCTGTCCTCCAGTTTTCTCTCCATACCTCTCATCTCCTGACAGTGGCAACTCGTGCTGGGGTGCAGTTCCACATGTACCTCGCCCAAGTGCTCATTCTCCCTGTGTAAGCTTGGAAAGTGAGTGTCAGCAAGCTATTAAACATAGGAGGGAAAGAGGGCTGGCGGGAGAGAAACACAGCTGAGCTCTGTACTTCCATGACATTCAGATGGATATTCCGAGTTGAATTGTGGGGTGTGGGGTGTGGGGGGCAATGGATTACAAAGGTAATCCCTTCTAGGAATGTGGATGTGTTGTTGTCTACCCTTCTCACTGGCACAGAAAGGCTGAGGCAGGTTGGCCATTGACCTAGCTAGGGTCAGCTGTCTGAGTGCAAGATCAAACCTGAGACATTACTGGTCTGTGCAGTTCAGTACCTCATTACCCACTAAGCTATCAGTCTGGGTGGCGAGGGAGGGGAATCATACATACATTCTTAATTTAAATTAATTGAAAGATTGCAGAAATTCTAGATGGCTGCTGGGTTCACCTACAAATACATAGAAAAAATTCTAAAGTGCTTTGAAAAGTTTCAATGGGATAAAACACAAAACCTAATTCAAGGATTATTTATTTAATTAATTTCATGATTGAAAACTTCATCTTTTGCCAGAAAGAGACATGATTTGTTTCATGTAGGATAGCAAATTGCTGAAAATTGTTATCAAACTAGAGTATTTTTTAAAAATTGTGACGAATGGGAATTGATTTGGTAATTAGGCAGTTCAGTGCTGTTTGCTTAATATTCTAAATAGTGGTTACCACGCGCCTAATCATTTAGAGTGAACACCAAATGCTTAATAATATATTTTCAGATTCCACTGGTAATACTTTACTCATCTTGCAGAATTAGAAGGGAATAATGTTAATTTTCTTTCTAGGTTATGGGGCACCCTATGGATTCAGTGCTGCTGCCCCAGCTTACGGTATGTATGTCACTGTAAAATGATACCATGATATTTTTCATACATTGATCTAGAAAGTGTATATCTGTTACATAGAGATATACACAAGCGTGTAAACATTAACACCCTTTGAGTACTTAAGTGCCTTTGATAGCTTTCTTGATGTATACATTTGTTATACCATATACAGTGAAAACATTCTATAATTTTTTAACAGCTGCTTCTGTGAAGTAAAATTCTGTACTGTACAAACCGTGCATTACTTAACTCCAATCACAAAATACATTTTAATATATTTAGGAAAATATTTTGTGGTCAATCTTTCATGTGCTCCAAGGGTTAAATGTTTCATTGGATTAAAACACATTAGGTTTTTTTTTAAATAGTACCTTTTTCACTTAGTTCATTGTAATTAACATGCTCATACAAACAAGCCAAGATGCTATTTTGTTACCCAATTTAAAACAAAAATAGAAGAAATTAGCATAACCTCATGGTTCTTCTCCTTCCTGGTTGGAGCCACTCTTGCGAAGCGTTAACTGACTGTAAAGGGACTGTGTGTAATCTCTGCTTCTCCTCTTCCATGCCAGACTGTACATATGATTAAATGTGGTCCCGGTGCTTTTGCAGCATTGAGATACGATATTCAAAGCTACAGTGGTGCCAGATACGGACAAGTAGAAAGGCAGTAGTTTAGGGAAATCTCAAAAGAGTTAGAGTGTACTGGTAGCATATTAATTTTAAACATGTAAACCCAATCCAAACATTCTGCTTAGTGTTTTGTTTTCCATAGTTCCCGTTAGTTTCTCAATTTGTTTTTACATTTGACTAAACTATAATCATTTCTGACATTGTCCTGTAAAGAGTCAGCATTAAATGTTCACACCCTGGCTGCTCAGCTTGAGAAATGATAATTTACCGGTTAAATTGATTAGCAACAGGACAGATGGAATGTGCAAACATTTCATTTTGCACTGAGAATGTCTGACTGCCTGACAGAGACAGCTGAAGGAATTAGTGAAACGCCTGCATTTCTAATCACCAGCATGGCTGTGAGAATCATTCGCTCTTTGTCTGGCAAAGGGCAACCTGCCTTTTCACCTTGCCCCGTCATTTCTAGATTGCCCAGTTCTCCACTCTTTATTCTGGATTGGAAATAGACAGCAAAGGATAGACACATTTATATTTGAGAAGATCATTAACCTGCACCATTTGCCAGTGTAAGAAGCGGCTAGAGTGTTGATATTTTCATGCAGTAAACCAAGATTTCTTCATGGATATTATGCTATTCCATTAGACATGCAACCGGGTATGTATCATCAACTGCAGTTAGAATTTTTCCAATCCATATTCCTAAAGCAAATTTTTCCTCCTCTTCCCCCCCCACCATCCAGAAATAATTAATTTCTATGCTCCCTGTCACTCTGTTATTTTAATAGTTAAACCTACAAAATGATTAACATGACGCTGACTTCAATATGTGTTGTTACACTTTCACGGAAGTTTATTTCTAAATGTTAATGAGTAGCACAACTACCTAGAGACCTATGTCTATAGTTTACTACAGTGGCTTGTTTTAATCTCGAAACTGGCACCGTACCGTTGCTTTGAATGAGTCTTAAGTGCAAATGGTGACAAGGGACTACGAGATTTATTTGGAGTCAGTATTGAGCTGTGCATGAGAATATTTTTTATGTGTAAAGACAGTCTTTCCAAATATAAATCTGCAAAGTTTTCTATCAGCTTTACAGCTGGTGCATGTCTGAAGTGACTTGCCTGACATGTGGTTCAAAACTCCAGTTCATATTTTGTCAGCACCGTGTTGAAAATCTTCACTGTTCAAATGGCTCCAAATGAATGTTATCTTCTGTATATGAGAACCATGTCATCATTTGTCACGTAGACATCCCATGTTCCCCCAGTGTCTAAATGTAATGCAAAACTATATCTGACGAGGCTGTCTTCTTGGCTGTAGACTAAAAGTGCCTTCACTGCCTGTGTAAGCTGTTGCATGTTGGGAAATTGCACTTCAGTTATCTGGTGCTGTTGAACTCCTACTGTTGCTGCTTTGTGATTTCTAAAGAGGATAATTAACATTGAGAAGAAATCTGACCCAGATTACATAGAATTACTGCCTAGATTACATAGCATTTTGAGGCCACAAGAACTTAGTGATCAATCAAATGACATCAACAGCCCCAGATCTCTCCAGATCTGCTATTCAAACTCTCTTTAAATAACATCAGCGTTTGCTGCAGGATACATAGCATAATCTTTGCTTTTAAAGTCTCAGCCTGAGGCATGACTGGTCTGTAGTAACACCTGCTTTAAAGGTTTGCTGCCCAAACTTGCTCAGCACCAATTTTTCAGTGGAATTGGACTATGATGATGGGACCCAGTTGCTTTAGGCATTTAAGAACCATTCAGAAAAAGCACTTCAATATAATGTTATTTTTTAAACTGTCTAAACCATCACAAGCCTTTATCTGCATTGTTCACCCCGCCTTTTATTAATGATGGAATTTTTTTAGCAATAAATTTCTGATTCGTTATCGGCTTAGATCCAAGGGCTTGGTCGAGAAGGTGGGAGTAATACTCAGCAACAATAATTCTGCGCTTTGTGTACAACTGTATAGAGTATAGCTTTATTTCTTTAAACCACTTGCAATACGTTTGATGTCCTTTGAATCAGTAATTGGGATTGATATAGAAATAACAAGATAGTCGATATTCCCCTGAATACTTTAATAATAATGTCCAGGAATATACTCAGTTGGATGATTTTTGCAGACTAATCTTCTTAATATCCCCTTGTAATCCTTACACATTCATTGGAGCAGGGATTTTTTAAAAAAAAAGAAAGTTGCCAATTCCAATTATATACTTTTATATATACGACAGGAGGGTATTACACAAAATCAAGTTTCATGCTTGTTTGTAGTATGACTCAAATAGATCAAGTGATGTATTTCAAGCAAAAATAAATGGCTAATCTGGAAAGATCTATGGTAATAACCTTAGATTTTTAAGTCAATTTAATGGACCAATAAACTTATTTGGGGACCTTTCATTTCTTCTCTCTATAGGTTTACCAGGCAAGAGAATGCTTCTGTTCCCTGTTATGAAAATTCCAACATATCCTGTTCCCCATTACTCCTTTTTCAGCTAATTACTGTATTAGAAGCCTAATGACCGATTCTGATCACAATAGCAAAAACAATAAGTGGGCATTAGGAGAGAATAAAGTTAATGCTCTTTTTAATTCAATTTCTTTTGAAAATGTTGTATGAAGCAAATTATTTGTAAGATACGTTTTTTTTCCCCCTATCTTTTTGATTTTAACAAAAAGGCTACAGGTTTAGTTCATTAAAACTTGAAGATGTACTGTGAAATGTTACCTCATTCTTGGAATATAACTTATGCAGCCTTCTGTGATTAAAAAGTAATGAACTTTTTTAAAAAATACTCACAGACATTTTAATTGAAGTATCACAGCTTCTGAAGAATTTTATGGAAGCTTATTTGTGAAGGATGTGTAGATAATAGATCTCTGATCACAAATAAAACAGTTTGTTTCAGAACCAGCATATTGCCTGTTTTATAAATCTCTTCACGTAGAAAGCCTTAACCCAGTTTTGTGCACACGCTCTGTACTGGCTGTCATTTGTGTAATAGTGGATTTGGGGGTGTGATAGGGGTTGGGTTTCGTGGTCAGCAAACATTAAACAGTTACAAAACAAAGGTTACACGTGAAGCCCAACTGATCGTACAAATGATGGAAGCTCAAAATGAAATAATTTACCCATTTCCTTCCTGAAATATCCTGGTATGAAGCAAGTGTTCAAATTGGCTTAAGGCTGCCTTTAACTCCATAATCTTGCATTCGGTTCTTGTGGCCTTCTTCACAGTTAAATGAAATGTACCTTAACTTGGCTTTAGTAGCTCCCAGGTAGACAGGGTTTTAATTAATGAGCAGCCCTTTTTATGATCAGGTCTTTGCTAAGGATCTTTTTCCCACTGCACAAATTGGAGAATCTGAAGCAGCAACAAGGTCCCGTGGATACCTGCCATCTAATGTCCCAATTCTTGTTGAGTGCTGCTTTTTTTTAAAAAAGAGAAACGTTTCACCCACAGGCCATCATTCTTCCATCAGGTTGTTTAACAGAAATTCACATTAGTCTGCTCGGCTAATTATTAACCAACCCTTTTACCTGTGTAATCGTTCTTGTGTTGATGCATGCATTTTGTGAAAATGATCCTGTCACTTGGGTAGTTTTTGAGTTCTTAAATTCATCTTTGTTTTGTCTCACATTCTCCCCCCCCCCCCCCCCCACCCGAGATCAAGGTTGAAATCAGTCTGTTTCCAATATTCATTCCTGAGGAAAAGCACCTTCCTCTTAAGATCATTCGGCTATTGGACAGCGATACATTAAGTTAAAGGTTTTCTTACTATTAATTGTTTAAAATCAGTAGTTAGCTATTACAAATCTATGTTGAAAAATAATTTAAAGGGCATTAAATATTACTTCTTTCTGTAAGTTTCAGTCGAACAATACCTGAGGATAATCACTTACAAATACACAGTCAACTACACTTTATGATAAATAGTGCCAAGCTCCTTGAGATGTTTTGAAAATGTGATAAGGCGCTAGATTAATAGAAATCTTTAAGGATTGTTCTGCAATTTTACATTAAAAATCTTTTGCACAACATGTTCACACATCATTGTGTACAAATTACTCATGCAGTATAACCATTGACTATTTTCATAAAATAATCCCAACATTTTTATTGAGCCTTCCCTCTGCAACTCAGTCCCTGAAGTCCTGTAGCTCAGTGGTTAGAGCGCTCGGCTCGCAAGCAAGGAGACCCGGGTTTGATTCCCAGGCAGGTTGAAACCATAGACATTCTGTTTACACAATTCTGTTTACCTAGCAGTAAATAGGAAGCAGGAAGTAATAGAATTAGTCGATTGGCGGATCGCTTTCTGGGGGTAATAAGTCCTGTTGACAATTTAAAAAGTTTAAAAGAAGGCCCTTCAGCCCATTTGATCTCATCCTTCCCATTGCATGCTGTTTCTTCAGTGAAAAACACAACTAAGCAGTGGTATTGAAGTGAATAAGAAATAGTTTAGTGCAAGTGCCCAGCATGTTGAAAGTAATCTTCTCAATGATGTATAAAATGACAAATAAATGACACACCAGATACGATAGGTTAGAGTGCCTAGACTAGAGTATGACAGTGACTTGCAGATGATTTAATGAGACTGGACATTACTCATGGCAGATGTTTTTGAGGAGCCCGGTAACCTGACTTCATGAAATCCTTTTGCCATTTAGTACTTTGCATTTAGCTGGGAGAGAATTGGTTACATGTCATTCATTACGTTCAGTATTGTTCGTTTCTCCGAGTGGTTAGCTTTGGTGGTCCGTGGATGAAACCAAGCCATTCCTGATGTGAGGAATACACTGCTTCTTTGTCTTACCACGCTTTAAAAGTGTGAACTTGTTCTGTAAGGTAGAACTATTGTACTGCTTCCAACATGATGTCTGTGATTGTCTAATACTGTATATTTGTTATAAGATACTAGTATTGTCTGAACTAGTTTGTTACTGCTAGTTTACATTTCTCTGCTTTATTTAAGATTAGCTTTTTTTTGTCAAAGTAGAAAACATGCGACCTTCAAGTTTTTAATGTCTTTGACAAAGAAATACCCCATTGCAATGAAAATCCCACATACAGATAAAGGAGCAGAGAAATATAAATGCTAATGAACAGATTCACTGCAGTGATAATTAATATGCAGTTCTGCTTCTCTGCTCTTTTCCTCACTGTAGGTGGTTTTTTCATTGACAATCCTTATTACCAGCCTCGGGCCATCGCACCTTTTATTATTCACTTGGGTCCTCAGGATTTCGACTCTGACTTCTAGAACCATCAGGTTGTTGAGACTTGAAACTTATTTTTTTNCTCATACCAGTTCATTTTTGAGCTTAGGAACAAAAGGAGACGACTTCAAGGTCATGTCCATAATCAAGGCTTACAAGAATAGCCGTCTTTGGCAATAGCTTATTTAAATTTAAAATGGACAACCAAAATTATGAGCACTGTTTGTCAATGACTCCAGTCTTTAGATCTTTGAACTGTACAGTGAAATTATTTCTCTTTCCCTTCCTCTTTTTCCTTTATTTTAATTTTAACATGCATCCACCTTATGCCATTGCATTGCAAATGGTGTTTGCAGTGGATTTGTGTATCTGTCTGTGGATTTGTATTGTTTTTTGTCCTTTAGACAAATACTTCTGTTACTGTTTCCGTGGATTTAATTTATTTATCAATTCTAACCATAGGCATTTTTTATGGGTTCAAGTTTGATTTTTTTTAAAAAGAGAAAATAATGCCATTAACACTTGCAAACTAACAACATATTGTCAGTCTTAAAGTATTGTGCACTATAACAAAACAACAGCAACACTAAATACTGCAGTTCCTTCATTTACAACCTAGTGGGTGTTCAACCACTGTGAATGTGTTTAAAGGCTAATGGCTTTAGTGTTTTCCTTGAGTTGCGAATACAGGGTTAAAGAAAGAAATTGTAAAAAAAATTCAAAATTAGTGGTGGCTGGGCAATGTTTACCAAAGACATGAATGTATGTGTTGAATTAATCACAATTAGGTTGTACATAGCAAATAATCTAAAAAGCAGGTTGCACCACATAAAACAAACCAGTTCATGACGGAATCTGTAGAATTCAGCAGTTCACACCCGCCCACCTGCCACCTGATGGTGGTTTCACTAGCACATCGATTCCCACCACAGTGGGCAGTGCAAGCAATTCAAATCAATTAGGCCTCTGTACAGAAATGCTTGCTTAACCGTGTTTGTGGCCAAGAACATATAAAGGGGCCATTTTTAATGACATTGAAATGTACGTGCCTCTGTGCAAAACGGGAACCAAAAATCCAGTTACATCATGCCTTCATGGCTTTGCTGCCGGAAGTGATATTGAGTAGAATCCAAGCATGATGGAGATGAAGACAAGCACAGGTTCAGCAAACCCAACTGTAACAATCAGGAAATAAGTTTCCTCTTCGTGCTTGGCTGATGCATTGCTACTGACTGACTGCTGTGACTATTTAAAATGTAACAAGTGCACTCATTGAAAAATAATTAGTGTTTTGCTGCCCTTTCAACCCACTTCCTGACATGGATAATATCCCTCTAAAATACAAGATGCAACAATGAAAATGGAAATTTGTTATAGTTTGGTTAGAAATAAATGTTGTGCCCAAAATAGGAAATGGAAGACTTACTTCCTGAATGTCTTCTCTCCCACCATCAGTTAATCCTTCAGTTCAGGGACCTAGAGAATCTGATGGAGGCTTATATCTGGAGCAATAACTCACAGCCACCATTTAATGTCTTGGTTCTTGAGAGCTTTGCAATATCCTCTTTGCAAATGCTGGTTCTCCTACACTCAAAAGTATAATAATAATAATAATCCTTGCATTTGATATAACGCTTTTCACGTCTTCTAGACGTCTCAAAGAGCTTCACAGAATATACTGTAAAGTGAATTGACTATATTTGTGGGCATAACTCGGCAGCCAAATTGCGCACAGCAGCGTCCCACAAACAGTCGTGGATTGAAGTGACCAATTTATTATTATTTTTCTGTCTTGAGGGATTATTATTAGGTGTGTGGAGTAAGGAAACTTGCCCGAGGTTTTGCCCTTCACAGGGGAGAAATGTCTCAGAAAGCTAAACAGTGGCGGAGCCCGAAGCTTAAGATGTGTAAACTATTGACTGAAGTGAATCTCAACCTTACGAACCCACAAACTCCCCAGTTTCATCACATTTGAACTGAGGCTGTGTCTGTGCGCTTAGAGGAGAGAGAGAGAGACTCGACTGTGATGCCCCACAGTCAGATAGCCTGCTAACTAACGCTCACAAACTAGCCTCAAGCAAGAAAAGCAGCCAAGGTACAGGTGGGCAGGCGATGCTTATGCTAAACACCTGAGGAAGAAGGGAAAAGGACCATTTGCTCCAATGAGCTTAAAATGTGAGCTGCCCCATAGCTGGCTATTCCCCTGCCCCCCCCCCCCCATCCCCTTAACTAGTTAAATATAATTCAACCTAACTAAGGCAAACGTTTGAGTTGAGTTTTGTGGTTGTCTTTCCCCTCCCCCCCCCACTAACTGATTGACCTTTCAGCTCGGACACAATCAGCGAGCGCAAGCCGACATTGTGAGTATAAACAAAGTGCAGTGAATCCTGTTTTCAAACCTGTCTCAGGGGACTGTGATCTTTATATAAGGGTGGCCTCTGAGTAAGGGTTTGTTGGTGTGTGAGCCAGGCTGGTTGCTAACAGGATAGAGTTTAAGTTTTGGGAGAATATAACCATAAATAGTAATTCACTGTTATCTTGTGTTTGGTTAAGGTTAATGTGCATTACTTCAACACCAATTAAATTCCCTCCCCCGCCCCTGCAATGCCTTTTCTTAATTGTTCAATCATTCATTTTGTAGCTGGCAGCCAGCCAAACGTTAATCTGCACTCTACTTTCTTTCATTTGTGTGATTTCTACATCTGCACTGTTGCTCTTTCTTATAAAGTGTGCATTGCCCTGCTGTGTGGTTATGCTCCCAAGTGGGGCTGGCGTGGGAATTTGAATTTGAATATTTGAATTTGGCCAAACACCAGTCCCCAGGTGCAGGTTATTCTTGGGCAAGAAACTAACTGAGCCACCCAGACTCTTTCTTTGCTGATGGAAGCAGTTTAATTCTTGTTTATTTATTTTGAAACTTCACCGGGAGAGGGGGAAACAAGAGTCTTTTCCCTACTATGACTTCTGCATTGAGTACCTGAGCAACCAATCGAGTCATTGTTAATCAAAGTGAAGGTCTGATGGAAAGGATTGCATTGTAAGTCTGGCATTTGCCAAGGATGTAAGTATGTGCCCTATTAACGTTTTCTTTCTAGGTTTACACATTACTCTGCCATCAGTTTAATCTAAATATTTTTATTTCTATTGCACATTAGCGACCTGCTGTTTATTGTATAGGTCAATGGTTTGAAGGGATGCTGCTTTCCGAATCTAACATTATAAATTGAGCATTGATACTAACCCCCCACCACCTCCCACCCCCCCACACAGTAGCTAACTTTATTTTCTTATCATTCCAATTATACATGTAGAATGAAGATCGCATTATAAGATGCACCAGTGTTTGCAGATTACTTATTCGAGTTGTATTTGAATGTCATCGGCTGAGTGTTGAATGTGCTTTGAAACTCTGCCCAGTCACCTTAATATACAGGTTATGCAATAATTTGTTATAATTGAATACTTCCTCATTTGTCATCTTAAAGCACAATCTAGTTCAGCAATACTTCTCTCAGGGTAATGAAGGTTTCTGAAATGCTACTCATCAGCACCTGACTTTCCAAATCCCGACCAAGATGTAAATTAAATTTTGAAACACACACAATCAGGGCACTGGATAATAACCTCTTCCAGAGTAATTACCTTGATATAATCAATTATTTAGCTTCTCGTTCAGTCATGAATATGATTTGTCTCATTTCAAGAAAGTTACAGGTTAAAGCCTCACAACTTGTTCTTTACGGAAATTGGGGTTTAATATATGGTGGTTTCTAGAGGAAATTGGAAGTTTGTTACTAACATGATCTCTGCTTTGGTGCAAGCTTACTCTTCAAATGGAGTTCCCATTGTGAGGAGTTTGAAGTAGAGTTAGTGTTACCTAGTCTCAGTTGTCTCCACTCAGATTCCTTATTGAGGAATTCTTTTAGAAATCAGGACATGTTAGACCCCGTTCATGGTATCTGTGCTCCGTTAAAAGCGGTAAGACAACCATTATTTTCAGAAAGACTAGGTGTGGAGACGAATGTGCTTTGATTATACTTGTGTATATAATTCTAAGAGACCAGGGTTAAGTGAATGTCTTTCACAGGATTTGAAGAGTTAGACTCGTGTTAGCATTAAATGTTTAGAGACACTTTAATATAGACAGAAGAAAGGCAATAACTAAGTATCATTATGAACATACTGAAATTATAAATAGTGTATATTTTTGGTTTGTGATTATTTTTGTCACAAAGGACTTTTGTGTAACAAACGCGGTCAATACATGTATACTGTAAATAGAATATCCTTTCACATAAAATTGTATTGTACTTGAATAATTTTCAAAAACTCATCAATCAAAATACATTCATGATTAATTCCCCTTAATATTCTCCATCCTTATAAGACTAACTTTCAGCAGTACTGAAATTATATTGTACAATTGAATAAGAAATGTAGTTCAGAAAATAACTCCTATTTACAGTATATTATTCTGTTTTAAAAAAAACTTATTACAATATTTCCATGGCTAAATATTAGATTTACATTCTAGATCTCAATCAAGACTGCTTTCTTGTGATATTTACCACATTTGTTTTAAGTTGCCTTTTACAAAATTATCAATTTTACCCTATTCAGTATTTTAAAGTGAATCCTGAACTTTGTAGCTATATTGTAAATCCCCGGTGTTGTCTGAGCACTTACATAAAGGTATCATGGAAAAGTGGGGCAACTTGATCTATCCAATCTGTATTTAGGACGTAAATACCAAACAAAATAATCACAAATGTATATTTTTATTACAGAATAAAACATTGGATACAGAAATACAGAATTGCATTTAAAAGCTAAAATTAGATTTTTTTAAACGTTGCATTGACGTTATCTGTGCAGTTAATGAAGGACGAGATTCCTCCAGAATGTCACATTCTGACTGGAGTCTGTGAACCAGATTTCAGCCCCATTTCCACTATTTGTCTCTAAAGAATCATCGTCTTATTAATCTGGTTTAATAAAACATTGCAGCTGGATGTGTTAAATAAAAAATTGGAATACTGCTGTGACTAAAAATGTGAAAACAAATGTATGTGAGTTTAATTTCTATTTGTTCCTTTGTGGAGCAATTAATATACAGCCGTAATTACTATAATTCAGCCGCTTTTTAGGGTTTTGGCTCCCAACCATAACTCAAATAGGCCTTTCAGCCCACCCGTCCTGCTCCATTTTATTAGTTCATGTCAGCGCTCTTATCCATCCAATCTATTTTCTTGACATTTCTCCACATCCCTCACACACTCCCCAGTAAGAATAATCCCCAGTAAACCCAGTTCCCAACATTCTTTATAATACTCACTCACGCGCTCACTCACACCTTTTGCATAATTGATTTAGGGAGTTGGTCAAAAATAATCCAGAGGTCGTTAGGACATTTGATGTTGAAGTGCAACGTTTACATCCTAGGGTTTGAATTTATTTTTAATGGTTCAATAAAGGAACCTGATTGTCATGTAGTATTTTTAAAAAATGGATTCACTTTAACTTCACTGAATTAACTGGTTTTAAAACAAAATCCCAGCCTTTTTTCAGATTTTGTGCATTGTTTGTGTCATTATTGAATTAAGATGTATTTTGACATATGCATTTGACTGTTATTTAAAATGTGACAGATACACCTTGCTTCTCAAGCAAATGTTTAAGTAACTATACAGCAAAAGTAATGATTGGTTTTTGAAGTTTGTTGAAGCCTTCCATGGAAGTCCTTGAATTTGTGTAAAAGAACTCAACAGACGCACTCCAGCAATGATGCCATTGAACACTGGACATTGCTTTGTTCTCTTTAACACTTCCACTATTTTCAGGAAGTGGGAAAAAATGATCATTCATCTGCCTCCCCCCCGATCTTAGTCAATGTGCTTATTGTACTGCTTTTTGATGATAATAAATATTTTCTTGCGAACTTTCGTTCATGTTTCTTAATAATGTTCACTGCTGTCTTTGTGGCATTGTTTTTCAGTTGTCAGTTGATTTTTCCCCCAGCAACTCGCTTTGGGACGTCCTCCCGACGTGAAAAGCGCTATATCAAATGCAAGGATTATTATTATTATTACTAATCCTTCAGCCTGGTGCAAACTGTAGCTTCAGGATTGTATCCCAGATTGAGCTTCATTAAAGTTGACTTTTTTTAAAACTCCACAGAAGTGCATTCTCAGAGGCTTCATACCAAAATGAAAGTGACCATGTTTTTGCCAATGCCCTTTGACAATTGTTGTCACTTGTTTTCTGCTAAGTGTTCAGTCAGAAAAGACAACTTGTTGCATAAGTACACCTCATTACCACAACTTACTCATTACTAATTATGTTGCACTCTAATGTCATGTAATTTTCAGTCAAAAGAAGGGTTTCTGATTAAAGTGCAGAATCGGGTAAACAGCAAATCACCATGATTGGAAAATCAAAGGTATAGAAACCAAAATAAATTAATATGTTGCCTTGGTTGACTGACATTTTAGATACCAGAATGTTTTTTTCCCTCTGATCTGCACAACACAACGTTGAATATACGAAGGGTGTTGACATGGAAAAGGTCTGTTTACATTGATGTTTGCTGTAGTTTTAACAATCCATGTGTATGATGCGGGTTGGGCTACAAACATGTGCCAACATATTTGGAATTGAGAGGATTAGTTGAGGTATGGATCAGCTGTGATCTAATTAAATGGCGGAACAGGTTTGAATGGTCTACTCCTGTTCGTATGTTTCTATGATTACAAGTGCTCTTAATTAACAATGAAAATTATTTCAATGCAATGCTTCATTTTGGTTTAATTTACTATTGAGGCTAACTGCATACATTTACATTGTTAACACAGAACACAAATTAAACTGTACAAAGGGACCTGGAGATCAGCACTGACCTTTATACAAATAAATAAAATTGCAACAGGCCTGGCCTATATTGTTAGGAATATAGGAATCGTCATTCCTACATTGCTTTATGATTGTTTTAAATGCGTTTTTATTTTGAAACTTGGCTCCTCTCTTTCCCTCCAATAGAGAGTTGTGACCTAATTCACTCCAGTCTCCAAGTGTTTTGTATGTAATCCTGTGAGCCGTATTGCTTTCAAATTGTTTGATGTATCAGTGACCTGCTGCAGACTGGGCAACACTATAACTAACCATCATCACTTTTGTGGAAACCTTATAATGTCACAGGAGTGAGGACACAGACACCTCAGATCAGGTTCCTGCCAGCGGTTGGGACACGTCTTTTTAACACTACTCACCAAAAGGTGACACCTGTCAGGTCTCACAGTGAAACACATGTGAGTCACATTACAGCCTTCGATGTAAGTGGAACAGTTTCGTTAGTTACAATTTCCATTCAGTCGGCTCTGAATTATTTTGGAGATGGTCCCAAGCTGGAAAAAGTACAATAAGGGGAAATAACAATGCAATTTCACATTTATATAAAGTCTTGGAGATCTTAAAAGAGCCGGGAGGGGTGGGTGGGGGGGAGGGGTGGGTGGGGGGAAGGGGAGGTCGGGGGTAATTAAATCAATTAAAAAATTTTAAAAATGTAATGAAATTCTGACAAAGCAATAGTTTTAGACTACTTCCACGAATGTTTCGTTGTAGCTCAACAATGGCAAATGAAGTAAAATTGCCTGTGACAATTTACCAATCTCACGAATTTTGACAGCAATTCCAACTTCACTCAGAGGAGGGCACCACAAGTGCTGGGAAAAGGCAAAACAAAACACAAAATACTGCAGATGCTGGAAATCTGAAACAAAAACAGAAGTCGCTGGGAACACTCAGCAGGTCAGCAGCATCTGTGAAAACAGGAGAGTGAGTCAATGTTTCAGGTCCACGACCCTTCGTCAGACCCTTGTTCAGACGAAGGGTCATGGACCCAAAACATTGACTCACTTTCTCCATAGATGCTGCCTGACCTGCTGAGTGTTCCCAGCGACTTCTGTTTTTGCTTCAGAGCCAAAATGATGTTCATTCCTCATGAAGACAGACTTTCATTCTGTACATTTTATCTCCAGCTCAATGCGTTCAAGCATCATTTTGATTCAAGCATGGAATAATATTCCAATTACTTTAATTATACACAATTCCAGATTCATAACATCACCCATGGAATAGCTTGTACTCGCTGAACCTGAGTGGGAGAGGGTTTTATTCAGTCCTGTGAATACACTGACGTTTTGATGTGAGCTGGAGAGGCACAGGGGAAGGGCAAATAGTTCCTCAAATGTTAAGAGTCAGAACGAGTCAACCTGGAGTTCGAGTAACTCAATACACTGCCAATTTGCTGGAAAATACAAGATTATCCAATGTTCTTTAACTAACACGTAGAATAAACAGCAGAGTCTCCAGTGCAGTAACACCCTGATGTTCCAGTGTCAAAGATTGTCAATTTGAGCCTCATTGAACTCTTTTTTTAAAGTAACTGCATAGTGTGATTTCCATCTCAAAACCATCCTCTTCTAATGAGGGCCTAGAGGGAACACACACAAGGATAGGTTTTTTTTCCACATTTATTAGCTTTTTAACACTTCTAATTTCCTAAATCCTTGCACTGTGCCACACAGAACCCGATTACCTTGTGATTTTGGCTTAGCTCCATTTACAACTGTAGGTTCCTATTTTGAAATCTAATGCAACAAGTTTTCAATAATTCCGGCTTTCACTTGCAAGATTTCAAATCTGTGTTAATCTTTTGATTACTAAGTCCCCAATGTGAAGATCATATAAAGTGATATCTTGGCTCCTACAGTAAGGAACGGGCCCAGGAGTGCATGACAGATTACATTGCATCCATCACACAATGGGGTCTAATCTAGTGTTTCTAAACAGATTTCTTAATAAGAAACAATATAGTTATCGCATTTCTGAAACATCAAATCAAATAGAGGAAGAATTAATTTCATATTTAGAGAAAAGATAACAATCTACTGCATTTTGATAATCACAAATTTCTTGTTAAAAAAATGCCACAAATTAGATGTCAATATATAACCTGAAGATGGTTTCTTCTTGCAATGTGCCTCTTAAGGTTATTTTAAGACATGCCACACATTAGCAACCACTTTCATTCATTGAGCATCGGGTGAGGGGAGGGTTCAGTAACACTGTGTGGGATGGGAGCTCATTTACTCATTGACTGGTACAGCATGTGGGAGCTCAGTAGCTCGGGACCCAAGCCAAAGGAAGGGCCCAGCTTCACATCAGAGACACGTCACATAATCCCATTAAATTGCTGTGAGCTGAGCTGCTCCATTGGGAAGATCCGGAAATAAGATGGCAATTCAGTGTCCTCTTTGTGATCAGTAACAGCAGAACTGAAGTGCCCGCACTCACACCCATTCTCCATGGGAATCACGTGGGTCACTCAGAGGGAAAAGAGCCTCTAGATCTAAAAATAGCTACAAAACGGGGGTCGGGGAAGAGAGAGTCACTGCTGGTTGTGTATGAAATGAAAAGTCTCACAATGTTCGATTTCTCCAGTGCAATTCATTGTATTAAACGTTTGGGAACAACAGACTGCAATCCAGCAAATGTACAGACGGGAATCTTCAGTTCAGGAAACTTTTCCAGAAACTTCTTATTCAGTCACAACCGGCGTCTTTGAAAACTACATTTCACAATAAACAATGAACAGCAACTTCAGGCCAGACATGGACAATTGAGTCAAATTGATTCAGCTTCAAGTCCAGAGATTGTTAGCAAATTGTCAGCCTGGCAACCATTTTAACATGAAATCCCAGCAGCATAGCAAAAAAAACACAAGAACCAAACCCAGGACTGTTTAACCAGTATATATTTCAATGCATAAAGTATACACAGTGCACCCCAGTTTCTCTTCTCTAATACAATGTCCACACTTTGTTAATGTTGAGGAAGTTTACAACACATTTGGCATTAAACAAACAGGAGGACAGTGGTATGATGTTCAGAACAAAGCGCTAACAGAAACACATCAGCTCCTGTGCTAAAATATTACACCGGACCTTGGTAGGAAACCATAGAGCAGAAGTAAAAAATAAACAAACTTATTTCATTTTTATGTACAACCCAGTGCCTCCCACTTCAGACACTTACAGCAAACCTCTCTCTAACAGCAGAACATGAACCATTATAAATAGATACATACAAGGGCCATCATCCTGCAGACTCCGCCTAAACCTGTTTCCCCCCCAAAAAAAAGTTTAAAACCTACAGAGACCCTCGCTCATGCAAATGGAGCAGTGTTACTTTACTCGCCAACTGTTTCTGATTCCAAAATGGGTCACAAAAAAATAAACATATCAAAAAGAGTATAGCGAAAAATGAAAAACAGTTCTGAGATAATGCTTAAGATTTTTTTTGCTTGTTTAATTGGAGTGAGTGGTAAGAGTTCATTTCTCACACCTAGGTCTGACCGCCAGCATCACATCAGGATACCAAGAAGAGCATCTGTCCACTAGCCTCAGGAGAAATGGAATAGAACCCAAATTTCCATAGCACAGGGCCAGGGTCTAGTGTTAAAAATAAGCAGTATAAAAACCAGTCTAAGGTTAAAGCCGTTTGTTACAAATTCTTTTTTAAAGGAGGAGGAAGCTGTTAACCAGATTAATCAATGTTTTTTAAATTCACAAGAGCAACATCCTGGCCGCTAGTGTACACTATGTTTGGACCAGAATTGTTACAGTAGGATTTTGTTTCCCCAATTTACCCATTTGACTTGTTCTCTTATGAAGTCTCTTTCCCCTGCGCGCCAGTCGCTGTTTTAATGGAACTTATTGTTCTGTTGAACCAGGTCTTTTTTGCTGCTTGTACTTCATTTAATGCCAGACCCAGATGATGCTCCAAATCCTGAGGGGGAAAAAAACAAAAATCTTACTGATTGTTACTGATCAAGAAACTGATTTGTTTAATCAATAAACGACATCTCTCATCAACCCGTCCTGGTCAGAGCGAGCAAGGGCTGAGATATGCCTTTCACCAGCGAAAACCAACAAACAGCCACTTACCCTGGAATCCAACACGTGGGTTAGTTACCAACAGCCACACAATGGCTCAGCATTTCACACCCTCAGTGTTAATGGTGAGAAATGCTGAACTGCAGTCTGTGTTGAAGGGCACATTCAGATAGAACCACATATACATGCAGTGTGTGATGTGCTAATTAAGCCCCAGTCAACGACAGCTACAAATGAACAACCTCTTCTCCATCCCCATCGACTCCCACATACGACTTCAGCCAAAGGTCTCGTCCATGGCTGGAGGCGAATTTCAGTCTCGGACGGAGTCAAGTTTACACACAACGAGGTTCCAGAGGACGGGATCCCCAGGACAGTCAAGTGCACTAGAACATTCCGGCTCCTGTGCCTCAACAATACACTGCAGCTCCTCCTTCCCCCCTCACCACCCCCCACACTGTGCTCACCTCATACCAGCCGCCTCCAAGCTCCCCGCGTCACATTGCTCCTGAACAGCAACAACAACTTGCATTTATGTACAGGATAATTGTACCATTATTGTGAACACCACTATAATAATAATAATAATCCTTGCATTTGATATAGCGCTTTTCACGTCGGGAGGACGTCCCAAAGCGCTTCACAGAATATACTGTAAAGTGAATTGACTGTATATTTGTGGGCGAACGCGGCAGCCAATTGCACACAGCAATCTACGACAACAGTCGTAGATTGAAAATGACCAATTTATTATTGTTTTTGGTTTTGGAGGGATTATTATTAGGCTCTGTGTGGAGTAAGGAAACTTGCCCAAGGTTTCGCCCTCTGCCTGGAATTGAACTCAGGTCTCTCACTTGCAAAGCGAGTGCTCTAACCACTGAGCTTCAGGACTATAGTGAATCCTTGCACTACTCACCAGCCTCACTGTAACCCATGTTAAAATCTCCCAACAGAGCGGTTTCTGCTGCAAACCCTCAGCCTTAAGCAGCTGTTTGTTGGTGATGTTTTTTGATGTGAATAATAAACACCAACTTATCAAAATGACTTAATTCACAGAAACGCTGCTCAGAGGCAAATAACAGAAGCTCCTGTGTCAGTCTGTAATGAGGGTTTGGCCCTGGTTTGGTTTACTATCACATCAAGAGCTCTTAAAGCTCTGGCTTACAGAAATTGTGCAGTTTCCCCAATGCACACTCTGGAGCTCCCCCTCCCCCCATCCCCACCAAACCTTGGCTCTCGCCAACCTGCGCCTAATACTCTCCGGAATTAGGTAAGCAGGGTGTGTCCCTCCAGGGAGAGAGAGAGCGTGAGAGAGTGAGCGCATTCTATTCCAGCAATCTATCTCTGGGATTTCCATGTACAGGTGGGGTGCAGGGAAACATCAGCTTGGTTTGGTTACTCTTTACCCTGGTGATGGGTTTCCGTGTATCAGAAACACATCTGGCCACACACACACCTGTATTTTACACTCTGCCTCCACCAGCTGCAACTTGGTTTGTGCCAACTCCAGCTCCATCTCCCGCAACTGATTCTTCAGTAACTCTTTCTCGTGGTCCTGGTCCTCGTCAGAATTATCCCTCAAAGTGCTGACTAGTTTAAGTGCCCCCTCCTTACTGAAGAGCTCACAGCATCGCTCACAGCCTTCAACCTTTAGCTGGAGTAAGAAAGACCAAGGTCAGTATAAACATGGTCACAGAACAACAGCTTGATCTATATTCAATGGGATGATTTTTTTTTGCACAACAACCAAAAGTATTTTATTCAGTGTGTGTACCATTCAGTCTGCTGTACATTTATAACATTATAGTTATTCCCCTCCCCCCATGTCTGGGAAGGAGAGTTTGCTGCGTAATATTTGGGATATATTCTGAACAGCCTGCCAGGTGTTCAATGACATTTAGTGTTGTCATTCCTTATTGATTAAGAGTGAATCGAGAATGTCTGAAACATACCCACCACATTGTGCATTGCAATAGAACCCAAACATAAGAGATCATTTTGGTGACTTAATTTATCCACTGATTAAATATCACAACATGAAATTCAAAAAGCTGCTTCTCAATCTAATTGTAAAATCAAGTTTAGTAAAACAATCAATTCCAACTTCATCAACCTGAAACAAAGACAGAGACTGACACACAGACTGAGACCGAGTGACGCACACAGTCATAGCTAACACATCAATCTGTACTGTTCTCGTGTTATGAAGGTGGGGAGGGAGGGAGCAAGACTGAGAAACTGAGGGAGAATTCCAGAGTTTTGGGGCGGAGTGGCTGAAGGGACAGCCACCAATGGCATGTAACCAATGCCAGAATTCTGGGTTACTTGAGTTGACCAAAGGGTCAACTAAAGAAAAATGGCAGAGACTCATGGACTTGTTTTCTTCAGGAAAATTGCAGCTGTTTGAAAGCTAAGTTCGGGGGAAGTTGTTTGAGTTTTCTTCAAAATCATCGAGGGACAAAGATTTATTTTGAAACAAACTGTTGAAATTTTGATAAATTGTTTTGCAGTTGGTGTTTCTAATACATTGAACAGACTGGCGTGTGTGCCCATATTGCTGCGTGTGCCCATATTGCTGCGTGTGCCCATATTGCTGCGTGTGCCCACATTGCTATGACCAAAAACGTATAAAGAATCAGGGATTTTTTTTGGGTTATATCAGAGAAGCTAATCACAGCCAATCTTGAGAAAGAGGATATACAGAACTACAGTCCACATGGAACGATGCACGTTAACAGGCCAATTCTATTGGCCCCCAATCCTACACACGACATAAAGACTGAGACTCACCCGAATTTGTTCCAGCTCAGCCTTGTTTCCTGACTGTTGCCGCTCTAGCCTCACACTCAGCTGAGAGCAGATCTGGATGGGAAATAAAACAATCCGACGAGCTGAGAAAACTCGTTTTTTATAAAAATGTTTTCAGGCGTTGTCTATAGTGAGAGCAATCGCGATCACTTGCCCGGTGGGAAAATGCCGAGTAAGTCTCTTATTTTAATTATAAAATTTTAAAAATCAAGGGAAATTTTAAATTTCTGAGTGAGAAGAATCTAGAATATTTATACAGTAAAACTTACATCAGTCGTATCAGTTGAACTGTAACATTTAATACGACTGACACAAAGGTCTGAGTTACAGGCCAATGCACATCCTTCAGCTAAAGACCTTCCACAAACCCCCACCCCCACACACACCAACCTCCCGTCACACACCTCCCCCTCCCTCCCACACACACATCTCCCCACGCCCCCCCCCACCCTCACACAGACCTGCTTGTAATCGCCAATAATTGAGCTGTTCTTCTTGATCTCAGATTCTGCCTTGTCCAACTCTCTCCGGCACATCTCCTTCAGCTGTGGAATCAGAGCCAGACACAGGTTAAACCCAACACACACAGATACATACAGACACGCACGCACACACAGATACACACATACACCCTGGCCCCCTCAGCCATTGCTGCAGTAACCAGTCACAAGCTGCTGCTCAGTCAGTTTAACAAGAACCTGGAGTTGCTGAAAACATTGAAAACATTGTTAAAAGTTTGAGTTGGAATTGCTGGCTCCAGCTTTAAACTGATTTAATTATCAGGAGTTAAACTAAGCAAAAAAAACACAGGAACTGGGTGTGTATGGATTGTAGATGCTGATCACATTTAGCCAGTGTAAGTACGTAGTCAATTCAGCACCAACATACTGTAAACCCTGTCACCGCTGATCACATCAATATCTACTCCTTCACAAAAAGCTGAGGAAAGTAACAGTTCAGCAACTGTTTCCCAATTCCTGTAAAATGTGTAAATTGATGTGTTGACCTGAGCCGCCTCATCTTCCAGTCTCTTCTTCTCATCTTCAGCATCTACCAACTTCTGTTTGGTCATAAGTAACTCCTTATTTAGTGCGTCTGCTTTCTCCTCAGCCTGAAACACAAACATGTGCATAATCAACCACATCCCCATTGCTGTTCCAAACTATTAAGAAACGTCTCAAGGTGCTTAACATGATGAAAATAATTACAAAAGCGAATCCTATGGCGACAAATGTGTGTGCTGATTTGACCAGCAACATCCTACACACAATAAGATTAATAACTGACTAATAATACATTTTTGGGGTGAGGAGGGAATATAAACCAGATTTTAAAACAGTGGTGTGTGTGTGTGTGGTGGGTGCTGGAGGGGGGTGGCGTAGTGTGGGTGGGGGGAGAGAGATGAGAATACAGGCTTATCGCATCCGCCTGAATCACAAGACGGGTAGGAACTGAATCACTGAGTCAATAAGCAAAAGTTCAGGTTAAGTAGTAATTGTAGTTCAGCAGAGACACTGGCTCATGTGATGGCTGCTGGGCAAAAATCCAAAGTCAAAGCCTTCCGGCTCGACACAAACCCTGTCGACCGATGGTGAGAATATCGCTGATGTGAGAGGTCGCTTTGAATTACCAGGAACCATGTTGACATCCTGTAAATGCTGCAAATCCAAATAAAACCCTTCAATTCTTCAACTTTGCTTTGCTATATGCAACAGAGATGAATGCTGCGATTTCACTGCAAAGCTGACAGTTTCACTTTTAGACAAACACAATAAGTTACTGGAAATTCACTGGAGGTTCTACTGCAGTCATGACTCGGTAACAGCTCGTCCTATGAAGATTAGGAAATATATTTGCTGTCCCAGCACATCTGCAGCTTGAAGCTAACAGTGTGACTGAGAGTCTAGGGATTGAGATGTTCTCACATTGTCCAGGTCTTTCCGAAGTGCAATCTTGCTGGTAACCAGCTCATGTGCAAGGTCATCGTTTTCCTGTTCCAATCTCATGTTGGCCTCCTGAAGTCTCCGGTTCTCACGCTGATGGAGAGAACAGACACAAACTCAGCCGTCACAACAGACATTGCTTTTCAAATTATCTTTAAACAGAAACAAGCTCATCTAATACTAACCTTCAGCTCCAGTCCTTACCTCCCTGTTACAGCACAAGCCCCCTCCCCCCCACCCCATCTATCTATAAATGCACCGCATTCAAACAATGTTTAACCAGTTGGGTAAATAAGTGTGAACAGGACAATGCAACGGCAGAATCAGCGTAAAATCTTTCAATGAAGCTGAGCAGAGTTAACCCAAAAATCCTCTTGGGTTAGAAAAGCAAAGTGAGAGTTGGAAGATTGATTAGAAATACATAAAGCCAAGTGCACTCACAGCCCTCCATACAGGGCGATCTTATAGCAGAACCTGACAACACTTTGCAAAGCAAGCTCTGCACAGACTGTAATGTACAGGAAGTGACATCCGTGGCGATCTAATGACCCAGAACTTAGCCATTTTCCAGGCTTTTGCTTATAACACAGGGCCTGAGAGAACGGACCCAGATGAAGGATTACTCTTCTTGAATTTGAGACAGCATCTATAATGTCAAAACATCTCCAAATGCTTCATAGGTAATTGCAGTAACTATTTGTAGACAAACAGGACAGCCGACTTGAACACAGAGCCCTGAGGAGCGATGGGGCATTGGTGGCCAGGCCAGGTCAGGCGAGAGGAGGCGAGGAGAGGAGAGGACACACACAATAAATGGGCAGGGATCAGACCTGGACAAGTGGAGAGTGGCACCCAATCAATTGGCAGCTCTGTTTGTCTTTGCAATTTGTGTTGTTGTTGTTGTTGTTGTTGTCTGGCTACAGAGTGGGGAAATAAGATGCTGTGAATCTAGAGTGGGTCAGTCGGTCAGTCAGTGTTTAACAGAGAAACCCGTCTGGCGTTTCACCTGAAACTCAGTACAGAGGGAAATCCCCATCGACCATGGAGCAAAAAGAGACAGAATGAAATGATTACATTAGGAATCACACCGGGGCAGTAACAGATTGGGAAATTAAATTCTCCAGCATTCTTCCCAGATAAGCACAGCTGGAATCGGCTGTTCCAAAGAACACACTGCACTCTTTTCATTCCTTACTCAATAGAGTTATTGTATATTAGTTCACAGTAATCGGGATCTCCCACCGTACTCGTCGGCTTAGCTAAACATTGCAAATCTTGCATTTTGTCTGCGTCCTTCCTATTTTGGTCTCATTTGGAAACTTAGAAGTTTGTTTACAATACCATTGTCCACGTCATTTACAATATTAAAAATAGCCTCAGTGTAAACCAGAACCACTGCTGCCAGAGGACCTCATCATGTCTGTCTGACACATTTTTGATCTGCCAAATACTGAGCCTTCAGATCTACCACACGTTTGTGCCCCCCAACGAACTTCATTTCCAGCAATTGCTTATAAATGTCATTTTTGCTACTTTTTATTCTGAAATACAAGACGCAGCAGCAACAACAACAACTTGCATTTACAAAGCGCCCTTCACACAGAATGTCAGAGCATTTTAGAGTCTGTACAATACATTCAACATGAGGCACAAGTGTGAGAGATTATGCGCCATGTTTCATTTCCTACCTCAAACCGTTCCACAGGGTCCTCCTGCTGTGCCTGCTGCTCCCGCATCACCTGATATTCCTTTTCATATTTCTTAAGCTTCTTCTGGCCGATCTGTAAATGGAAACTTAATTAACACAAAGAGTTAAGTGGATTCCCATAGCACTAGATCACAAGATTGGTTGAGATGAAATAGGCCCTTCGGCCCATCACATCTCAACCTTCCACAACCGCCCCAACCACCTCCCCCATCACTGCATTGAGACACTTTTTAAATGAGTTCAGTAGCCTCTACCACCTTCTATCAAGCGAGGGGGTGGGGATTGGGGGTGAAGGTGGGGTTGGGGGTGAGGGTTGGGGGAAACCCCGACAGCTATCCAGAAGATTTGGTTCCTGGAAACGGAGAGAAAAATGGAAGAGAGTCAGCAGAGGGTGGAGAGAGAATGGGAGGGCAAGACAAGTGGAAGCAGATTGGAGAGAAGAGAAAACTGCAAACAATCAGGAAGGTGAGAGTTGAGATTAACTGAACCTCATAGAAACTGTAATGGAAAATGACTATTAAATGAGGAAACAGACAAATCTAACAAGTAAGCTGACACACACACACAAGTCTGTACACCAGCAAAGCAAGCTAACCATTTTACAAGATGCAAGTAAGCAATAAAGTAAAGGAGAATAGACGTGACATGGACACTGGTTGAGGCGAAGATTTTACAAGGGCAACAAGCAACAGAAAGAGAGGAAGAATACACAGAGCAGCAACAGTACTTGATGTGGATTTTACAAAGTACAAAACAGGCAGGAAACTGGCAATCAGATCAGGGGAATGGAAAGATGGGTTACATTCATTCTCCAGATCAATCTTCTTGAATCATGTCTGGACAAACTGCAGATCTAATCGATCTCAAATCAGCATGTGATCCACATGTCTACTGCAATTTGATCAGGTGGTAAATCAATTAGCAGACAAGACAACTCTGTTTTATTTTGATAGAAGATTTGCATGGAATTAATGGCAAATTAGATGGTTGGACTTGAGCAGAGACTTGAGCAGAGCGTGAGGAGGGAACAGAGTGAGAATTCTGTTAAGGAATTTGGTGAGAATGGGAATTCTTCAGCAAGAGAGATGCCAGAGATAACTCTTCCATTCAGCAGAATAGTGGGCAATCTCTCTTGAGGCAGAGGCAACCTTATATGTAAGCCGGCAAACAAGTCAATTAGCAGTTAATCATAGGCCAGGTGTTGGAGATTAGTGAGGTGGAACAGACGGAGAAATCTATTAAGGAATTTCGTGAGAGTGGGAATTCGGTGCAGAGGTGCATAATTATAAAATATATAACAGTTAGATTAAAATAATATAAAATATGTCTGGGAATATGGCAGGACAGCTGAGACCGGTTGCAATACACAATGTGTGCCATGTGGGAACTGCAGGATGCTTTGTATGCCCTGGACAGACACGTGTGTAGGAAATGCCTCCAGCTGCTCGAGCTTGAGTTCAAGAGTTTCTGAGTATTAGAATGTAGCATTAGAGAGTACAAACAAGTTACACAGAGGACTGGGAGAGACAAATAGCAATGTAATCAGGAGTAATCCAGAAAAAGGAGGGATTAGACAGGGGAGAAATGCAGAACATACTAAGTCAGTATTGCAGTGCATGTGCGTAAATGCAGTGTGTGAGACAAATAATATTGGTGAGCTGCAGCTCAAGTTGCCAAATGGGATTATGATGGAGTGGCAATAACGCAGACCTGGCTCAAACAAGGGCAGGAATGGGAGCTGAGTATTCCTGGCTACAGTGTTTTCAGGAGGGAGAGGGAAGGAAAAAAAGGAGGTGGTGTGGCAAAGACACAGTTATGGAGCAGAAAAGGAGCTGTTACTCTGTTAGGTGTATATTACACACCATCAAGTAGTGGGAAGGAGATGGATGAGCAAATCTGCAGCAGATTTCAGAAAGAATCAAAAACAATAGATTAGTGATAATGGGAAACTTCAATTATCCTGACATAGACTGGCAAAATAACAGTGTAAAGGGCAAGGAGGGGGAAGGATTCCTGAAATGTGTGCAGGATAATTTTCTGGATCAGTATGTTTCCAGCCCAACGAGGAAGGAAGCAGCACTGGATCTAGTTCTGGGGATTCAAGTGGAGCAGGTTTCAGTAGGAGAGCATCTGGACAACAGTGACCACAACATCATTAGGTTTAGAGTACTTATAGAAAGGGACAAGGAACGATCAAAGGTGAAGATACTCAACTGGAAGAGGGTTAATTTCAATGAGTTAAATCTCCCCCCTCCTTCTCCCTCCCTTCCCTCCCCTCACCCTGACCATTTCCCCCCTGCTCGGGTCCTGACCCAACTGTACAGCGCCTTAGGACGTCCTCCTGACGTGAAAGGCGCTCTATAAATGGAATCTTGTTGTTGTTGTTGTTGTTATAGGGACCTGGCCAAGATAGACTGGAAAGAAAGATTGGCAGGTAAACAGCTACGAGCAATGGGAAGCCTTCAAGGAGGAGATAGTTCGGGTACATTCCCATGAATGGGAAAGGTAAGGCATCCAAACCTCCCTGGATAACTAAGGAAATTGGAATTAAAATAAAACAGAAAACGGAGGTTTGTGACAAATATCAGGTCCAAAATACAGAAGATAATCAAATAGAATATAGAAAGTACAGAGGAGAAGTGAAAAAGGAAATAGGAGGGGCAAAGAGATTCTATGAAAAAAGATTAGTGGGTAACATAAAAGGGAACCGTAAGGTATTTTATAAGCATATCAAGAATAAAAGGTTAGTCAAAGGTGGGGGGGGTCCAATTAGGGACCAAAGAGGAAATCGTCTTGTGGGGACAGAGGGCACGGCTGATGTACTGAATGAGTACTTTGCATCTGTCTTCACAAAGGAAGAGGATGCAGCCAATGCCACAGTATCAGAGGAGAGAGTAGAGAAGTTGGATAGGATACGAATAAACCGAAAGGAGGTATTAAAAAAGGTTGTCGGTGCTCAAGGTAGATAAGTCACCCGGTCCGGACCGGAGGCATCCTAGGTTACTGAGGGAAATAAGGATGGAAATACGGAGGCTCTGGCCACAATCTTCCAATCCTCCTTGGACACCAGTGTGGTGCCAGAGGACTGGAGGGTTGCAAATGTTACTCCTCTGTACAAAAAGGGACAGAAGGATAAACCCGGGAACTACAGGCCAGTCAGCCTAACATCAGTAGTGGGGAAACTTCTAGAGACTATAGTCCAGGACAAAAGATCTTTTTCACTAAGAAAAATATGGGTTAAGAAAGGACAGCCAACATGGGTTTGTTAAAGGCAAATTGTGTCTCGCAAACCTGATAGCGTTTTTTGATGAAGTAACGGAGAGGGTGGATGAAGATTGTGCAGTTGTTGTAGTTTATATGGATTTTCAAAAGGTGTTTGATAAAGTGCCACATAAGAGACTTGTAAGCAAAATAGAAGCCCACGGTATTAAAAGGACAGTGGCAGCGGATAAAGAACTGTCTGGGAGACAGAAAGCAGATAGTAGTGGTGAATGGTTGTTTTTCTGACTGGAGGGAAGTTTGCAGTGGTGTCCCCCCGGGGTCGGTATTGGGACCACTGCTGTTTGTGATCTAAATAAATGACCTGGACGTGGGTATAGGGAGTACAATTTCCAAGTTTGCAGATGATACTAAGATGGAAAAGTAGTGAACAGTGAGGAGGATAGTAACAGACTGTGAATGGCCATAGACAGACTGGTAACACGGGCAGACACGGGGCAGATGAAGTTTAATGTGGAGAAATGCGGAGTGATGCATTTTGGAAGGAAGGATGAGGAGAGGCAATATACGCTGATGGTACAATCTTAAAGGGGGTGAAGGGACAGAGAGACCTGAGGGTCATATAGTAAATCTTTGAAGATGGCCGGACAGGCAGATAAAGCTGTTGAAAAAGCATATGGGATACAAGGCTTTATAAATAGGGCATAGAATACAAAAGTCAGGAAGTTATGATAAACCTTTATATAAAACACTGGTTAGGCCTCAGCTACAGACTGTGTTCAGTTCTGGGCCCCACACTTTAGGAAGGATGTCAAGGCATTGGAGAGGGTGTAAAGGAGATTGACCAGAATGGTACCAGGAATGAGGGCCTTCAGTTATCAGGAGAGGTAGAGAAGCGAGGGGTATCCTCCTTGGAGCAGAGAAGGTTAAGAGGTTAAGAGACTTAATAGAAGTTTCCAAATGATGAGGCGATTCGATAGGGTGAACAGGAGAAACTATTCCCACTGGCGGGTGGGTCGGTAACCTGAGGACACCCATTTAAAATAGTTGTTAGAAGAAACAGAGGGGAGGTGAGGAGAAATGTTTTCACACAGCGAGTTGCTGGGATATGGAAAGCATTGCCTGAAAGGCTGGTGGAAGCCAATTCAATAACAACCTTTAAGAGAGAAGTAAATCATTATTTGGGGAGGACAAGTTTGCAGGGTTATGGGGAGAGAGCAGAGGGAGTGGGGCTGATCAGGGCTATGGGGAGAGAGCGGGGGAGTGCGGTTGATCAGGGCTATGGGGAGAGCGCGGGGGTGTGGGGTTGATCAGGGCTATGGGGAGAGAGCGGGGGAGTGGGGTTGATCAGGGCTATGGGGGGGGAGTGGGGTTGATCAGGGCTATGCGGAGAGAGCGGGGGAGTGGGGTTGATCAGGGCTACGGGGAGAGAGCGGGGGAGTGGGGTTGATCAGGGCTATGGGGGGGGAGTGGGGTTGATCGGTGCTTTGGGGAGGGAACGGCTGAGTCGCATTGATTTGGAAGCTCTTTTCAAAGAGTCAGCACAGACACAATGGGCCGAATAATTCTATATAATTCTATAATTTTATGACTGAAAACTGGGATGGCCATGGCACATAGACACTGTATTCTGTTTTGGGAGGTAATCGAGACTGCACGGAGTAAGCCTGTCTTTATACCATTCTGAAGCAATATAAGCAATATGGAAGAGGCTATTTCTAACATGAACAAATAGCCAAGTGACAGCACTGCAGCACAGGGCTGGCAACAAGACCTTTCCCTGCATCAATTAGTGAGGGATTTCCTGGGCACAGATTCGAAGATCGATATTGCAGAATACGAGAAAGTAACAGCACAAACAATTGTCAACACCAGTACATGTGGGATGGGATACAGACATTGCAATGGCAAACCCCAGGTGTCCTTAATAGAAACTGTACCATCCGACCCTCCTCGCCAAAAAGAAGTAAAAATATGCAAACCCCAGCTCAGGCAGACTTTGCCCTGGATCAGGGGAATTTTGCTGGAACCCAATTAAGGACTAATGTTTGTAGTTAATACTTTGTTACATTGATTTCATTCGCTCCCCCCAGTCCTATGTGAACTGAATATTTGTAGAAATGTACTTGCAGCCCACCCAGTCAAATACAATTCCAATAAAATCCACGAGGAGTGTAAACAGTGAGTTTTCACGCCAGCCTCCTGCCTTCCCACACGTCAACAAGGTTCCAGCCCAACCCATTACCTTCATGCTACAGGCCAACTCCATCAGCTTTTTAGCATTTTCTTCCGAACGATATCTTTTGGGAAGCTGAACGCGGAAAAATTTTAAGGCCCCTTCAAAATCCGTCAACAGAAGATCATCTTTTGAGGTCTGTAAAAAGAGGCGTTTTAAACAAATAAAAGTAAAGACAATCCTCAATAATGTTCTCCGCAAAAACACACACACATGCAACACATAGACACACACACACACACATGCAACACACAAACACACACACCACACACACTAACTGCTCAGATCTGGGGAACAATCAGGATTCTTTAAAACATTGGCATAAAATCTTCCTGCCCACTCGGGCGAGAGACCAGAGATCATGACTTTTATTCTAAAATCAGATTTGTTCATTAATCAGACCAGCCCCACAAAAGGCTGAACAGAACAGGAGCCTCTGTGGTGAGAAGCTCCATTAACACACTGATATTAACAAGGGGCAAAGCTTTACAGATAACACAACAGAAATTTGCACTATATAGCAGCATTTTATGCAGGTAAAACATCTTGTGTCTCTAACCCTAATGTTTTACTCAAGATAATTGGCAAAGGCATGAAACTTGCAGTACTTACCTTTAGTAAACCCAGTGCAACGTTGAAGATAACGCTTATTCCCTTAAGAAAGTTAGAGAGTAGTGAGCAAGTTTTAAATGAAGTTCTTCAATCTGTTCTTCAAATAAAGTACATTTTATGATGTAAACAGTTTTGCGAAAAGCATTAAAATGCCATCAGGTAAACAGTGCCTGGTTTAGAAGCAGAGCAGCCATAGACTGTACTGATGTCCAAGTGACCATTCCTCATGTGTGAACCACACACACGGACCTAATCTAGCCAGGCAGAGTTAGGGGCTGACCCCACCCTCATCGTCAGACAGGGGTAATGACTGGATGTCCCCCCTCCTGTCCCTACGCTCCCGAGCCCCAAACCACCGAGGCCAACTCCAGCAGCCTCGTAGCCTGTCACTAGCCACGGGCACTCTGGCTGAGATCAGTTAGCCTGGCACAGCCTGTGACTAGCCCTGGGCTCTCTGGCTGAGATCAGTTAGCCTGGCACAGACTGGTCACTAGCCCTGGGCTGTCTGGCTCTGTGTGGGGCTGCCTCGATAGTGCAACCACAGAAACAATCTTTGGAAATTTCAACTTGAACAAAAGAAACTCCCAGAAACATATAAAATAAGCTGGGACCACCCCACCCTTTAAGGCTTTGGCTGCAGGAGCTGAGTGGGAGGATTCCCTGCCCCCAGTGACTGGTCTACTCTTTTTATTCATAAACAGCACCATCGTGTGGCCATTATAATAAATTATAATAAATATAACAAATAAAACTATGACTATAAAACTAGGTTCACATTCTGCTTTTGCTGTGGTCGTCAAAGCTGATTTACACAACAACCTGCAGTATATATATCGTCAAGCCAATAAACACAAAATATAAACCAAATTCACAACCAAACTCCAATCGCGTTGGCTCCTTTTATTCGTTCTTTTTTTAAAAAAAAACTTGTGAACATAACGTCTCAGACTTTAGTCAAACAAAAATTAAAATGTTCACTTTGTAACTTATAGAATTATGCAGCACAGAAGGAGGCTATTCAACCCATCGTGTCTGTGCTGACTCTTTGAAAAGAGCTTCCAAATCAACCCACTCCCCCACTCTCTCCCCATAGCCCTGATCAACCCCACTCCCCCACTCTCTCCCCATAGCCCTGGTCAACCCCACTCCCCCGCTCTCTCCCCATAGCCCTGATCAACCCCACTCCCCCGCTCTCTCCCCATAGCCCTACAAACTTGTCCTCCCCAAATAATTATCTACTTCTCTCTTAAAAGCTGTTAGTGAATGGCAATGCATTCCAGATCCCAACAACTGGTTGTGTGAAAAAAATTTCTTCCAACAACAATTTAAATTGGTGTCCTCGGGTTACTGACCCACCCACCGGTGGAAATAGTTTCTCCTTCAAATCCCCTCACAATTTTGAAAACTTCTATTAAATCTCCTCTTAACCTTCTCTGCTCCAAGGAGGATAACCCTCGCTTCTCTACCTCTCCTGATAACTGAAGGCCCTCATTCCTGGTACCATTCTGGTCAATCTCCTTTGCACTCTCTCCAATGCCTTGACATCCTTCCTAAAGTGTAGTGCCCAGAACTGAACAGTCTGTAGCTGAGGCCTAACCAGTGTTTTATATAAAGGTTCATCATAACTTCCTGACTTTTGTATTCTTTGCCCCTATTTATAAAGCCTTGTATCCCATATGCTTTTTTAACAGCTTTATCTGCCTGTCCGGCCACCTTCAAAGATTTACTATATGACCCCCAGGTCTCTCTGTCCCTTCACCCCCTTTAAGATTGCACCATCAGCGTATATTGCCTCTCCTCATTCTTATCCCAAAATTCATCACTTTGCATTTCTCCACATTAAACTTCATCTGCCCCGTGTCTGCCCGTGTTACCAGTCTGTCTATGTCCATTTACAGTCTGTTACTATCCTCCTCACTGTTCACTACTTTTCCAGCTTAGTATCATCTGCAAACTTGGAAATTGTACTCCCTATACCCAAGTCCAGGTCATTTATATAGATCACAACAGCAATGGCCCCAATACCAACCCCGGGGGGACACCACTGCACACTTCCCTCCAGTCAGAAAAACACCCGTTCACCACCACTCTCTGCTTTCTGTCTCCAGTTGAGGCCTAACCAGTGTTTTATATAAAAGTTCATCATAATTTCCTGACTTTTGTATTCTATGCCCCTATTTATAAAGCCCAGTATGCTTTTTTATATTCTCAACAGTAACATCAAGCCTATTCAACAACAACTCACCTCACAAAGTAGCAGGTCAATGATGTGGAAGACCATATAGAGAGGAAATTTAGCAGTAAACAGAGTCAGGAACCACTGTGAGGCATACATGTGTGCTTCAAGACTGATGTTTAAGAAATGGCTGTACAAATCTGGAATGTACTCCTGAAAGTAAAAGCAATGTTGTAAGGTTTGGAAAGGTAACAGAACAAATGAGCAGAGTGAAGGTTATTTTCTTACTTACCTGCATCAATTTCTCCAGCTGATAGAATTTGCAATGCAAGTCTTCGAAATTTTGTTTGAAAAGTTCCCTGAGTCCGTAGTCAAACATGATCTTCACCAGTACACTGAACGCCTGCTCTTCAGGCATCTGAGAGGAAACAAGTTGGAAATACACAGTTGTGAAAAACCACAGATAATTTATAATTTTCTTTAGATATAAACATGCAAATGAGTGATCATAGATAGTTCAATTTTACAACAATTTCTATTTTGATGGCAAAAACTAACACTGAACATGCAAGGATTATTATTATCATTAAGAACATAACTATTCCAATGCCCTCCTCGCTGGTCTCCCCAGATCCACCATAAACAAAATCCAATTAATTCAAAACTCTAGCTCCTGGATTCTCACCCACACAAAACTCCATACCCCCATCACACCATTTCTTGCCAGACTCCACATCACTGAATGGATTGACTTCAGGATCCTCGCACCCTTGCTCCCTCCCTCCCCACCCTCAAATCCCACCTAAAGGTCTTTTTTGATCGTGCTTATGGTCACTTCGCCCCTCCCTCTCCCCCTGGCTCGGTGTCAGACTCCGCCACTGTTAAGCGCTCCGGGACACCATCCCACGTGAAGGGCAAGTTGCTGTTGTCACTGATTGTGGTGGAATGTGACCCACCTCCATGAGAGGGAGCTCTACACCAGAACCTTAGTAAATGACTGGAATGCCATGAGTACCTACATGAAGCAGAAGCACAGCAGCAAGAAACGACTGGCCTTGACAGTAGCCAATCTCCTCATCGTAAACCGAATAGGCCTGAGTGGAAACAAACAGCTTTAACATTATGCAACACTTGCCATAAAAGAAGCACACTCTGTCACCCAGAGGGCAACACACAGCTCCAACACAGGAGATAGCTCGACAGTGGACTAAATGGTCCTTTACTGTGCTGTAATCTCTACGAGAAACTGGTAAATTGTTCCTGTGGCATGATTGAAAATGAGTTTCTCGTGAACAATCCCCAGATAAAATTGGTCATTCATTTCATGGCTGTTTATGGGATGTTGCTGTGCACAAATTGGCTGCTGTGTTTATCTACAAAATGTGCTGTCATACTTTACAGTACGTCCTGTCAAGTGCTTTGAGACGTCTCCTGAAGTGATAAGGTGCCACATTAAATGGAACAATTACAATATTATTATTAAGTCAGGATTCATCCAACTCCATAACCCAAATGATCCTGGAGGATATACCAATCTATCAGGCGGATGGGGACATGATAACTTAAAAAAACTTTGGGGGCCACAGATGTGATGAGCTTCTGTGCAAGAAGTTTCTGCATTTCCAATTTTACTTTAGCAGCAAAGAAATAATGGCTGCAGTGCCTAACGAACCACAAAAAAAGAATTTGCAATCTTCCCACCAACTGACAATCCTGTATCAGGTTTGAAGGCTTGCAAATAATAAGGGCAAATAAAATGGTGATCACCTCTTGTCTTGTCAAGCATTCCGAGACGCTGCCCTGCATGAAAAATGCTGTTTACGTGCAATTTTTGTTGTTGTTGTTTATAGACAAATAAATGCTTTCAGAGACGACAGGCTCTCATCAACAGTCAAACATCTTTGTTCAAGAGGAGTAGATCTCCTAGAAAATGACTGACTGTGCCTCATATTTCACAGAACATTTTCCTAAATAACAATTGCAACTTAAGTGGAAACAAACAGCAAGTCTGTACCTTGCATATCTTGTACAAGGAATCCTGACCATCTCCGCCGGTGTCCTTAAAGTAATCGTGTGCTGGGAAAGTGCGATTGATGTCCCTTGTGATAGCGCTGTCCTGAGGAGATTCCTGTTTCCATAGAGAACAAATAGGTTATCACCAGAAAAGCCCAAAATAAATGAGTTTACATCCACCAATACCATCACATAGCTTCACTTTACCTACTTTACTCAGAGCAGCAATGTGTGGGCAGGGAGGCAATGGAAGCGGATAATGTATGCAGTTTCAAGAGGGAATAATATAATGTTTTGATGACAAAGGAGATTGTGAGGTGGGAGATTTCAAAAAACGGGAGTTGTCTGAAGGTCTTCAGAATCCTTTCAGTTTCTGCAGGTTTCTCTGTTCCTAAAATACACCCATGTTCTCCTGTTTCCCCCGTCTCTGCTCAGCTGCCTGGTCACAAAGTGTCTTTGGCCGAAAGAGGTGATGAACAAAGAAAGTCTTCTACCCTAATGGCTCGTTCCAGGGAGCTAGCATTTCCTACACAACTTAAATGTTATAATGAATGAACGTCCCATCTGAAAATAATCATCCATTGCTACTCGTCATTTCAAAGCACGACAAGTGCACTCCTCAATTTAACTAATTTGTTACATTCCACATAGCTATTTTATAAAACTTTAGAGTATTGTGAAGCCATGCACTGACTCCAGTAATTTATAGAGATTATAAACAGGAAACAGAATTTATATTTCTGGCTTCAATCTTACTCTTGTCGAGATAATAATAATCCTTGCATTTGACGCAGCACCTATCACTATCACTTCACTTCATACAATAGGACTTATTGTAGGCAATTTGATGTTTTTTGTAGGCAAACACAGCATCCACAAACAGCCTTAAAGTGAACAACAAATGTTATCTTGGAGACTGTTGGCTAGGAGACCAGAAGAAACTGCCTTTGCTTTTTGAATAGTGCATGGAATTTTAATTTCCTCCTAAACAAAAGCACAGAATGAAGGCACACCTTGTCTTATCCAAAGGGCAGCATCTTTAACACTATAGCACATCTCCAGCACTGCACTAGATTGTCAGCCTATCTTACGTGAGTTGAAAGTCCCGACACATGGCACAGATGTAAGAGACCTACCAACTGAGCCAGGCTGAAACCTCTGCCAGGGGAGTTCAAAAGCAAGGCACAATACTGCTTATACGCAATCACATATTATTATTATTCCCCTCTAAAAGGGCAAGATAACAAGATATTCAAAGTTCATTCACAAAGGCTTGTTTAAAATGACAAAAGAGGAGCGATGATGGGAAGGTTTAAGATTTAATCAAGTTTAGGAAAGAGTAACTACTTCTCAGTTTCCAAATTATTTTTAGCATTGTAAGTTCTTTCACCAGTTCACTTGTTGGAGTTTACAGAACAAATTGAGACTCCATGCCACCAAATGCTGAAAGCACCTGTTCTTTCTCAGCCCTCGCTGTTTGCATGCCAAATGGACATATTTATTTAAGTGCACTAACTTTGACTTCATCAAAACTATTTCATGTCCATACACAGTGTCAGAAAAGTCTCAACAATGTAAAATATTATTTTGATGATACCTGTATTACATAAGATACTGGCAAGTTTTCAGCTATCTGGACAAATCAAGTGGTGTGGCAAGGTTTTCACACTGAGATAATTATTGCATCATTTAACCATATATCAGGAATGTCTCTCTCTCTCCCCCTCCCCACCCCTCCTTTCTATGTACAATCCCAATAGAAATTAAATCAGCATCGCTTACTCCCACCTTCACAAAGGTTTCCTCCCACACATCAGTCTATGACCAGATGCTATGACTGATAAGCTTGCAATCTCAATAAATCAAAGTACCTCAAAATAAGTCAGTCAGCGATGCTTTTCCAGCACATTTATAAATGTGAACAATGCGGAACTTTAAAAGCCTTGCATCCAATTTCCTTCGTTTCACAGCTGGTTTATTTAATGGAGCGGGAATCGTATTCGCTTTTTATGTAATTTCTGTAACCAATCTTGCTGATTTCAGAGAGTTACAAATTAATGCTACTTTCATGTTGGATAATTTTAATTGGTATTAATTGTTTCATTGTATAAACGCTGAAAGGAAAATGCCTTCTGAAGTGGAACAATTTCATAAATATAAGCCAAACTTCAAGCCCTTCAACTGGCTTTAGAAAGAAAGCAAGGCCTCAGTCCTAGCTGGTGAACTCACCAGTATCACTTATCCCTATTAATAGGTCTAGGAATAATATTTCTTTAAATAAAGAACCTTCCCTGATCAAAGTTAGGAGGGGGTCTGCCCTCCAGCCTTCTCCATAGTACATTAGCTCTCAAAGTTGTTAGTTGCAGTTTTCTAAATCCATTAGGATCTAAAATTGTTAATCCCTGAACGCGACATCCAGATGACCCATTCAATCAATCCACAGAGCTTTAACCTTGCTGTCACAGCTAATAAGTGTTTGCCGTTTACCCCACTGCAATTCACAGACCAGAAAAGAACACAACAAAATGTTCGGATGCTTTAAAATATACAAAAGCCACAACGTATTAGTTTGTACAATATCCCCGATAACAAACTGCACTGTTAATTGACCACATCTACATTTTACAATAAATCCTGTGAAGCACTCAGTTTCGCTGATGTGACAAGGTGCTGCATCAAAATGCAAAGATGAGCAACTTTATCTTCAGTTTTAAGATTGTGTTATCTTTTGGATCTTTTCAGAATGGAGTCCAATGGCTATAAATTAGGATCAAGTTACACAATCAACCGACCGCACAAGTACAGATTGCTTTTCTTGTACAATGAAAATCCAGTTTCAGTCTCAAAGGGATACAATACGTCTATGTTTATATATTGCCTTTCAAGTCAGAGCAACATCTCAAACCCTGAACGAAGCTGTGGGAGGAGGGCAGCTGGAGAGGGTGGGAGGTGAGCACAACATTCACCAAAAAGTAGACAAAATCCAAGTGTTTTTAAACAATCATTTTATTGCTAAGACTTTTGTGCAGGATATATTGTGACAATGACAACTTCCATCACTTTCAATTGCCATAAGTAATGAAAGTCTGTAATAATGGTATTTTTAGCCACACAAGTTCATCTAATAATACAATCAATTGACTGCACAACATTCACCATATTTTCCCTCAGGGCATGAGGAAAACAAAATAACTGGCAACTCTAGTTTTACTCTTGCACACTTTCCATTGTAAATACAAAATGCTTGACTCTAGCACTAGCAAATATCACAGGATATAGTTATACAACTTTGAAAGCTATACAGTCTCACCATCAACTGATGTCACAGACAGAAAGCCAGCAGCCATGGATTCACACAGCAGAAACCTCAGGCCATTTTGTGATGTACTTTCCAAATATTTTAAACAGAAACATCTTTGGTAAAACCAATTCACCTTCCAAAATGTATATGTTTATTCCACTAGATTTGTCATGACTTCACAGCCCATTTTTAAAAAATATATATTACTCCTACCTACATAAACTGGATCTGAAATTACCTAAATTTTTTTTAGGTAATCAAACTACATGCTTTCATCATTTATTTTGGTCAAATTGTGTACCACAATTTTAAGGTTAAAAACTTTGAGAGAAAACTATCTAATGCACAATTTTTCTACGCAATTTATAAACTCTCATTGGTAACTCAAAGTGCTGAAGGTTTACATGGCCCCCCCCACCCCATCCACCCAATAAACTGAGTTATAAAAACAGCCGAGCACAGAGTTCGAGACCCTTGAGGGATTTAGCCCTTTAACTGAATCAAATTTTGTTTTAAGGCAGAACAGTTCTATTATGTACAATCGCACAATGTAACTTTGGAAGCAATGACTTGTGAGGTGATGGCCCCAAGATCACAGTGCTGCAACAGCAATAACAGTGTCCAAACAGTGTTGAGGTCTACACATTGTGCACACACTGCTCTGGGTTAAGTGTAGAAATGCATTCCACATTTCAGTGTTACACGAGAAGAGGATTTACCTCTTTAGAAGATGATTGTGGAACTGAACTCAGTCTAATGGGGAGTCTCACCCAAATTTATTCCAACCAAGACCTATATATGTACTTGATATCCTCCCAACATGAAGGCCATTATACAAATATAATTTGTTGTTGTTGATAAGCTATGCAGGAAGAGTAGAATTGGCACTCGGAGTTTAAAACTGACCATGCAATGCACCACATATCGTGGTTTAGAAAACATTCTCAGAAACTTTAGTGGAAATTTGATCGGTTGAACGACAATCTGATTGTTGGAATTGAATATCCATTAAAATACACAACATTCAGCAAACGTTGGCTGCAAAGCTGAGGATCTCAGCTGAAGAGACAATCAACAAAGTTCATTTAGAAATTTTAAAATATTTCATTCAGATTTACAGGTTGGTCGGAAACAATTTTACTTTTGAATATCTGACAATTGAACTTTCTGTTTAATCAGAGTCAAGTAAAATAAATGTAGAAATTGTATCATGAAGCCAGCGGTCTATTCTGATCAAGTTAAATAGCTTTGGTAATGTGCACTATATATCTGCTGTGTGCATCTGTGCATCAGCTGGTCAGACTCTCGTCTTGGCCAGAACAGCCAACAACATGCAGTTTAATGCACGTTCCAATAAACCCCAAAAATACGTTAAGACAATGAGAATGAGCAGAAGCCTCAAAAATATTCCAAGCTTATTCACACAAGGCACCTAAAATACTGTCATAATATAGCCAGCAGTTTAAAAAAAATCCACAGTCATGAAATAAACCGTGAAAACATTTGTGCAATATACTACTGCAATAGCATGTTTTCACAGAAATACACATTATGCTGTAGCAGGCTCGCCATCTTACATATTCACAACATAAACCCCATTTACTTTGATAGAAAAATTCAAGAAGCCCTTTTTCACTCAATATGCTTAAGTTTTTTTTAGAAAACACTTTAAGACATGAAATATACTCAAAGTCACATGAATCTAGTACAGTTATTTACACAAATATCTTCACAACTCATTGCAGTAATGGACAAAGGAAGGCAAACGACGAGTAAAGTAGCAACTAGCACCAATATAATAATAAATAAAAGTAGATTAAGGAGAACACCAGCTATGGACTGGCTGTCGAGCTCCTGTGAGAAGGCCCATTGTAAACACAGCAGGACGATTGGATTTAGCAATGGTTTGCACAAATCTGATGTATATATCCTGATCGAGACTGAGACAAAAGGCAAACAACTGACTACCTGTACACAAGGACTACTGGTGCCCTCCCTTTTTAAGTGAAGTTGAGATTGGTGTGAAATAAAGAGCATTGACTGGTCCTGAACAATATCCCTTTTTACCAAATTCAAAATGCCATTTGATCACCGTATTAAACCACAGATGCAAATCGTAATTTCTGTATGAACTAAAATGAATCACATGCTGATTGCGAAGCAGGAAGATGCAGCAACACTATGAGGAACACTGGGTGGTTCTGGAATATTGTAACTGAAAACACAAAATATTGTATAACAAACTGGGGTGGACATTGGGACAACAAACAAAAACATACTTTAAGAAAATGAATGTCATGAAGAAGTGAAAAAAAAAGGCCATTTCTTCAGCATCGTCACACAATGTTTTACTGTGAATCTCTTGGTCTCCTACACACAGGGTCAGCTGTGTCCACACAGGCCGACAGAGTGTAGACAAACTTCAATAAGACAAGCTCACTGGCTATAAATATATATACATATATAATATACCATATTGAGTACAATTATGCTGTTGTACTCAGCAGGTTTCCCGCCAGACCCGCCCTACCATCGTTGGCCGGGCTTTACGCCTCTCTGCCCCTACTCTTTCGAACTCCATCCCACAATCCCTTCGCCTTGCTCCCTCTCTTGCCTCCTTCAAGGCACGACTCAAGACTCTCCTTTTTGACCGTGCCTTCAGCTTCCCGCCTACCCCCTCTGCCCTCCCTCATCCCAACTCCCACGCTCGGGTCCTGATCCCTGACTGTTCAGCACCTTGGGACGTCCTCCCGATGTGAAAGGTACTTTACAAATGTAATTTTGTTGTTGTTGTTGCCTGTACCTTTTAATGTAGAACACAAATATGCATCACTTCAGTCATTTCAAATAAGCACAATATTTATACATCTGCTGAGCCCAGAGATTAAAATGAAAAGTATTTTCTACGGCCATGTAGAGAGATAATTCTTCAGAATGTTCCAGTAGATAATCTCAGAACCAAGAGCTATTGAGCGACATTCCTACGAAGCAAGCTGAATGGAGTTCATTATGGCTGGTGTACAAGGCTTAAACCATTCTCTCTCTGCCTCACTTGCTCCCACCTCAAATTCATTTACTACTCCTTTGCAGAAATGATCTCGAGTGCTATTTCCCTTAAAAACAATTGTTCTGTAAAGTACTTGAAGCACTATTGCTTTTCAGATTGCTAATTTTGCAAATCACTCATCAAAACAATACAACGTTCAATGATTTTTGATTGCTTCAGTGACTCAAAACACTGGTCAGATCCTCACCCGGTTTGTCACCACATCACAAATATCTACATTATCATGTGAGATGCTGTTCACTGGGCTTTACGCTACAGAGAATGAGAATAAGCTAAAACTGCAATATTGTAGGCAAGACCAGTGGGTTCATTTTAATAGCCTGTTGTGTAGAAGCGACAGGAAAAAAATCCATCAACTCAAAAGTAATTTTAGTACACATATCTGTACAGTTCTCAGTAACAGAGCATTTTGAAATTAACATTAAAAGTTGATGTCCACTTACTTAATAAAAAGTTTTCTATCATACAGACGGAACAGGCATTTCAAACAGATTTCAACAGCGTTGATCAATGGAGCTGGAATAATTCTCAAAAATAGAGGATCAGGAATCAAAATCTGAGATTATTAAGATATACAGGGATGGGTGGTGGGGGGCAGCTAAAAACTGTACTGAAAATTAGCATATTCTATATACATAAAAAATAATAATCATACTTTCATTTGATATATTGCCTTTCACATTGGGAAGATGTGTCCCAAAGTGCTTCACATATTCTTTTTTACTGTGAAATGGAGTGACTGTACTTGTAGGCAAATGCAGGAGCCCAACTATGCACAGCAGTGTCCCACAAACATCATGAAATGAGTGACCAATTTTATTTGGGGGATTGTTGGCCAGAGCACCCTTCTCTGCACAAATAGTGCCACAAGATTTTTAAGATCCACCTAAACAGGCAGTTGGGAGCTTGGTTTAATGTCTCATCTGAAGGACAGCATCTCCGACAATACAACACCACCCCCCAGCACTACTTTGGATTGTCAGCCTAGACTATAGTGTGTGAGTTCATGTCCCGACGTGGGGCTTGAACTGACCATCTTCTGATTCAGACAAGACTCGTACTGATGGAAGTGTTCACAAGCAGATAAATTAGTTTTTTGGCTCATTTGGTCAGCCTTTTTAAAAAAAAGTATTTATTTGTTAATATATTAATTTGTGCTGTAGCACTTGAGGTTACTTCATTTAATTACATTTTGGGTAAAAGAGGATTATTCCAGCTCCATTTATATGTTGGCAAAGAGGCATTCAAGGGATGAGTTAAGTGTATTGAATTTAATTCTGTTTTGTCTGCACTTCCCACCTCGTTAAATTTTCCAATCTTACCCAAGTTATTAAAGCCCCTGAGACAATTTCCCATAGACAAATGGGGGAAGGGAAAGCTATACTGTCACATATCTCCTTGAGCTTTGACAATTGTGTTCCTGGAAGTCATTCCAGTTAAGGAGACAACTCCAATGAGCTCTCATTAAATTTTGAACATACATCACCCTTCTGCAAGTCACGCTACATCAGTAGATAATGCAAGCATTATGAACATAAATGAACAAGAAACAGCCATTAATTGCAACAAATTCATCTGTTCTTGGTAGATCATGTGGGTATCCATCACTAAAAAGACTTGAGAAGGATCCATGGCATTCATCAACTTGTTTATATAGCACCTTTCACAAAGAAAACATGTCAAAGGTTCATACAAAATAAATTGATTAGAAATGAATTGAATGTTATTCAGGTAAAAGCAGCATCTAATCTGCTGTCAGCAACATCCCTTAATGAAGAGCCAATTAATTTGAAATTCAGGGTATTCAATTTCAACAAAGAAATCTTAAAACGGGGAATAATTTTTCCAGCCCACGACCAGTGTGTGCAGGAGGTAAACCCCCATCACATCCCCAAACCAGCCGTGTCAATTGGTAAATTTCAAAGTAAACTTTCACCATAACATATTGGATGTAATACAACAGGAACTGCTGGAAAAGAACAGATCAGAAAACAGCAAACTGGTAAAAAAAATGTTCACTGACAGGGAGAATGGGTGATGTTCAGAGAATATAAATGAAGAAGTTCAGAATTTATGAAAGAAAGAGAAAGAGATTATATAGACATACACAGAAAATCTGATCAAAATGGCACAAAATTCTAAAACGTATAGTAGCCTAAGAGATTTTTCCCAATTGGTGAAGACATATTTTATTGTAAGTGAAGTCTTAAGCTTGATTGTATTTCATTGTAAGTAATAAGCTTGGGCTACAATAAGTACTGAGTAATAAATATCCCGTGCACTTGGACCATACCCAAATAGCAAAACATTGCCATACAATCTCTTTCTTCCTCTGTACTCACTTGAGGTTACCACAACCAATGTATTCAGGGCATTTCTGAAAGGTATCAATTGCAATCCAGCAACAGATTGAAGCAAATAGGAAAATAGATACAAGTCAGTTCTACTTTAGTCTTCAGAGTAAAATAAAACATTTATTCCAAAAAAGTTTCCTATTCAGCTGAACAAACTGATAGCCAAGCAAGACCAGATTTGATTAATGTGTAAATGTTCAATTAAATCCAACCTCAAATACAATCATCTCAAACACAACCAGGCTTTGCTAAAAAAAAGTTTATAAATAAAAGTATCCAACAGAAAAACATTAAAAATGGTGGATTGAGAAAATTCTACACCAGACAGGACAGCCTTGCATACAATGTTGAGAACAGTTTAATCGCACTGTGATTTCAGCAGTCATTTGTCAAAACCTTGGCATTTAATATTTCTGATTTTAAATATTTCATACATTAATCAGCTGTGTGAAAGTGTACATAAAAAATGCATATTTTGTACAGGGGATAAAAAAATCAATCCATTTCAGTAACCATAGAAGTAGGCAGAGAGAGCGAATGAAGAGAGATTTCAGTGCAGATCAAGTATTCTGTTCAGAAAGCTACTGTCAAGTAGTGAAACTAGCAATTTACACTACACTCTGTGAAACTCAATGATAGAATGGTGAAATTACAGATTTTACCAATGTTCAGCCGTCATAATAAATTAAATGAATCCTGAATAATAGGAAATTAATAATTGTCAATGAACCAGATATGAGACAAACCACACGTTTCACAGAATAAGATACATTCTGTATAAGACCACCTCATTAAAGTCTTACTGTATTCATCGAGATAATAAAAAAATTCTGAATTTCAGCCTGCGGGATATTTTAATTAATTCAACACACACATACTCACAAAATACACACACACACACAATACACACACACATACTCACACACAATACACACACACACATTCACAATACACACACACACACACACAATATATACACACACTCTCACAATATACATACAATATACACACACACTCACAATATTCACACACACAATATACACACACACTCGCACACATACACACGCACAATATACACACTAGATCACACCTCAGGAAACCCAGGGTACAATGCACCATTTCACTGCAAAACAATCATGTTTTCAGTCTGAGTCTGAACACACTCACACACTCAAGCAATCCTAAAGAGACTTCATCCTGAATGTATTGCCTTAAAATCCAAAGATACCACAGTTTTACAATATAATGATTGTGCATGGGCATAGAGACCTGTCAAATAACGTCACCAGTCAAAAATGTGTAATATGCGTGTGCACACATTCATGCACACACACACTCACACTTAGAAAATATAAAAGCTAACTACATTTTGAGATATATTTTCCCCCATAATATTCTTTTCAAAGCTGAATATAAACCTACACACAGTTATAGCCAAAATTCACCCTGAACATAAGGATGATCAGAAAGATTCTGCACATAAAAAGTGACTGATAAGGAAAAGCATGAGAAGCAATAATGGAAGTCCATGGTGTAGGGAGACATCAAAGTAACCTGATTTCTATGGGTCCAGTCTCGACACCTCTGTGTGACTTTTAGAATTGCATTGCTGTACACGAGTCTGAGATCAATAAATGCTACAGCTCCAAACACAACACACTGGGTGATTGTCAGTGAGAACAGAATTTCACTTTCATTCTTAATTAGTGCTGATCGGCCAGGCCAGGCCTCACGGCCATTTTGAGAGAAGTGGCCCCCATTTCACAGACCCCAGGGGGCTGGAGTGAAGCACTATTTGCAGTGTGGCAGTGACTACTTTAAAAGATGAAACCTAAAATATGGCACAGGATCCAAAAACACAATGTTGCTTTTGTAAAAAGACATTTCTGCTGGAGTCAGAGGATAAAATAAGATGCTTGCATTTTGCTCATTGGTCTAAAGAGTACGTACAAGTGGTCAACCAACAGAGAACTCTTTTTGGAGACTTTGATGTATTTTAATTGGAAAATGCAACTTTAAAGCTTCACCAACACTGTATACACTAATTTAATTCAGTCACAATGCATCATGCCATCTCACACTTTTCATTTGGTTAAGCAATAGTTATTTCAACCCAAACTCGAGATTTCAGTACACAAGTAAATACCTATTAAAATATAAAGACACCAAACTCTTCCATTTCAAAACATTTCATTTTATAAAGGATCACCTTTTAAGCCTCAGTTACTATTCTCTGCATTTGGACAAGAAATTACAATCAGTCTCTGTGGGGAAACAAACAGGAATGCAAAGACTACAGCCTGGAGCAATATTCCTCAACATTTCTTGGTTTAGAATACCTAATCCGTTGCTTTGCACATTTCATATAATGTAAATAGAAGGCAGTCAATCGCTCTAAACAAACAGCGAAAGCTTTCGACCTGTCACTCAATCTACTCTCGCAGGCAATTCCAAATAGAAAATAGGTTATCATATATTTCGGTTCTGAATGAGTTTGGCATCAGAATTTTTTTGTGCTAAGAATATCTAACAAAAACCCCTGTTACCTTTGAGGAGACTCAAGAATACAAACTGCCCCTAATACATTGCATGCTAAAATGGGCTCAGTGTAAACAGTCGGTCTCTCTAGGCCTAAGATGCTTATCCATGGTTATTATATGGTTTTGTTGCATTTACAGTTTATAACTAATCCCAATGAACAATAATCCCATTGACAATGTGACTGAGCATCGTTTCTCTAAAGCGTCCCTGTGCACTGTAATAAGCAATTAGATATTTGGCCTGCACACAAGCTTTCAAGTTACATTTTTTTTCAACAAAAACAGTGCCTTGTAAAGTGCCATAACCCGGGTGGAAAAATATTAACCCACAAAAGTCATCCAATAGAGAGGCTCGCTCAGCAGTGGAGATCAGTAACGATGGGCAGACACTTTAGTAACGATTCAAAAATCACATTGTGGCTGAAGAGACGCAATAGGCAAACCACCTCTTGTGCTTTTCAAGCATTGCAGCCATTAGAAGATCTTTTACTTCCAGGGGCTGAAGGAGTTTTGCCCTCCACATGCCAGATGCACACAGCGCAGACTGCACCCGATAGACGCCTCAGCCCTTTGCGGAAGACACTGTTGGAGAGGCTGTAAATGACACAGTTGCAGAAGCTGTTGCTAATGGCAAGCCAGGTCGTCAGAAAAGAGATCACCGCACTGTTGTATGTGCGAGAACTTTCCAGAAGGAAATAAATGATGTACGGAAGCCACAAGATGTAAAATACACTGGTGATCCGAAATAAAACCATAGCGTAATGCTTCTCAGAGTAAGGTGGATTCTCTGTCGATTCCCCTTCTGGCGAACTGAAACGAGCACGTCTATCACTGATTTCTTTAGTGTGTTGTTGGCATATTCTGAAAATGTTGAAATAGGTGAAGCAGACTACAAAGGCAGCCGGGGCGTACAGCAAGACCACAATAAACCCTGCAAAGGAAGCAGTTGTATTCCAGGAATTCGCACACCACTCAAAAATGTCCCCATGATAGCCTGGCTTCCCCCAGCCAAAAAAACAAGGAAGGAACACAAGGCAGGAATAGATCCAGATGATTATAATGCAGGCACGCAACCTCCACGGTGTAACCAGCTGATTGTACGATAACGGTTTGGTAATTGCTATGTATCGATCAACACTGATGCAGGCCAGAGAGGTCATTGAGACACTTTTCAGAACAGAGACAATATATCCAAAAATTGTGCATGTTAAAGATTCCTGGAAACCTGTAAGATAGTTAAGAAGCGACAAAGAAGGAATCAAGCAGCTCACTCCAACAAAGAGATCAGCATATGCCATGGTCTGAATAAAATAACTTGTTGTGTGATGGTTCAGGAGAGGAGCACAGTGAAACACAAAAATAACTATAAGGTTACCTGAAATGATTAAGACAGTGAGAAAAACAATGATGATAACTTCCAGGAGGCAAATGTTAACAGTTTCGTAGTAGCTGAATCCAAAGAGACAGAATGGACGGCTGCTATTGTTTCCTTCCAAGAAATAGTTCAGACTTCTGTTCTGCACGGTCCAAACAGAGGTCATTGTTGACTAGATTTGCTGTTACACAGTCAAAACCTTCTGCTCAACTCATTCACTGTTAGAATGTAGACCACGGCTCTCAGTACTGGCTGCATTGCCTAGAAACCCAGCAAACAGTCACCACCGGGGTCGGTGCTATACCATAATAAAGCTTATTCCCAGCAGTAGCCATTGCTTTCAGCTCCTTAAGCAATGGAGGCTGAAGCCGGAATGAATAGACTTAAGAGACAAAACAGAGGGACATGGCACCTGTCTTTCTTCTGTTGAAGTAAATATATACGCATATTTTCTGCTTCATCAACCTCCAGAGCTATGGTTCAAGTGCTCCTCACATGTGGCTTAGTCGAGTCACTGTGACACCAGACAAAAAGCTTTTGTGGAAACAAAGCTAATTTTCGTCCTCTCAGTAATTCTGCATTTGCGAAAAGGAGATGGATTTAAAAACAAAAGCCTCACAATGTAAAAACAGCCTCCCTGCCTTCTTTCAGTGAGCTGTTTTTTAAACCAACACACAGGCGAAAGTGTCCAGACTGGAGCTTGAGATCACAGGACCGCAATATGATGCTTCTCCACAATCACAGCTCAATTTGCCGCAGATTTGAAACGGCCTCCAGGCATCACTCCTCCTCCCCTCACAATCCTCTGGCAAAGGAATCTATCCATGACTACACCAGAGGGCAAATGCAGCAGTACAGATCCTCTGCTCTCTTGCGCTTCAAGCTGCAATAGCCTCTTGTGGAGCTCTATCCATCACCTCCCGTATATGAAAACGTAATGTATTAGAACCCGAACAATCTATCACTTGGAGCAGCTGTTGCCAGGTACATTCTGACCCGCCTGAGAGACAGGCATACCGCGCAGCAGCACAGTGCATTTCACTGAAATTCCAGCACATGACGAGAGCTAAACAGTGGTGGTGGGGGGGGTGGAAGGGGTTCACCTTAGTAGGTTTGCATTATCAACCATTTTAATTTACACTTGCAAGCTGAACTGTAGCACACCGTACACACACACCTCACACACACCCAACACACACACCACACACACATCAGATACACACACACACCACACCACACACACATACACACACAGCACAAGGAGGTAACTTAAGATGTTGATTGATCATTTGTGAATTGATGTATTGGGCTCCTTGTAAATTATACATCAGAAGCTTGATGATCGGGTGGGTGGGGGGAGGAGGTAAGCGGGGTCTCCTTGGAGCTGAACTGGCTCCAAGTTGACATGTTTGGCAATGGAATGTGGGAATCGAGCCGGCTCTTTGTGCCGGTCTCTAGTCCGGTTCCTGAGCCAGACCGGTCCACAGTATTCCAGGGGACTCACTGCTGATGAGAGCACAGCCCAGCAGGACTTTGGGGTGCCCAAGCCTTGGCTCTTGTCAACCTGCGCCTAAATACTCTCTGGAAATTGATAAGCAGGATGTGTTCCTTCCGAGAAGAGACAGAGTGTGCATTCCATTCTAACAATCTATCTCTGGAATTTCCAAGTGTAGGTGGGATGCATGGAATTGTCAGGTTGGTTTGGATACTGTTAAGCAAGTGTCAGACACACGGCTGACCCAAAAAAAGTGATTTTGTTTGTTTATTTATTTACAGTGGGAGTATATGACCAAAATAGTACTGACTTCAAGACACAAATATAAGCTTCGGGCAGTTTATTTCATGAATGATTTTAAAGAACTTGTAAGAATCCCTCATAGAGGTAGGAAGAGGAGCTGGGTGACTTGCCAACCAGGTAACTCGGGCATTATGCCATCACCATCCTGTGAAGTGTTTAGGAATATAGGAATATAGGAACAGGAGGAGGCCATTCAGCCCCGCGAACCTGTTCCGCCATTCTATAAGATCATGGTTGATCTGTACCTCAATTACCACCACTTGTTCCATATCGCTTGATACCCTGACCTAATAAACATCTATCCACCTCAGTCTTGAAAATTTCAATGGATCCAGCATTGTTTTGGCAACGTGATGATGAGGTCAATATCAAATGCAAAGATTATTAGAACTGTTCTCAATGAGTCTTCCTTTTTTCATTGCTATTTAAATATATTTGACAGATTGAAAAAACAACATCCCTCTCTGGGTCAGAATGTAACCAGTTTAAGTTGATCAAGTAGACAGAACACTGAATGATAGTAGTGCTGCATCGAGTTAATGCTGCTTAAGTTCACTTTAAACATATTCCTACAAAACCATGAATTATGGAGTACTGTATTGACATTCACAAAATAAACTGTTACACACTGTTGTACACACTGTACAATACATATGTGCCAGTTCCTGCAGTAAAACATATCTGTGCAGCTCAAATCACATGATTCAAGTAGAAAGCTGTCTGACAGTATACAGTGGTACTTGATGCTGGTAAAACAATAGAATACCGTAAAACAAGTTTATGTTTATTTATAATAATTTATATAATTTGACATACCACCTTATCACGTCATTCAGACGTCACAAAGCGCTTCACAGATTATACTGTAAAGTGGATTGTGTATTTTGTGGACGAAACGCGGAAGCCATTTGTGCACAGCAGTGTCCCACAAACAGCCGTGGATTGAGTGACCAATTTATTTTTAGTAACATAAAAGATATTAAAGACTTCCAATGTGGTAACAAGTCTTTGAGGTTGAAATGACCTTGATAAACTACCAGTTTTGCTTTCAATGTCTCAACTCGTCCATGAACAATTGTCAGGATACATGACACCCTCAGGTATGGTATCCTACGTTGACTGGGGCTGAAGGTACATAGGATCCAACAAAGGAATCTGAAATCTCAAACTTGTAAATCAAATTGAATTTTGATATTTTGACAATGCAATTAACAAGTTTGACTCAATCCACTTATCCTTTTGATGCTTTGAGTGTATAGACAGATTAAAAAATTGTTTGACAAAATCAACACAGGTATTTATCTCAATATGGTTCTAAAAGGAACCAAATGAGCCCAATCTCCATATCAATCTGCCAACATACCACCATTCCTGAATGACAATAGCTTTGTTGAACTTAATATAAACCTTCTGTCCAGTTGACTAAATAACTATTTCTCCCCAATCCTTTCCCAAAAATATACATTCCAGTAATACACATTATACACTTCCATTTCCCATTGATCTACACTATTAATCTTAACGTTTGAGATGTGCATTACTACTGAATAATTAATATACATTCAACTACTACAAAACTAGTTCAAAAAGAACACATTTCAGTAACAGCTTCAAGGAAACATGGATCCTACAAAACTCTAAACTGGTGAATAAAGCAAGTATCATTTCAATCATAGTGCAATTCATGCAAAATAGACTAAGATTTCCAGCCCTGAGCACACAGCACATTAGTGAGCTTGGAATAACATTACAGCAACAGCTTGTACTAATATTGAAGTAATAAAGCTACAAAAGTGATAAAGTAATGAGTGGTCACCACTGGAAGGATGGTGATGGCCTTAGGATTAAAAAAAATACATTTCTGCTCCGAGACCATTGGATAGTAACCCGAGAGTCATCCCACTCATCTTCTGTTAACCCTGCAAGCCAAACCCTAACGGATAGGGTGGTCCTAGCTGGACAAGCAGCCGGAAAGCTTGCCAGTGATATCAATGGTAAGCTATGTGGTTTTAGCCGATTAGACTCCAACAGTACCCCAACGCACACCAGAGTCACCCCAAGCCTTGGCTCTTGCCTACCTAAGCCTAATACTCTCCGGAATTAGGTAATCAGGGTGTGTCCGTCCAGGGAGTGTGCATTTCATTCCAACAATCTATCTCTGGGATTTCCATGTGAAGGTGGGATGCACTGAATTCTTAGTTTGGTTTGGATACTCTTAAGCACGGTGATGGGTTTCCGCATGTGTCAGACACCCGGCTGACCAAAAGAAAATGATCATTAAATTTGCTGCCCTTCTCAGAACTTTCATTCAGACTCTGCCGCCCGCATACTGACCCGGACCAAACTCTGTATCCCCATCTCACCAGTTCTGACCCAGGCTCCACTGGCTCCCCATCACCGAATGGATCAACTTCAAGATCCTCGTGCTCAAATCCATTCACTCCTCCCTCCCTCTCCGACCTCCTCACTCCTCAATCCACCACCTGGTGCCTCCACTCGACTGGCACCGGCCTCCTGCTCGTCCCTCACACCCTCCACCCCACTATCGGAGGTCACGCTTTCAGCCATTACGCCCTGAAACTCTGGAACATTCTCCCTCAATCCCTCTGCCTTGCCCCATCTCTCCCCTGATTCAAGTCCTGCCTGAAAACCTTCCTCTTCGACCGTGCTTAGAACCCCCTCCCCCCCCCCCCACCGGCTCGGAGTCAGGCTCCGCCACTGTTAAGCGCTCTGAGATGCTACCCTGGGTGGAAGGTGTTATATAAGTGCAAGTTGTTGCTGTACTAAGTCACGGAGGCAACATTAGTACACATTGCTGTTATCCTGTAACTCCAACCTCAGAGGACCAACTCCTTTAAGTGTGGATCAACCATTGCCTTTACAGGCCATCTTATGGCTTCTCTACAGAAGGCTGCAGAAGTTCGGTGGCTTCACAGACCCTTGGGGTCTCAATGAGAAGATTTTAGACGCCGCTTTCTTTAAATTTAAGGAAGAAAACATTTTATTTAAAAATTGCTTTCTATTGTGAAACCCATGCCAATGCTTTCATCATTAAAACTGATGGCTTTTTCACAAGCTGACAGTGCACAACAACAAACCATTCATATCAGCGTTTTCTTCTGAAAGCTTTGAGCTTTTCTTAATGGTAATATATAAGTTCAATTCATCTACATTATCTTACACATACATACTCATAAGAAACACACACACACACACACAGGGCAACCTCCACAACACAAAATCACACATTAATGAAACTAGATGTTTTCCAGATTCAAAGAGGAACGTGACAATACGGCCCAGTGAAATGGCAGAGAAGAGAGACCTTCTTCATTAGATCAATGCCAGAGCCTGTCTGATCAGCAACTGAATGTTACCAACTTAACAAAAAACTGGAGGTCATGCGAAACTGAGGGCAGCAATAATATCAACCTGACTCCATACAATCGACCTACACTTAGGAAGCTCTTACTCCATGAGGCAAATGTAGAAGAAACTATTGTAATAATGTCATCAAGATCAACAATTGAGTTGAGTGACCCTGATTAAACAAACTTCTAAAGGTTTCTTAATAACAAATTGCTCGTTTAAGTATACAGCTTTATATTAACTACTCTTTCGAGAGAATCTGGATCTCTGCTGGTGGATAACAAATATTGTTAGCTTGAACAAGCACATCACAACCTTCCCTGCTATGGCAGAAATTACTTTCTTTTCAAGATCGTCAGAAAACTGTGCACTGGGCCGGACTTAACTCTTCGTATGCCACATGTGTATACCTACGTAAACATAGAAATTACAATTTCTTGTGTATTTTTTAACCAGGGTAAAAAACAAATACAACTTGCACTTACATCAAATTTTGAGATGTGTTTCACAAAATGTGCTTCATTATTATCTAGACAAACGTGGCAGCTAAAGTCCCAAACAATGAGCAGCCAATTCAAGTGAAGCCCAGTTATATAAAACCTCAATCCACCTACAAACACACTTGACAGGGAATTCTATGAAGCACTTTGAGATGTCCAACGTGAAAGGCGCTGTATCAAATACAAAGATGATTATATTTATTGCTTTTGCATTGAGAAAAATGGCACAATGGAAGCCAAAAGAAACAACTGGCAAATAATCAGAATCTGCCAGGAAATTGTTTAAAATTGACGCTATATAAAATGAAATTACAACGCACAAAATGTGAATAATACCATCTCTCCCCCACCCGAAAGGTAATAACAAATAATCCGAAAGGATTATCATTATGGGATCATTCACAGCCAACTGTAAACATGGAGCAAGGGACACAATTACATTCACTTGTTTATTGCAAATCTTTCTGCTGATTGCCACATTGGAGAAGTTCTGTATCTGGCTCCATTGTTCATAATCCACATTCTGGTGCTTAGAGACTATTAAAAATATTCTTTAACGCTAAAATGAAAAACAAATATGCAGCTACAATTAAAACACTGGCTAGTGCCAAATTACATAAAGCAAAGTTATTAAAACCCAACTGTCTTAATAAACAATTCTGCCACAAGTGGAAAGATTATGGGGAGCAATAGTGATCCTTTCCAGTAAATCACACTTTTGCTTAGAAAATAATGCAAAGCTGGGAGGATAATTATATGAAATAAACATCTCCAATGACATCAACAGAACCACATTATAATACACATAAGAATAGATATTTCATCCTCAAACTAAGTAAACAACTGCTGTGAGGCAAATTATGAGGCAGCCTCATTCACAGAATCCCAAATTGGCAAACACTGCAATGCCAACCCAAATGTCAGCTCCACAGAGCAGAACATTTACTCATAAATCAGGGAATAATAGCTTGGCTTGTTATTTATGTTGCCACTTTTTGACACATAAAAATTCTCAAATACAAAAAAAGGACAAGGTATCTAGGCCGCCTGCATCTCACTGATCCCTGGAGAATACCTGATAAATATTTTGCATCATCTAACTCTTGTGAATCTGACACCAAGTTCTGACCCTTTCCGAGTTGCCTTTGAAATCTTAAGAATCATAGGATGTTTATAGCACAAAAGGAGGCCATTCATCTCACGTTTGTGCTGGTGCTAGCCTCCCCATTGAAGCTAGCTGCTCTAACCCAATCCCTTGTAATCTTTAAATGTAATGTACATCTTAAGTTTATTAAGATCCTGAAGCTGCTCCAGTTTAAATTATCCAGGGGCCACAACCCTTGGAGTAAAGCATCAAAAGTTCCTGAGAGAGTTGGTAAAACTCCTTTCACAATGCCTGGTGCAGTGTAAGAGCTAAATGATTCAAAAATCTTCTAACTCTTGACGGATTTAAGATTCAAACATTGATCATGTAGTCAATAAACTCCTCACACCCAGATTTTCTAAAGCATCATCAGGTACAGGCAGAATATCATTTCCTTTCTGAGAGAAATAAGATCACAATAGTATTCCTTGCATTTGATATAGCGCTTTATCATGTTGTTGAGAGGTCTCAAAGCGCTTCACAGGATATATTGTAAAGTGGATTGACTGTGTATTTTGTGGGCAATAATAATAATAAATCAAAGAGTATTTTGAAGGCTGGCATAAAATACAAAATAAAACATATTTTTACAGTACATCTTCACATTGAAATATTTCAAAGCACTTTGCACTTATTACTTTTATAAACAAACAATAACCATTTGGGCAGAGCAAAGCCCCTGAGCCAAGAGGTGAATGGCTATTTGGTCTTGAAGAATATTTGTCATGAAATCTTCCCTTTTCAAATAGTGTTATAGATTTTCATGGATCTCAATTTAACAACTATTGGGTAACCAAGCAACAGCTGAAGTACATCCCTGTTACATTTATGCTAATATGTGGTTAGAAAATTACCTATAACAATGCAGAAGAGGGAAGACCTTTGCAGAGATTGTATAAATGGGTTCAATGTATTACAGTAGTGATATCGCCTGATCTAACTAAATCAATTCTTCTCACCATCACTCCCCCAAAAATTACTTTACCAGTAAAATACCCTCAAAAAACAACCAAACTGCAGAAATTGAATTCTCTTCTGGACTGAAACAGTCTCCATAACTTAAAATTATAATAAATCATAATGTTATGCAGTTTCAATGACAAAGATGTTTCTTTGAAGGAGCCATTGTTGAAATGCCTTTTCTACCTCGGAAGACAATCAGTTTCATAATCAACATTAGAGCATTTCAATTTCAATAAATGTATTAATCAAAGATGTTAAACCTATTTTTGGACTTCCAATTTATACTTGCATGAATACATTTATCTTTTCAATAGCCACTGAGTACTGGATATATCCAGACATTCCCAAAATAAACTATCTGCAATACACAATGAGAAGCTAGGAAGTGAATTCTCTTTGTTTAACTGCAGATGCCAGACTGTAAATGTTTAAGCACAGTGTGACACATTTCCCTTCACATCAGCACCTTCATTTCCACCGGTCATAACAGATATATTTATACACTTGTAATTTAATAGGCATTTTAAATACACTAGTAAGCAAATGAACTCACAGTATAAAGCTGAAATTTAACCATGCTTCCAAAAGTCTAAATTTTTGATAGACAATTTACGGAAATATAAATATTCCACAAATAAACAATTTTTACTTCTAAATAAAGCGCCAACTTTAATATTTCTACACCCACAAGACTGCCACAGCCAAAAATATGCATTTCCATTCTACAGACTGTTAGGGAATAGGATTTGCCTAAACACAGAGTTACTTACTTTTGTGATCAGCGTCCTGTAGTCTTCCACCATCTGGTCATTATTGTGACATCCAGCCAGCAGCTGCCAAACTTCCCCGCGTAAGGCTTCAGGGACACCACTGCGGACCAGGGCAGACAGCTGCTTCGGTCTCACACTCAGGTTTAGATGCCTGCACACAATTTCATATCAAAAGACAGGAAACTGCAATTAAGATTTTTTTATGTTAAACAATAAAATTTAAATATTTTCCCAAATTCCCAAAATAATGTAAATCATTCCAAGATGGTGTAATATGTTAAAGAGCTGCCACAGCCACACAGCATAGCCCACAGCCACAAAGCATAGCCCACAGCCACAAAGCGTAGCCCACAGCCACAAAGCGTAGCCCACAGCCACAAAGCGTAGCCCACAGCCACACAGTGTAGCCCACAGCCTCCCAGTGTAGCCCACAGCCTCCCAGTGTAGCCCACAGCCTCCCAGTGTAGCCCACTGCCACACAGTGTAGCCCACTGCCACACAGTATAGCCCACAGCCACACAGTGTAGCCCACAGCCACACAGTGTAGCCCACAGCCACACAGTGTAGCCCACAGCCACTCAGTGTAGCCCACAGCCACTCAGTGTAGCCCACAGCCACTCAGTGTAGCCCACAGCCACTCATTGTAGCCCACAGCCACTCAGTGTAGCCCACAGCCTCCCAGTGTAGCCCACAGCCACACAGTGTAGCCCACAGCCACACAGTGTAGCCCACAGCCACACAGTGTAGCCCACAGCCACTCAGTGTAGCCCACAGCCACTCAGTGTAGCCCACAGCCACTCAGTGTAGCCCACAGCCACTCAGTGTAGCCCACAGCCACTCATTGTAGCCCACAGCCACTCAGTGTAGTCCACAGCCACACAGAGTAGTCCACAGCCACTCAGTGTAGCCCACAGCCACTCAGTGTAGCCCACAGCCACTCAGTGTAGCCCACAGCCACACAGTGTAGCCCACAGCCACACAGTGTAGCCCACAGCCACTCAGCGTAGCCCACAGCCACTCAGCGTAGTCCACAGCCACTCAGCGTAGCCCACTGCCACACAGTGTAGCCCACAGCCACACAGTGTTGCCCACAGCCACTCAGTGTAGCCCACAGCCACTCAGTGTAGCCCACAGCCACTCAGTGTAGCCCACAGCCACTCAGTGTAGTCCACAGCCACACAGTGTAGCCCACAGCCACTCAGTGTAGTCCACAGCCACACAGTGTGGCCCACAGCCACACAGTGTAGCCCACAGCCACTCAGTGTAGCCCACAGCCACTCAGTGTAGCCCACAGCCACTCAATGTAGCCCACAGCCACTCAGTGTAGTCCACAGACACACAGAGTAGTCCACAGCCACTCAGTGTAGCCCACAGCCACTCAATGTAGCCCACAGCCACACAGTGTAGCCCACAGCCACTCAGTGTAGCCCACAGCCACTCAGTGTAGCCCACAGCCACTCAGTGTAGCCCACAGCCACTCAATATAGCCCACAGCCACTCAGTGTAGTCCACAGACACACAGAGTAGTCCACAGCCACTCAGTGTAGCCCACAGCCACTCAGTGTAGCCCACAGCCACACAGTGTAGCCCACAGCCACACAGTGTAGCCCACAGCCACTCAGCGTAGCCCACAGCCACTCAGCGTAGTCCACAGCCACTCAGCGTAGCCCACAGCCACACAGTGTAGCCCACAGCCACACAGTGTAGCCCACAGCCACTCAGTGTAGCCCACAGCCACTCAGTGTAGCCCACAGCCACACAGTGTAGCCCACAGCCACACAGTGTAGCCCACAGCCACACAGTGTAGCCCACAGCCACACAGTGTAGCCCACAGCCACACAGTGTAGCCCACAGCCACACAGCCACACAGAACTGTGATTCGATTCTGGACCCCAAAGAACTCGAGAATACACAGAACGTATAAACTTCAAATCACGCAGCTCCATAAATTCTAACTTGTGTAACCAGATGGAAAACTTGCCTAGAACATTAAAAGAATCCTGGAAAGAAAAAAATATATAACTAATGTTAACTATAGCCTTATTTATACGGTTGGAACCAATAGAGTAATTTGGACCAGGAATAAAGATTGTATTTCCCACCTTTACCAGTGACAATCAGTGAGGGTTTTTCAATGCTAATAATGTATATTATAAAAGTATTTGAAAACTCCATTGTAAGGTATAATTTTCAACCCAACACTGAACTTGCATTTAACTTGCAATCCTGGCATAAACCTACTCCTCAAGTCAAGTCTCATCAGATGAGCTCTACTGCTTTGCAACTGAACTTCTCAAATAGGATTATTTCTCTGTTCTTAGCATCACATCAAACAAGTGCAGTGGATTGACTCATTACAAAGCAACACAATGACGAGGGTTAAGGGGCAACTGGCAGCAAATTTTGAGCAGTTACCAGCATCAAGAGTCACTCCTAAGTACTCTTCTGTTACAGTCAGAATATTTAGAATATACTGTATAATTAGAATTCTTATATCATGAGAAAGAAATCACAAGATCTCAAATCCCAATTCACAAATACAAATTGTAGCCAGAGACAAACTACCATGATTGCAACTGAAGTATTTCACTTTCAATTGAGATGAGAAAACATCATGCTTTGTTTATCAAGCAATAAAGCTTTAACTAGTCCATGGTTATTTCCTGAAAACAAAGAGTGTGAAGTTTGGGTACATGATCTTGGATTATACTGATTGGGTTATATATGGATAATAAGTACAGTCCCAAAGGATTATTCCACAAATTTACAAGATTATGGATTCTAATGTCAGGACATAGGAATGATATTTTTACTGAAAACACTAAAGGTTATGCTGCGATTACAATAACCCATTATGAAGCCATTCTACATGTATGGAGCCACACAGTGGCTATGAACCTTACAGACTAATTGCTTCATTCACAGGAACATATCAGTCTCCACACTAATACCTCGACTATATATTTTGAACAGTTCTATCTAGTTGAATTACAGGAAAGTGGACTGATCTTTTGAGTGACTCACAGTTAAACACCAGAACCTTGAGCTAAAAGCCTCGATTTTGATCAAAACATTACAAAGCGAGAGATGGGCATTTGGAACTGATCTCCAACGTCCAGCGTCACTAACCGGCCAGTTTCTCTCCAGTGTGAAGTGTTTTCATTGTAAATAAAATGTCATTATTTGCAAGTTAAAACCTACAATTGCTATAATTATATTAATAAATGTGCACAGCCAAAATACTGGCTCCCAAGTGACTGCTCTTGGCTCATGCAGCAGCAATAATTTACATTCTAAAGATCAAAGTCACCCTGACACAGCCATTAGGGAGGTTTGTGCCTGGCATGACAGGATAAGGTCAGTTTGCATTTACTTTAATGATATGCACATTTTCAGATCAGACGAAAAATTTCCCAGGAAACCATAATTAGTTCAGGAGGGATTACACCAAAGATCTTCAAAGTAAATCGAGAGTTGAACATTAGTTTTTTTGTCACTGCTGTACACAAAATGTTGTGGTGTCTTTGCCTAAAAATAATGCAGTATTCTGTAATCTAGGACCTCAAAAATTAAATGAACTTATTCCTCAAATGCGCAAACTGGTGACAAACACTACATCACACATGGTTGCAAATAGATATGGACACAAATTATAAAAACATAACTGCCAAACACAACGTAAATCATATCAAGCCGATCACTGCACCCTCCACACTGTGCTAAAGTGAAGCGTGGCTCTTCCGCCTCCCCAACACAAGCAAAAAGCAAGTACGCTAAACAATTCATCACAAAGACAGTGAGCGCCCTTTCACTGCGGCATTAACACAAGCTGTTCTGCAGTGCTGACTGCCACTCCCATTGCTGCAGAAGCCTCCCCCATTGCTACCGCAGGGCAGCATCTCCAGCAGTCAGATCCACTTAAAAACAAACTAGATATCGAAAAGCTTAGAGCAGCATACATTTTACAAGTCACAGACAGGGAGCGTTTACAGAGGGCCAGCACTTTCCCCCACTGCCCAATGGAACCGTCCTTTAGAGGAAAGTAAAGTCAGTGCGGGGTGACCAGTCAGCACTCTACGGGCAAATAGGTACAGCCTGAGTTGTGGACAAAGATGATCTATTATATTAATCCTTGTATCTGATATGGAACCTACAATGCCAAACCATCTCCAAACATGTGTAATTGCTAGCAAATGTAGTGACTATTTGTAGGCAAATGCCACAGCCAATTTGCTCACAGAAAGCTTCCATGAACAGCCATGAAGTGAATAAACAATTTATTGCTGACTGAGACACCAGCAGAAACTCTCTGCTCTTATTGAATAATGTATGACAGGTGTCTAATCCTCTTTAAGGATTTATCATTTAAGTGCAGCAAGTGAATGCCCGCTAAGTTCTTTTGAACAAGGAACTGCTTCACGTGAAAGGTGATGGAATTAAAAGAAGCATTTCTTTGGGAATGCCAACTTACATTTATGTAACATCTTTTACTTAAAAGAGTCTCAAAGTGGTTGACAAATATAGTGGTGTTTGGCAAACACGGAAATGACCAGGACACAAGTCAATTGCATTTCTTGCCTTGCACACAATGAAAATAATTGGTGGAAATGTTGGCTTGTTGGGGAATGGTGTATTTGTACAAGGTGAAATCAATCAATAAAATGCTGTCTCCAGAGTAAAAAGCCCTCATGGTTGGGGTAATTCCCACTTACCACTTTGACAACAGATCTCCCCAGGTCTCCAAAATCTTTTCCCCACATTCTTTAGACACGTCACCAGAACCGCTCAGGAGAGGCTCATCATTATCTGTGCAGAGAAACGCTCAACTTCATTCATCTGCCCAAGGTTGAGAGCAACACACTGAGAAACAGGCAAAACTCATTCTACTTCTAGCAATATTCTACTATGATTATTATTAATAGACGATAACACTAAATATCACAACACTCCTGGCTGGGGGGGAGAGCTTTCCAGCTGGGGGCAGCCCCCTGGGTGGGTGGGGGGGGGGGGCTGGCTGGTGTTGGGGCTGGGCTGAGGGGTGGGGCTGGCTGTGGGCGCTGGCTGGCGGGGGCTGGGCTGAGTGGGGGGGCTGGCTGGGGGAGGGCTGGGCTGAGGGGGGGCTGGGGGGGAGCTGGGCTGAGTGGGGGTGGGGAGAGATGGCTGGTGCGTGCCTGGGCTTGGGGGGTTGGGGGGCGCAACGGGGAGGTGTAGTTGGTGTGGGGGGGGGGGGCTGATTAAATCTGTTCTCTCTGTCCACCAAACGGGATTGTTGGTGTTCCAACAAGAAGTAAATCAAGGAGCTAAATTTTAAAAGCCAGAAAAGCATTCACTGCGAATCTAAGCCAACCATTATAACTAATGAAGAAAAGGAACGTTAGGAATTATTGACCAGTAAACTCACCTTCCTCTTCATCATCCTCGGGGGGTGAGGGGATGATTGAACCCTGAGATCCGTAATGAAGTGGCCGCATGGAGGGGGTGACTGTGGTTTTTCTCGTCTCCCGCTCTGTCTCACTTTCTAAACTCACAACCTCATACAGCGTGTCACTGTTGCTCTTTCGTTCTTTCCGTTCTATCTGTAAGAAATAATTTCAAGATTAAAACATCCAATATCTAACCTCTTCCACTTGAGGGTGATATGAAATGGATTCCATGCTGTAGCTCAGTGGTTATAGCACTCGCCTCGCAAGTGAGAGACCTGGGTTCGATTCCCGGCAGGGCAAAACCTTGGCCAAGTTTCCTTACTCCACACGCCTGATGATAATCCCTCAAGGAATTTTTTTAAAAAAATAATAATCATTTCAATCCACAACTGTTTGTGGAACACTGCTGTGCGCAATTAGCTGCGACATTTCACCCACAAAAATAAACAGTCAATTCACTGTACAGTACATTCTGTGAAGCGCTTTGAGACGTCTCTAAGAACGCAAATGCAAGGATTATTATTATTCGAGAAAAAACACACACAATTTTCTCAGTTCTGTAAAGTGTTGAGACAACTTTGAGAGAAAAGAAATCTTGATTCTCAGCTTCAAAATCCCACAAGAGATGGGGGGGTAACACACTGAGCTTGCTGGCATCATCTGACCTGCCGATGTTTTACCTGTTTTAGCTTCAAGTAGAACGTCTCGGTATAGCTTCGTTTACTGAATGGCCAAAACATCCTCTCGCTGGGCGAGAAAACACGGACTTTCGTCTCCAGGAGAAAGCGCACTGGCTCTTGGACTTCGGTAACAACCAAATCAACAGCAGTTGTCATATAAAGCAACTTGTCTGTGGTACAAGCAGGGAGAAGGCAAAGTATTATAGTTCACACAGAGACTGTCCTGCAGAGCAGAGTGAAATGCTTTAACCTCCAGATATAAGCAGCCTGTGCTTTGGACTGTCCTCCCACTCAAGCTCTGGGACGCAGCCCTGTGTGAGGGGCTGCCCTGTTTGTGTGGGGGGGGGGGGCAGGGCCCTGTGTGTGTGGGGGGGGCGGGCTGTGTGTGTGAGGTGGGGGCCCTGTGTGTGTGGGGGTGGGGGCTGTGTGTGTTGGGGGGGGGTGGGCTGTGTGTGTGAGGTGGGGGGCCCTGTGTGTGGGGGTGGGGGCTGTGTGTGTTGGGGGGGGGCCCTGTGTGTGGGGGTGGGGGCCCTGTGCGTGTGGGGTTGGGGTGGGGGCTGTGTGTTGGGGGGGGGGGCTGTGTGTGAGGGGGGGGCCCTGTGTATGAGGTGGGGGGCCCTGTATGTTTGAGGGGGGGGTGGTCCCTGTGTATGTGAGGGAGGGGGGGCGGGGGGGCTGTGTGTGAAGGGTATAGGTTGTTGTTTTATGTGAATCAGAATTCCAATACATTGCTATCCTCATCATGTCAAACCATGGTCTCCCCACCACCTGACAGATCAAGTTTAAGATCTCTCTCAGGATCAAATCCCACCAAGGCCTTGTCCCACCCAATTCCGACCACCCTTTGAATTGCTACGTTCCTCCCTGATATTTGCCGTTACCGAACCATTGAACCTTCCGACAAAACACCTGATAATTGTGAAAACTTTTCAAATAAAATTCATCTTGATTGCCGACCTACTGAAAAGCGCAGTAATTTCCTGACAATGATTATTATACAATCAGAATTGCACAAAGAACACCAAAATGAACAAAGAAAAACTCCAATTTACATCTTCACTTTGGCCTTTGAGGTTGAAGAGCATGTTATGAGCAGTTTGAGGCACAGCATTAACAGTGAACCTCAACTTATTGCTGGAGGTGAGATATGAGGACAGCTCTAAGTTTTCCTTCTTGTCATACAACTCCAACACAATGTACAGATCAGCCCTGCCTTGGAAGCAGATTATTTAATCATAAGAATTCCTATTGCAACTTCAAAATACAACTTTTCTTACCTTTAGGCGTTTCTTCATTCACAGCTTGAAAGTGTGGTGTATTGGGATTCCAGCTCCCAGCGATTACATAGGATTTGCCATCTGAGCTCTTACCCATCGACTCCTACAATAAAGAAATAGATCCATTCAACTGACGAGAAATGGTGGGCAAATTATCCACAAGCTTTCTGACTCTAGGGATGGGTAGTCACCAATTACTGCCCCATCTCCAACCTCCCTTTCCTTTCCAAAGTCTTTGAAAGAGTTGTTGCTTCCCAGCTTCGCTCCTTCCTCTCCTACCACTCCCTTTATGAACCCCTACAATCGGCTTTCCGTGGTGCCCACAGAATGTCAAGAACCTCCTATTCGACCGTGCCTTCGGCCACCTTCCTACCCCCACCCTCCCCGATCCCATCCCTCCACCCCCCCTCCCACTCGGGTCCTCATCCCTGACTGTTCAGATCCTTGGGACGTTCTCCCGACGTGAAAATGCTCTTTACAAATGTAATTTTGTATTGTATTGACAAGTGTGCTAACCCAGACACTTAAAAGCCAATTTAAAATGCCTCAACACTGCCCTGGCTAAGACAGCTAACTAAACAGAGTAGGGAGGAAACCTGGAACCCTTGCTTGTTCAGCTCAGTGCAATAATCCAAACACCAACAACAACAACAAAATTACATTTGTATAGCGCCTTTCACGTCGGGAGGACATCCCAACGCGCTGGACAGTCAGTGTTTCAAACACTACAAATCATTCAAGTAGTGTTTTAAAATTACTGAAGGTGCCAAATTAGCATTCCCAGACAGGCAGGATCATCAATCACAGAGTAAAATAGCAGGTCATAACATTTGCTCCTCATTACACATAAACCTGCAATATATAAAAACAATCCCAACAGTGGATGTACTCTTTCTATTAAACCTCCTGTCTGCAGTCAGGCTGGCTGGGGGGATAAAGACACCACCTGTTGCAGCACAAAACCACACAGATCAGAAGGTTAGAGATTCCATTTCAATGGAGAAAAAGGGAGCACAACAAAACCAGGCAGAGTTCCCACTCCTGATGGGGACCCACTGCCTAGAGGCCTCCTCTCTCTCTCTTCCCTTCACCCACCGGTCAAACATTGGTCCTCTCTCTCTCCCACTCCACCCACCATCAGACTGTTGGCCACGCTCACAATGGCTACTGGGGTAAGGTACCTAGAGCAACTTGTATTTTTCATGAGGATGGAGGGGGAAAAACCCACCGTTAAAGAATAGTCCCATTACTGTGCTTTCGTCTAGTTTGACAACAATTTCAAAAATGAGTTGGACAGCAGATTACTGTCAATAAAATATCTGTCAAAAGAATAACTTTGATTTACATTGATGTTCATGCAGAGTGAAAGGCTGGAAGGTTTTAGTTTTAAAAGCCACATTACCAGATCTAAAAGGTGCATGTCACTGTTGCGAACACCTTTGCCAGGACTGAGAAGGAGTCCGAAGCACCTAGTGAAAAGGCAGATTATTGATCAAAACAAGCCCACAATGAAGCACATTTTACACAGCTAATACTTATAGAGGGCATGTGATACTCTCCACACCCAGTGCACATTTCAAATAAAATAATTGAGAACTTACCACAGGATATGTATTACAGCCATATCTAAAACCATTAAATTAGTCAAAATAAACAGCACCACTGACAAACTTATTTTACGATGTGTTGTGCTATATTACACGACATTTTAACTGGCAAATTTGGCTGGAAAAGGTACATTTTCAGAAATGAATACAAATAATTGGTGAATCAACAAAGGACATAACATTGAAGCAGAATTATTACAACATTTTCAGCCAATTACCTTCTGAATAAAAATCACCATACAAAATGGGTTTACAGCCAACTGAAAACTATTTCAATCAAGAAAATAGCTATAATTATATAAATCACAAAACCCATGCATAAGGGAATGAGACATCAATATAGAGTAAATCCCGGGCTTACTGGAGTCCGGGTATCCGGAATTCAGACTTCACCGGACTGGGCCTGAAACGGAAACATTAACTCTTGCCTAACTGCCCTTCAGGGGTCAGAGAGATCCACTTTGACGCGGTTTCAATCAATTACAATGTGGTCCTGCCATTTATCAACACTGAGAAAACCAGCAAAAAAATAGCCGGTCACTGCGGATACCGGCTTCGTAAATTCCAACTCACAAAACCGGATTTCCCACCCGTTAGTCCAGCCAGCCGGGGTTTAGTGTAAATATTTCAGAAAAATATATTCCCGTATGTTTGTTTTCCTTTAACCAAAATAAGCATTTAAAGCTGAAATTTCTCTTGGGTCAGAATGATGGGAAAAAATCATCAGCACCATCACTCTCAGCACCACTGAGTAAAGTGAGCGTTAGGCAGCTCAGCTCCCCCCATCCTCCCCTCCGCCCCTCCGCTCCCACCCTTCTGCTCCCCCCCACTCCCCCCAGGAAAGGAAAGAATGAAAGGAGACCAGTCCAATCATGTAGCACCAAATCCAAAAGTACAAAGTGATCTTCGACACAAGACTGAATTAAAATTACTCAAATTATTAAGTTGCAAGGAACCTTCTCGGTTGGGGTAGTGGGAGATTAGAGAAGCAGACAAGTTCAAATTTGCTCTTCTGGGTTTCGGGAGTACAGATATTTTTGCCCACAGTATCATGAAACCTATTTTCAGCATCACAAAAATGTACACAAAACACCTCATAGTGTTACTGTGAAATGTAAAGCAAAGGGCAAGTCAACATATGCAAAATGGTCCCTTCTAGTTAATTAGAAGATCTGAGCAATAACTCAAGTGTTCTTGAACATTATTTACGTTGGAAAAGCCGAGTGCAATCTGGTACCTTTCAATAATAAGTTCCTTGTTGGAAGTTTGCTGCACGTAGATCACAATCTTCTTGTCAACTCCTTGACGGAGCTTGAAGCATTGCTTATCTTTATCTTGGGGACTGCACTGTAAAGAAAAACCAAAACACATTAGCTTATTTTTGACAATATTACAGGGAAATGTGACAGCACTCACTAGCCTGAAGTACTCAATCTACATTCCCAGTGACTAATAATTGCAGCTCAAAGAACATTGACATAAATCAACCCAGTGACCAGTGTCATAAGAAGGCCACAAAGTTGGCAATGTATGAGCAGAAAAGCTACACTAGCATAGTGGGGAATGCTCTGCTGAGGTCAAGGAAGAGCCACTTTTTGTGACTGTAACTGCATTGCCTGTGTTTAAGCAAATAATAATAATAATCCTTGCATTTGATATAGCGCTTTTCACGTCGGGAGGACGTCCCAAAGCGCTTCACTGAACACACTGTAAAGTGAATTGACTGTATATTTGTGGGCGAACGCGGCAGCCAATATAACTGCTTACAAAACAATGGTCAATGTTCCATTCTACAGTCAGCCTCAAAGGTTGTGGAAATGGACATAAAACAGCATGGAGAAACCTATTATCCTTATCGTTCGCTGGATGCCAGCCAATCTGCTGGTCAAGAGCTCACTTCAATTACAGTCATCAACATAAACAAGCTTTAACGTTATATTACAAGATGTGCGAAAAAATCTTATTGAAAGTGTACAGAAAGCTGCATTTTTCCATCAGAGTGTAACATTACAGTGCTGCTCTTAATCACAGCATCACGACCCTTCATAACATTTCAAAGGCAAAATTTCCCTCTACAGAAAATGAACATCAACAGTAACGCTATTACTTTGAATGATGTTGAAAAGGAATTTAACTTTAAAACCCATCTTTTTAATGAGAAAAATATAAATATTGAGTGTGTTACTGCTAAACAACAATTCAATGTTACTCAATAAACTTACATCAATCATGCAATAAACACTAATTATTTTGCCCACAAAAATACACAGTCACTACACTTTACAGTATATTCTGTGAAGCGCTTTTGAGACCTCTCAACGACGTGATAAGGTGCTATATCAACCGCCAGGATTATTATTATTTATTAATCTCTTTTGCTGAAAATAGTCAAAACACGAGTGGCTTAAAGCATGTTGGAGACTACTACAGTCTCTGCATTGATGCACTGAGTGACAGTGAAATGAAACTCCATGGGAAAAAAAGTTGACAATGTAAACCACACAAACCAGAGCAACTGCGGGCAGTAACTCTATTAAGCTATTCAGATGACACTATCAATCTAGACCTTTATTATGACATTTTCACTAAATGAAGCCTTCAATGTGATCACCACTCTTATCAACAACAACAACAAAAGTACATGTGTATAGCGCCTTTCACGTCGGGAGGACGTCCCAAGGCGCTGGACAGTGACAGCATTTCAGACCCGAGCTGGGGTCAGGGGGGGGAAGGAGGGGAAGGGGGGTGGCCGATGGCCTGGTCGAAGAAGAGGGTCTTGAGGCAGGACTTGAAGGAGGCTAAAGAGGGGGCGAGGCGGAGTGATTTGCCCTCATCCAGGACTTGATATGTCCGACAGACAGTCTGTCAGGACAGTAGTGGGTCCTGGAGTCGAGGGTGGAGGCAGAAAGATAGAGTTGGGTGTCATCGCATACATGTGGAAGTTGACCCCACGTCTGCGGATGATGTCACCAAGGGGGAGCATATAGATATTAAAGAGGAGAGGGCCAAGGACAGAGCCCTGGAGGACGCCAGATGTACAGTGCGGGGGCTGGAGGAGAAACCGTTAGAGGCAACAAAGTGGAGACAGTGAGAGATAGGAATCGAACCAGGCAAGGGTAGAAGATTGAGTAAAGCGGAGAGGCGGTGTATGAGGATGGAGTGGCGACAGTGTTGAAGGCGGCAGAGAGGTCGAGGACAAGGAGGCAGAGGGAGCCCTGATCAGATGTTCAGAATGTCATAGTGACTTTGACCAGGGCTGTTTCCGTGCTGTGGGCAGTGGGAAGCCGGATTGGAGGGGTTCAAAGAGGGAATGGTGAGAGAGAAAGGAGTGGAGCTGGGACGCGATGACTCGTTCCAGGACCTTGGAGAGGAATGGGAGGTTAGAGATGGGGCAGTAGCTGGAGAGAAGGGATGGATCCAGGGAAGATTTTTTCAGGAAGGGGATGATGACGGCTGTTTTTAGGGGGTGGGAACTGAACCGGTTGACAGGGAGAGGTTGATGACATCGGACAGGAGGGGACCAGAATGTGCAGCTGGGAGATGAGGAGAGAGGTGGGGATAGGATCGAGGAGCAGGTGGTGGGTTTTGAGTTTGCAGACAATCGTGGTGGTGAGGAGGGAGAAATTGGTTTGAAGAGTATAGGGGTGATGGATGGGGGGGTGAGTCATGAGGGAGAGGTAATGTGGACGGGGCTGAGGTGGCTGAACGTATCCCCTCTATTTTGGATTCGAGGAAGTCCAGCATCTCCTCAGAGTTGGAGTTTGAGGAGAGGATGAGCGTGGCAGTGGGAAGGTGGACGGAGGAGATGGTTTGTGGTGGAAGAGAGAAGCGCGGGGGTTGTCCTTTGCCTCCAAGATAACCTTGGAGTAGAAGGAGGATTTGGCGGAGGCAAGAGCGTAGCGGTAGATCTTGGTGTGGTGAAGCCAAATCTGCCGATGGACCATTAGTTTGGATATCAATCCCTGGTACCATTATTCTCCAAATCATCAGGAAAAGGAATGAAACCTTTAAAGCAGGTCCCAGAGTAATGTGCCTGCAAAATTAAAGCAAAAATCTAACTTGACACGATTGTGATTTTCAGTGTGCGGGATAATTTTCTGAACATTATATATAATGTGATGAATAATGATGCAAGATCCATTACCTTTAATCTCGCACAAATTTAGAAGTCGCAAAATTTCCTGTCAAGCAAATTGTGTTTGAAATTATTCTCAATAGTCCATCGATGCTTGTCGTATGCAACTTCACTACCTAAAGTGCCCCCTCGTGGTCAATTGTATTTCTGCTATTGCATTAACAGCACACAGCTTTCTGCTCCAATGCAGGAATAAACCTGAATTTTCAGAGTACACATTTTTAAGGCACTTCATCACGTCGCTGTACTTCGAAGCACTACACACTCCTCGTAATTACCATTATGTTTAGGGACTCCGTTTGTAAGCAAACCACAGCAACTACTTGCTGCAGCAGAAATCTCCCTTCTCTTTTTCAATCGTGCCATGGGATCTTTTAACATCCATATCAACATGCAGATGGGACCGAGAGCAAAGTCTCATCTGAATACCACACTGCAGATAATGCAAAGCTCCCACAGCGTTAACCAGAAAGCTTCCCTCAGGATCACATTCCGCAAACGTGCCACTGTAAAAAAAAATCTTTTTTTTAAAAAAATTCAAATCGGGGAGATTAAAATTTGCAGCATGCAGCTGAATTTAGATCTTCAAGAAAGGACACCTGTAACAGAGCCCACCTGACGCTGCAGTGAAAATTCCTCATCCTCAATTGCTGGAGCAATTTAAGGCAAAGGCACTCATCACTGCACCCAAACACCATTCTTGAGCTGGATGCCGTCAGTGCTAAAAAATAATAGGCTCAGTTGCTAGCGCTCTCACCTCCAAGTCAAAAGGTTGTGAGGTAAAGCACCACAGTGAACTGAGTCTAGGCTGACATGGCAGAGCAGTGCTGGGGGTGTGCTAGGTGGAGGTGTCGCTCTTCGGATGAAATGTTAAACCGAGCTCCCATCTGCCTGTTCAGGTGTATGTTAAAGATCCCAACGCTGTTGGAAAAGAGAAGCAAATCTCCCTCCCAGTGTCCTGGCCAACAAGCCCCCAAGATAAAACTGCTGACTCACTTCATGGCTGTTTGTGGACATTGCTGTATGAAAATTGGCTACTGGATTACCTACAAAATACACTTCACAGTAAATCCTGTGAAGCGCTTTGAGACGACCTCTGCTGACATGAAAAGGCACTGCATCAAATGCAAGAATTATTTCAATAAACTGAAAGCTCGGACTATTTCTCCCACCACCTTCCTTTAAATCAGAGCTAATTAGTCAAAGCAGCCAATGGTATGCGCACCTGAAATATCCCTTCCCGTCATCTTCTTTAATCTCCAAAGAAACTGTGAACATGAATACGTCACTGTCCGGAGTTAGTGTTGGTGGATTTGCTGAGAGTGGGGTCTGCTTTGCTGACCGCCGGAAAGCTGTAGCGAAGCTGTACAGTATACGACTGACCTAAAAGCAGATTGGAAAAAAATTACACAAGTCTTAAATTAATTAAGAGTCTCGGAGAGAATGAGCGATACTCAGTCTGATTCTGTTCCAAAAACACATTTGTGGAGTCCTGTAGCTCAGTGGTTAGAGCACTCGCTTTGCAAGTGAGAGACCTGGGTTCAATTCCAGGCAGAGGGCGAAACCTTGGGCAAGTTTCCTTACTCCACACAGAGCCTAATAATAATCCCTCCAAAACCAAAAAAAAATAATAAATTGGTCATTTTCAATCTACGACTGTTTGTGGGACATTGCTGTGCGCAATTGGCTGCCGCGTTCGCCCACAAATATACAGTCAATTCACTTTACAGTGTGTTCTGTAAAGCGCTTTGGGACGTCCTCCCGACGTGAAAAGCGCTATATCAAATGCAAGGATTATTATTATTATTATTATTCATTTCTCAACAGTAGATCCAAAGGCTTCGGCATCTAAAAATTTATAACATCCAATTTTCAGACAATAATGAGCCATCTACTTGTGAACAATGACAAGCACAACAAACTTGCATTTATATAGCGCCCCTCATGCAGGGTAGCGTCCCAGAGCTGGGGACACAAAAGAACCTGGCTTGGCAGTTGAATAAATGCACAACCAGCGTTCACTATGGAATGTGATCTCGCCCATTACCAAGAAAGTCACCTTAGATCTAGAGATAGTGAATTCATCGCTCTACTCCTCCACTACTACCCCCCAAAAAAATCATAAATTTAAGATAACGTAAACATTAGGAAATACAGCTTCTGATCTTAAACAAGTGCAATGTTTCATACAGGAGAAAGACCAAAGCAACTTACTGCCTCTTGTATTTCACATCGAAAGACATGAATTCTGAAAATTTCGGCATTATAGTGGCTTTCAGTAAACGCAAAACAGTCACTCTCAGGAGTGCCATCATGTCCCCTCACACAAAACAGGATCTTGTAGATTGGACAGTTTGAAATCTCAGTGTTGATTTGTGGATCTATTAGCCTGCAAAGAAAATACAGAAGTTAATTCTCTAAAACATTTTAGTAACAAAAATGTCTAAAAAAAAGTACATTTATCCTCATACTTTCTTTTAAATATACTGTATAAATATGACATTAAACCCAGTGTTCACCACAGTGCTAACTAGGGAACCACAAACCCATCCTGAAGTCTCAGGTACTAGCAACCCAAATTGACTGTAAATTACAAGGACAGGTTGCATAAACTTGGTCTCTATTCCGTTGAGTTTAGAAGGTTGAGGGGTGATCTGATTGAGTTTTTAAAATAATAAAAGGGATTTGATAGGGGCAGCTACAGAGAAACTATTTCCTCTGGTAAAGAATCCAGAACAAGGGGCATCATCTAAAAATTAGAGCTAGGCCATTTAGGAGTGAAATCAAGAGGCAGTTTTTCACCTGAAGGGTAGTGGAAATCTGGAACTCTCTCCCGCAGAAGGCTGTGGATGTTGGATCTATACACATTTCCAAGACTGAGGTGGATAGATGTTTGTCAGGTCGGGGTATCAAGGGATATGGGACAAGGTCGGGAAATTGGAGTTGAGGTACAGATCAGCCATGAAGTTATAGAATGACAGAACAGGCTTGAGGGGCTGAATGGCCTCCTCCTGTTTTCTATGACTGATAAACAATAAGCAGTAGAGGCCCAGCATGGGTTAACAGAGAGTGATCAGAAGCTGCAAATAAGGCTCAATCTCCCCAGCCAGAGACGTCGAGGCCAATTGCAGGACCCTCCGCATCCACACACTTCTTCTTTCCCCTCCTCACAAACTGCACTGTTTGAGATCAGATGATCCAACACAGACCAGGGACTTCCCTGGTGTATACCACCATATATCCACTCAGCCATGACACAGGCGACCACTGTCCCCACGGGCGACCACTGTCCCCACGGGCAACCACTGTCCCCACGGGCGACCACTGTCCCACGGGCGACCACTGTCCTCACGGGCGACCACTGTCCCCACGGGCGACCACTGTCCCCACGGGCAACCACTGTCCCCACGGGCGACCACTGTCCCCACGGGCGACCACTGTCCCCACGGGCGACCACTGTCCCCATGGGCGACCACTGTCCCCATGGGCGACCACTGTTTTAAACATTTGCAAATTGACACGTTACACAATTATAGAGCGGTTCAATGAGCTATGAGCAATGAACGCAAGGTTGTTGTGAGAGTAAGAAGATCAAAAATAAGGAATTTCCTTCCTCAGTCTCAAAACATTAGTACTTTCTTAAACACTTAGGCAAATTACTGAGACTGCTGAGTGGACTGGAATGCATAAAAGAAACTTGGCCAGAAATGAAATGCTAACAAGGTGAATTTTCATACCATAAGAATAATAGTTCACACAAACCATGACTGACTTTGTGAAAATATTGATATCAAAACTTTTTGCTTGAATGAAATTGGTATTTTCAGCAATGGTTGCCCAGTCAGATAATTACGAGTTAAGGCCTGAAGCTGCCTGTTTATTGACACAACTAGGAAAAGGTTAGTCAGTTTCCAGCCACAGCACACAGGAACAGGGCAGTGTAATGTGAGCAGCCTAACACACTGCTGGCTCAATCTCAATCCACTTCTGATTGGATTTGTAATCAATTCCAATATTTAGTGGGTATGGAAAAGCCAAACAAATCCCACAGCCAGCTGCGGGGAAAGAAAAACAAGTCAAAAATGATGTACTTAAAAATTGTTAGGAATTAACCCTCCTTTTCTTGCGGCACAAAAAATGAATTTACCCGATCAGATCCTACCTGTTTTTACATACATTAATTAATCACAATAAGCCATCTGGCAATCCTCACCTCACAATTCCTTCTGAAACGTTAGGCACCGACAGAGTCACGTCTAATGGGACTTGGCACTGACTCCGCAGAATAGACATCATCCGCAGAGCCTCCACCTCACTCCGAGGAGCATTGACTGAAGCACAGCCCAAGTATGTGAGTTTGCTAAACAAGACGCTGTCCTCATCAGGGACAGGTGTGGAGAGACTTGATTCTGGAGAATCCACTAAATTGAACACAAGACCGCATTAGGGAGTCGCATATTCACTACTAATTTACTGTAAAATAGTGAACAGCAAGCAGTGTGTTTATTCCTATAAACAGGATAATAATAATAATAATAATCCTTGCATTTGATATAGCGCTTTTCACGTTGGGAGGACGTCCCAAAGCGCTTCACAGAAGACACTGTAAAGTGAATTGACTGTATATTTGTGGGCGAACGCGGCAGCCAATTGCGCACAGCAATGTCCCACAAACAGTCGTAGATTGAAAATGACCAATTTATTATTGTTTTTTGTTTTGGAGGGATTATTATTAGGCTCTGTGTGGAGTAAGGAAACTTGCCCGGTTTCACCCTCTGCCTGGAATTGAACTCAGGTCTCTCACTTGCAAAGCGAGTGCTCTAATCACTGAGCTACAGTTAGTTACAGGATACGTTAGTCCAACAAAATGCTACCTTTTAATAAAATATACAAAACATCTCTTATTCAAACTTCATGCAAGAAGAGTTTAAAACCCCATTGCAAAGGTTTAATAAAAACACAAATCTAAAACACTAATATTTCTGATTCGCCCATTTGTGGAGTCCTGTAGCTCAGTGATTAGGGCACTCTCTTCGCAAGAGAGAGACCTGGGTTCTCGGCAGTGCGAAATGTTGGGCAAGTTTCCTTACTCCACACGCCTCTGTTTACCTAGCAGTAAGTAGGAACCTGGTTGTTAGTCAATTGGTGGATCATTTTTCTGGGGTAATAATCCCTTCAAAAAATTAAGAAGAATAAATTGGTCACTTCAATACACGACTGTTTGTGGGACACTTCTGTGCGCAATTGGCTTATATTCTGTGAAGCACTTTGAGTCGTCTCGAAGACGTGATAAGGTGCTATATCAATTGCAAGGATTATTAGTAGTAGTACTAAACAACAACAAGATTACATTTGTATAGCGCCTTTCACACCAGGGGGACGTCTCATTATTATTATTATCACACAAGGTGTTAATAATTAATAATTATTATTATCACACAGGGTGCACTGCAGTATATACAGGGTGCACTGCAACATACACTGGGTGCACTGTAATATACACAAGATACACTGTAACTCGTGGAGTCCTGTAGCTCAGTGGTTAGAGCACTCGCTTTGCAAGTGAGAGACCTGAGTTCAATTCCAGGCAGAGGGCGAAACCTTGGGCAAGTTTCCTTACTCCACACAGAGCCTAATAATAATCCTCCAAAACCAAAAACAATAATAAATTGGTCATTTTCAATCTACGACTGTTTGTGGGACATTGCTGTGCGCAATTGGCTGCCGCGTTCGCCCACAAATATACAGTCAATTCACTTTACAGTGTGTTCTGTGAAGCGCTTTGGACGTCCTCCCAACGTGAAAAGCGCTATATCAAATGCAAGGATTATTATTATTATTAATATACACAAGGAACACTGTAATATACACAGGGTACACTGTAATATACACAGGGTACACTGTAATATACACAGGGTACACTGTAATATACACAGGGTACACTGTAATATACACAGGGTACACTGTAATATACCTAAGATACATTTAATATACACAGGGTACACTGTAGTATACACAGGGTACACTGTAATATACCTAAGATACATTTAATATACACAGGGTACACTGTAATATACACAAGGAACACTGTAATATACACAGGGTACACTGTAATATACACAGGGTACACTGTAATATACACAGGGTACACTGTAATATACCTAAGATACATTTAATACACAGGGTACACTGTAGTATACACAGGGTACACTGTAATATACCTAAGATATTCTGTAATAGACACAAGGTACACTGTAATATGGTGGTTACAAGCGATGCCTACAGAACACATGTATACGCAATCGAAAATATACAAATATTGTTGTTGTGAATTATACAGCATTTTACAAGATTTCTAAAGGCAACATCAAGAGACTTTCTTACAGTATTAGATAAGCTGAAAATGTAACAGTAAGGAAAAATGTTTTTTCCCCCAAAGATACCAAAAAAAGGCTCTTTTTGACTAAGTTGGGGAGCGTTGCCTGATTAGCAGATTACATGTCTTACCTTCCTGTGTTGATTGAATTGGTAGACTCATCTCGGGTTTCTGCGGCACTACCATCAATCCTGAATAAACAGGTGATGGAGTCAAGTCCTCAGTTTAATGATTCATCGCTTGTAGCAGAAGATGGCATTGCTTCTGAAGCTTCCTTGTGCCATGTTGAGTGTCCATTGATGAATCCATCAGTACATCCGCCAGTTCCTTCTGTAGCTGTTGTTCACTTCCATTCCCAACTATCTGTGAACGCACATACATATAAACAACATTATGATGCATGAGGCACAATATTACAGTGCAGTTTACAACAGAATCTTATCTCCTAAACTGGGGAGCCTCACAGTACAAAAATACCGATGTAAATGTATATTTAACTTCAGGAAGCAGACTGTCACTGTAAGGGGAAGCTTACAATAACTTTCTTCCTGCCTATAACCAAATATTGCAGCTAAACTACCTCGTTTTATAAACAATAAGATTAGTTGCTTATTGTGATGATGGATAATAATATGAGGAAAACTAAAAAATAAGGATACTCACAAAATAATCAGACACTTTAATGGAAAAGAATGACAATTCATTCATAAAGTACAGGTATTTATTTTTGAGTGGGTATTTATTTTTTACATAAAGCAATGATTTATACATTACCACATTTGAACCTTCCAACCAAGTTACTGAGTCAAGAAACCACTTTGAATCTACAATGTAGATTGTCAACATTCTATTTCCATAGCAACACCGACCTGGAGATTCAGGACCGATGCCATCACAGGACACGACATCGCCTCGATGTGGGGAAAGGAATGAGCAGAACAGGGCAGTGCCACCAAATACACCACCTGCCCATTGCACCACAATGCTGCACTCTTCACCAAGAACCCCGGCGAGCAGACCAGCCATTAGCGGCTGCAGAGGATACTCTCCACAATTCTCAGGTTAAGACTAGGTGGAATTTCAGGCCTCAGATTTCCAAAAATGTGGTGAAAGAGTTGTATTCATAAAGATTCACTGACTGACAAGAAGCGGTCACTCCTGCACAAGTGGAGGATGGTGAACAGGAAGCCTACTGCCTCGAGATGACAAAGACAGGTTTGTTTGGTTTTAAAGGCTTGCATCATTAAGCCAGCACTATTGAGGACTTCATTACATCAGAATATCACTACCTTTGGTTTAACTAAAGTACTGTAACTACCAATTACTTTACAACTGTTACCATATTTGTTTAGATTAGTTGGTTTTATTATGGGCAAATATATGTAGATATTTTAAAAACATCAGTGATGAATGCAACTCTCCAGTTCCCTCAAAACCATAGGAAT